>NC_133528.1:145240050-145590883 GCF_048544455.1 Silene latifolia | reverse complement strand
ATCACCAACCACCACGATATAGCAAATCAACCACCACAATATAACCAACATACTTCAGCCAACACACTAATGTGAAATACAACATAAATAGCAGTACAGTTGAGTAGTTATCCTACCTGGCAAGCAAATACTCCAATTACGCACTCCAATTATGCAATCCAATCAACAAATAAAGTTCCTCAATAAAACCGTCACGTAATACAAATAATAATTATAATTACTAATTATATACTTTATTCAAATAATTCCATTAATTATAAATTAATTAATTAATTAATTAATTACGTTAATTATAATCTCGTATAATATAATTCAAAAACCCGTTTCAATAAGCCAAAACTCGATTACCTTTAAAACCCGTGTTAACCCATCTTAATTAAATATATAAAGTACAATCACCCAACCCAATTACACGTGAAACACGTGAAAGCAAGCTACAAACACCAACTCCTTACTTACGGTGGAACCGTGTCCAACACCCATCCCTTAACCACCTTTTCCCGCCGCCACCAACCACCTATGACACCTCCACCACCTGCCATCTCAAGCCTTCACTACGGCGCATACCCACGACCACTAACCACCAACCTAGCCATCCCCTACAACCCAAAAACTCACGCCCTAGCAACCCAACCACAACATCACCAATACCGAAAACCCAACATACAACTCAACGTTTACTTATGACCACCTGTAACACCCGCGAATTTTCTATTTTGACAATTATAATTTAATTAACCGTTCTATTGTCTTAATTAGATTTTAAAGTATTTAATTTCATTATTAAACATTATTTGTATAAATATTATATTTTTAAAGCTTAAGTTATATAAAATAAATATTTTGGTCGGATAATAATGATAATAATAATAATAATATTTCCCGTCTTGAGTTATAGTGGGCTTGAGACGAAAATTCTAGTGGAAACCGACTCAATTTGAGTTGTTGGGCTTTTTATAACTTATGGGCTTTTCCCTTCTCTTTTCCCTTCACAAAACCCCCAACTAAACCCTCACAACTCCATCTCCCTCACTCCTAAATTCTGAAATTTTCCAACAAACACTCCACCATTGTTAAACCCTTTGCTCTCAACCCTAAAATCACCATAACTCACTCAACTCTTCACCAATCTCGTTCCTTTTCGCGCCATTCTCTTCCTTTTCTCATTTCCCTTCTTTCTAAGTAAGAAAGTCACCATCTTTTCCTCTATTTCGAAATTCTCATCTTACAAGGATGTGGGTTCTTGACTTAATACCTTTATTTTTGTGTTTAGGGGAGAACTTGGACAACCCGGAGGAGGATAGCTACATCATTGACGAGTCTTTAGAAGATTGAAGTGCAAAAAGGTAACGGTGATGGGTTACTCGACTTTTATGTTAGAATTGTGTGGTTTTATGTAGTTATAATCTCATATGAATGTTAAAAGTTGTATCTTTCATGATTGGTGCTAATTTGGATGTTGAATATCATGCTTGTTTGCAATTCTCACATGTTTGGATGAAAATCTCATGCTACATCTCTTGAATCCGAAATTACCCATTCACATGCTCAAATATGTTGTTTTTCCGAGTTAGAATCATGCTAGGATACGTAAACAATTGATGGGAAACGATTTGTGTTGGTTTCAAATGGTTTGGAAGTGTTTTGCATGGAATCCGCGTGTTTGTAGTCCCAGTAGGGTGGCCGGGGCTCTTGACCATTTGGGAGATCCCCGTAAATTTTGAGCACATTTTAGAAAGCTCTGTAGTCCCAGTAGGGTGACCGGCAGCCCTCTTGACCATTGGGAGTACACTCAAGGTTTTAGGTGATTTTGAGTTTTGGGCGTATTCCCAGGGTGACCGTGCAATGGCCCACTCTTGACCACTGGGAGCGCATCAAGGTTTTATGTGTTTTTGAAATTTGGCCGTATTCCCAGTAGGGTGACCGGCAATGGTCTCTTGACCGGCGGGAGTGCACTGTAAAGTTTTATTTAAATTTTGACTTTGGCATGTTGTCCCAAATAGGTGGCTTGGCGGCATTCCCCTCCTGGGAGTCCCCTGTATGCTCCTTTTCACTTGTAACTCCCTATGATCAATGGTTTATGCATGTAACTTCTTCCTTATTGGTATTTGGTTAATATAAGACTTATTGACGTTATGTTCATGCAAACTATTGTTACTCGTACTTGTGACCGGAGCGTGACAGTTTACATTGTGTGACTACTCGACATTCCTTATTTATTTGCCCTCGGACATTGGGTCACGATTAGGTGCCATTGTTTCCGAGTTGGGCTATTGTTCCTTCCGCCTCTTCGGTTCGTGGGTCACGGTTAGGTGACAAAGTTCCGATTTGGGGTTACTCGACCTTGGGGCACGGCTAGGTGTCATGGATCGAGTCTTGGATACGATTTGGGATTGTATGTCGAATCGGGTGTCGTCCATCCCGAGAGTCTGGCCAGATTTAGACTAGGACCGTATATGAGCGTCGTCCTACCAGGAGGTTGGAGTCTAGGGGTTTGTCTTGTTTTGAGTCAATCCTTTGTAAATGTATTTGCTTGTTACGGTCCTTGGCGTGTTCTTATGCATGAGAGTGCACGTCTTCTATGATTGTTTGTGAGAGTCTTGGTCCTATCGGATACTAGTGGTGAGATGCAAGCCCCTAGTTGCGATATGATCGCCGGGATTGATGTTCCCATCCGTTCTTATGGTGAGATGCAAGCCATAAGTATGAATGTGACATTAGTAGCCACGTCCCGTGCTATGTTTGTTAAGAGGTTTTTAAGTAATGGCTATTGGTTTCCATCCATGCATTTTCTATTCAATTGATCCGTCACTTACCTTCTTCATATGATTTCAATTGCCTATCTCATTATGTATGCAATATGCTTATCTCATTATGATTATCGTTTATATCCCCTTGTTCATTATTATTCAAGCATGATGTATGATCAATATGTTTCAATAAGTTCTTGCTTACGTGTATTTTGACATATTGTGGCTGGGAGAACCACGAGTTACTCCCCACCGACGTGTGCGTTCATGTTTACATGAATGACAGGTTTGTGATGCAGATTATGGGGAAGACGTGTGAGCTAGCGAGAACGTTGACCCTTGGAACTTAGTTATAGTTTGCTTAGACTCACCTATCGTTAGACTTGTGTTTATTCGTGGGATATCTTTTCCCCAACGTACTTGTTTTAAATTGTAAAACTTAATTATCTTTCTTTTCATTTTGTTTGATCACTTATGGTGGATTTCGCACTTTAAACTTTTAAAGGTTTTAAAAATCTCGTAATTTCCGCTTTAAATTTGATGCCCTATCGAGGGGTGTCACACCACCACCACTACAGACCACCACCGTCCCCCCACCGTACACAGCACCACCACACACGACATACTGACCACGCCCTAACCATACGACACCTGCAACACCAGGGGCGGATCCAGCCCATTGGCTATATGGGCTGGAGCCCAACCTGTTTTGTGAGAAAAAAATACTTATATGCAAATAGTGTGATAATAGCCATAATTAAACCCTTGGCTCAGTGGTAAGGTGTTATGAATATCACTCAAGGGGTAGGGGGTTCGAACCCAGGGGAGGTCAAAATTTTTTTTAATCATTTTATGTTGTAATTTTTATTTTCTCTTGATTTTATACTCTATAAACCCATAGTTTCTATAATATTTTTTTTAGGTCAACATAGTTTCTATAATATACGAATTCTTTTTGTGTACTTTTATTGTCTGACATGACTTTTTATTACTCTCTTTTGTTTATGAAACTCCCATTATCCAAAAATTGCGTCGAGACTTATAACTTTAAGAATTTATCGATAGAATGAATAATAAGAATAGTTATATGTAAGCTTAATTAGCACATAAGTACTTCGGTGATATCAACCATAAGTTGTCAAAAATTATAATTTAAAATTATTGGCTCGAATATGACAAACACATGAAGCATAATACTATATAATAATAAGGGTTAAAGAGAGTATATAATTATTAATTTTAAGCCTCTTTAAATAGCGTCTCGAAATAATTTTTTTTTTTAGTAAGCAAAATTTTTTAGCCCACCGAACATTTCATTCCTGGATCCGCCCCTGTGCAACACTCATACCAACCCGTGAAAACCAACCCAACCCGACACCACCCTCTACACCAAACCACACCACCTCTGGCCACCACCGTCATCACCAATGACCAACGGTGGTTCCAGAGGTGGTCCTTATCCTTCCTGACTCATCCGCAACACCACAATAACCACCAAAAGCCGACAGCAACAACAACAAGCAATCACCCCTGTATTCGCGTTTTTTCGGCAAAACACCACACGAACCACCAACGCCGACCACCACGACTCCACAAAGGTGGTCGCCTCACGGCCTAGGTCGCAACCCACCCAAGCCCAGGTCAATTCAGGTCCGTTTATGGGTCCAACTTTGGTCGAAGTCCACTGCTGCCCTGTTTTAAACCTGCCTACACAGCCCTCGAAAACCCTTCTGCCACCGCCACCCTACGCATTCCCTGACATCACCACTATACCCAATCCAACCCTTGCAATCCCACGTACCACTTCCTAAAGTTTGGTCTGATTCCGTCAAGGTTTGGGTCAGTTTCTAAGCATCTTAAGATCGGTTATTCATTCAGCTTAATAATTAAAATAAAAACGAGGTTAGAAGTTGTTACCTTAATTAATTAACACTTGCTAATTCCGTCACCAATACTTTATTAATCTCCCTCTCTCGCTGATGCGTGTCATTTATATGATGTTTTACATCTCTTTTCACACGCATTTCAGAGCTCATTTGTGTACTATTTGCTGCTTTTCTCCCTATTTCCGTCTACTTCCGTATTTTGTACTTTATTGCAGAAATGTGAAGAATTCGACGGGAAATCAAGCCAAATCCGCCCCCGAGTAATCTGCATTGCAAATGACGTCAAGGAATTGCTTAAGGAACGAGCTTGGTGCGCGATCCAAGGCCCAAAAGACGAGTCCACGAGTTTAGAGAAGTCAAGTAGCAGCTCAGTCAGTCGATCGACCATCATTCTCAGTCGATCGACTAACTATCGGGATCCAGAAGCTACTGTTGCTGAGGAGCAGTCGATCGACCAGTCTGAGTAGTCGATCGACCAGATTTCGATTCCAGACGGGAATTAAAAGATTGAGAAACTTGAAGCCCGTGAAGTTTAGGTTTAGGAAATAATTGTTGCGCTTATTTGCTATATAACGTAACACAACTTTCAGTTTTAATCATCAAGTCTTTTATTCATAAAGTTTTCATCTAAGTTTCTATCACAATACAGTACTTTTAATTCTAGCCTATTTCGAGTTAGGGTTTTGGGTTATCGACTTTAACATTGGATTTCTCCCTTTGCTCTTAGTCTTTCCTCTTTAATCTTGGTAATTCATTCTGCCCTAATTTCAGTTTTATTGTTTTACTTCCATTGTTAGTATAGAATTGATAGTTAGTGTCCCTAAAGCCAATTATCGTTTCATCATCGTTGTTATTTATTTTAAGTATGAATTCCATAATTGTCATGAGTTTTATTGTTGTTTTTACCCTCACCATGAGTAGCTAAATAGTTAGTGCTAGGATGTAGGCGATTTATGGCTAGGCGGCATTAGATTGAACACGGATCGAATTTGAACCAGCGTGTCGATCGATCGATCGACATTGTTGGTCGATCGACTGACCTTGTAAGGTTATCCTTCGTTTTAATTGTTTTTAAACTTGTATTTAACAAATCGAATGCATGCGACCAGTTAGATACCTATTTTGTGACCGACCCATTAGACCGAAAGGTAGGGTAGGTTATTTGACCGTCAATTAATTCGACTAAACTGTGCTAAGATCGAAAGCTAGGTATAGTTTAGACCGTTAGTCGCTTTTCAGGACGAAAGTTAGTATTAGTGACATTAGGGACCTTTAGCGAGATCGAGAGATGCTATTTGTTAGGAGTGGACCGAGAGGACCTCTTATTTCCCGCCTTACCTGTGTTTGATTCGGACCGACTTAGTTTGCTGCCGCCAAAGCTATAATGACCCGACCATCCTAGTACCCTTCTTTTATCTGTTTAATTCGTATTTTTAGTTTATTTTCCTTTTATTGCTCTTAGTATAGACCAATTCAAACCAATCCCCATTTTAGTTACCTCAGACTGAACATTAATCAATTAAAGTTTACAACTGCCTCCTTGCGGATCGACCCTGTTACCACTAGCCTAGGTTAGTCTTAATAGGAGATTATAAATATTATCTTTGGTACTCACAACGACGGGTATCAAATTTTGGCGCCGTTGCCGGGGAGGCAATAGTCCTAATTTTAGTTATTTTAATTTTCAGTCTTTCTTAGTTTAAGGAACATCCGTTCCTTAAACTGTTCTTATATTTTGTTGTAGTTTCCTCTTATGCGCAGGTCTCAGGGTGGTCCATTACTGCCATTTGATCCAGAGATTGAAAGATCTTTGCACGTAAAGAGGAGATTATTTCAAGAACGACAGCTGGAAGAGCCTAGTTCTCATTCTAGCTTTTACGAGAACGAGCTATTCGAGGGAAATCCGCCATCTTCACCCGTTTCTACATCTTCAGCCGAGACAGTTACTTCTCCAGAAATTTCAGTCATGGCCGAGGAAGCGAGTATAGCTAGTTTTTCTGAGCCGACAGTGTTGGGGTTGGTGTCCTTAACAGTTAGTGCAAGGACTTATAAATCTCTAAAAGGATCAAAGGGCATACTTTTGGTATTATTATCAGTTGATCCACGTTTATCAGTAACGGTTGGCTTGCTAGATAAGTTTGACGTTATTGTCATACAGATGGCGGTGATCAACTGGTCCCTAAAAGTCACACCTATAGGATACGTTTGAGAGATGTGACGGTATGAAAATACAGTCATGTAGATGCCAAATTTGACTAACCAGTTAGTCCGAGTTATTTGACTAGTAATTAGTTAAAATGTGATGTTGAGATATTATATTTAATACGGATTAAATATAATGAGCTAAGGCGAATTAAACAGTTAATTCGTAAATTAAATATAAACGATTATATTTAATTAATGTATATTGAGTAAATTATACAATATCGTCTTTGTCGGACGTGTATTAATACTTCAACTAACCCGTGTTGTTAGTTGATGTTTTAATAGCCGATAACCGATGACGATTTATAATAAACCGCGTCATATACATTTAGCAATTTTCGAGCCGGTCCACGAGGTAAAATTAAGAGGAAGTGGAAGCCCACTTCCCCATGCAGACCCACGGCTGGCCGAAACACACAAAAGGAGAGCTCCTCTCCTTTTGTGAGGTAGACAATTTCATTTTACAGAAAACTAGGGTTTTGGAGACATTTTCTCTCTGAAACCTAGATCTCACATCTCGAAAAACCTCACAACAAGTTCTCTCAATATTGCAAGGCAATCAGAGAACACCTTCTAGCACAAGGGCATTTCTCAGACGGTCTTGGGTTCAACAATTAGGAGGAAATCTCTGTTGATTTCTGTTCTTTACGCCGCACTATAAAGGACCCGAGGTTGATTCTTATTCCTTATCGTTTCTCTATTATATTTATGTTTTATGACGATATTCACATGTTAAATTTACGTTATAGTCCTAAATTTAAAGGGTATTATACGGATATTTACCCACAAGTGGTATCAGAGCGAGGCCACGTAAATTTTTCTATGTGTTTTTCATAAAACGATTTTGAAACGATGATTTTGTGCATTGAAAACCGTGCGGCTCTTTACACGGCTGATTATGTTTTCAATTCGTTTTTTGCATCTTGTTATTTTATACAGATATTATAGCAATATGTTAAGGTTTTGTCAATTATAAAATTGATTTTATGCGTTTTGATCAAAATTATTTTGGTTTTGTATCGTAAAACCTGTTTTCACGAGGGTTTTGGTTTTTCAGAACTTGTTTGGTCTCGATCGAGTGTGTTTCTACTCGATCGAGAGCTTTTTCTGTCTTGTTTTTGCTCGATCGAGTCCTTGCTGTACTCGATCGACCTCTTGTTAAAACCCCACTGCTCGATCGAGAAGTCCTCGTACTCGATCGAGCAGCTTTGCTGATAAAAGTACTCGATCGACCACCAGTTTAGTCGATCGAGCACCTTCTGTTTGGCAATTCTCTCGATCGACTTGCAGTTCAGTCGATCGAGCCCTTTTTGTTCCTCGATCGAGAACCTTTGTCCCTGGATCGAGGACCTTTTGTTTTGACAGCTTTGAAAATTTATTCTTTTTGCTTTAAATTTTCTTTTGGCTTCAATATGTACTTTATACGGATATTGTACACTCGCTATGATTGTGAAACGGTTCACACACGTACCATTAAGTTGTTTTAAAGCGTATTTAAAGTAACGGATTGTAATGGATTAAAATTAAATTGATAGAAGCGGTTTTATCACATGAATTTTAATCATTAAAAGGTGGTTTGGATAAATTTAACATAATTACGGAATTATGTCACGAATGAATTTGTTTTTAGATGATGCATTTTATTTATCGTTTATTTTGAATGCCGTGAATGACTTTTATTACGTATTTTTTTTTTTTTACAAACAGTTGTAACTTAGTGTGGCCTTAGTGGAACGTGTTACCGTAATGATGGAACACGGTCTTGGTTGTATTTTGAGATCTCGTATCTCCGTTTTGGATTTTTCACTTGTAATTACAGTTTTTTTTTATTAGAATGTAAATAGGTTTATATTTTGTAATTTAATTGTAATTTTTGAGAAGACCAAAGATGGAGACCGGATGCTCACTCCCGCTACTTGGATCAAGATGGAACATCAAGACAAGCTTTTCGGGTCCAACGGTGGATTCCAAAGTTGTATTATGTTCTTATGCTAGGATAGGCCACACTAGGAATTTTATTTACGTATTGCATTCCATTATTTATTTTTCGCAACGATAATATGCATCATATTCCGCCTAAAAACCAAACCACCTAATTATTGCATGAAAACTGACACATATAGAGGTCACGAGTTAGTTTTCTTTTGACATTTTCATGTCACACGATAATGCTAAGCCATCACCTAAATTGATTCATTCACGCAGACGCTAGTTATTCGTTCACTTAAAATGAATTATAATTAAGTTGATGGGATCTTCCTCGTATAAACCAAAATTGAGAACGGTCTTTATAGGTCAAACTCCAATGAGTCCCTTCTTCGTCGGTAGGCATAATATGACCCCTTCTACGTCGGGTAAGTTGGAACCGATTGACCTATTTTATCTCAACACTATGGTCACTCGTACGATCCTGTGATTATGGTGGACTATAGATAGGATTTACGGAAATCTATCGACCAAGAGTTCTTACGGAAGAATTAGCTAAACAGTTGGCTTATCAATTTACGGAAATTGAGTCTTGGGATCACTTGTATCATTCTTGAGGAAGATCAATTATGCAAGTGCTTGAGTCTACACGTTAAAAATACTTTTTAAATAGACTTAAATCACCTCGATGAGTTGCTTATTTCGTTTTGTTTTTCTTTCTTTTTCAGTGTAGATCACGACTTTTAAACTGCTAAATAACAAATGGCTGGTTCTACTGATAACCCAATGCCAAGTGCCACATTGGACCGTGAGTCCTGGCTTGGATCTTCATGAATCGGATGAATCGTCTACTCGATCAAGAATGATGGATCAAACTTCGCGGACCGGGAGGCGGCATTACGGAATGCTCGCCGCTGACCGGAAGCTCAAATATCTATTAGAGCCCATCCCGGCAAACCCAGGTCCCACGGCTAGAGTCAAAAATCACCAAGTTTAATGATTTCTGTATGGAAGCGGGTGCGATTAAAAACGTACTCATTTTTGCAATGGAACCCAATTTGCAGAAACGCTTCATAGCCCATGGTGCAAACAAGATTTTCACCACGCTCACCAAGGAATTCTCGAAAGCACCGAGAATCGTGACCTATGAGCATACCACTCGCTTCTTTGATGCGAGACTCCAGAAGGGCCAACCAGTTAGCCCACACATTCTCAGCATGATTGAGAATGTCGAGAAGCTGAAGACCTTTAATTGTAACATCAGTGAGAACATTGTTATCGACCGCATGCTTCATTCACTCCACGATGGTTTTTCGCAATCTAGAGCGAATTACTATATGAATGATTTGAAGAAAACCCCACATGAACTGCATTCCCTTCTCGTACAGACCGAGAAGGACATGAAGTTCAGTGGGAGCTTGAAACAGGATGTTCTCGTTGTGTCAAACAAAGGGAAAGGTAAGGGCAAAGCTCAGACAAACCTAGCAGTAGGTAAACCGAAGTTCAAGAAGCCAGGTTCAGGTAAGAGTGGTCTTGGTGAGTCGAGTAACTCATCAGGCGCGACAAAGAGCAAGAATGAAAACATGGAATGCCATCATTGCCACAAGACTGGGCATTGGAGACGCACATGTTCTGTTTATCATGAGGACTTAAAGGCAGGTCGTGTTAAACCTGTTGGTATGTCTTCTTCTTCTTCTACTTTTATTCATATGATTGAGATTAACCACGCAAGTTACGGAACTTGGGTACTTGATACTGGTTGTGGTTCTCATCTGTGTAATCATGTGCAGGGGCTCCGAAACATCGAACCCCTCGTAAAGGGTGAGGTGGACCTGCGTGTTGGGAATGGAGCAAGAGTGGCTGCCATCTCAAAGGGGACATATGTGATCCAGCTTCCTAGCGGATTTGAGTTGTCATTATATGACTGCTATTATGTACCTAGTCTTTCGAAAAACATTATTTCAGTTTCTGCACTTGATAAACTTGGTTTTTCATTTGTAATAGAAAATAATACTTGCATTTTCTCATTACACGATATGATTTACTGAAGGCGTCTCCATGAACGGAATTTATGTTTTAGATCAGACCACGGAAATATTACACGTAATGAATAAAAAGTTAAAGGTTGGTGAGAAAGATCAAACGTATCTATGGCACTGCCGTATGGGACACATTAATGAGAAACGCGTAAAACAGCTCATCAAAAATGGAGCTATCTCGGCTTTTGATTTTCAATCATTTGGCACGTGTGAATCATGTCTCATCGGTAAGATGACTCGGATTTCCTTCAAAGGTGTTAGAATGCGCGCTGCTGACCTATTAGGACTCATACACACGGATGTATGTGGTCCTATGTCAATCACCGCACGAGAAGGCTATAGGTATTTCATCACTTTCACGGACGATTTAAGTAGATATGGTTATGTCTACTTAATGAAGCACAAAAGTGAATCCTTTGAGAAATTCAAGGAATACCAAAATAGGGTACAGAACCTATTGGGTAGAAAGATTAAAACACTACGTTCAGATCGTGGTGGCGAGTATCTTTCTCACGAGTTTGATCAACACCTAAAGGACTGTGGGATTGCCCTACGCTTAACTCCACCGAACACCTCACCAATGGTGTATCCGAACGGAGAAATCGAACACTACTTGATATGGTTCGATCCATGATGAGTCACACGATATTACCTGATTCATTATGGGGTTATGCTCTTCTGCCAGCTGCTCTAATACTTAACCGAAGTCCGTCTAAAGCTGTTGACAAGACTCCATATGAACTATGGAAGGGAACGGTTCCCTAACTTGTCCTTTATACGGGTTTGGGGCTGCGAGGCTTATGTCAAGTGGAGACACGAGGATAAGCTCGGCCCGCGATCGGTCAAGATATACTTTATAGGTTATCCTAAAGGAACACTTGGTCATTACTTCTATTCGCCAACCGAACAACGTGTTTTTGTTGCGGCTAGTGCGACATTCTTAGAGAAGGAATTTCTCGAGAATGCAAAGAGTGATAGAACCTTCGAACTGTCGGAGATTCCAGAACCAAGTACCGAGCAATCATTGGAGGAATCTATTCCTTCAATCCCGGCTGCGGTAAACATTCCTGAGGAACCTAGGAGGTCGGGAAGAGTCTCTATTCCTCCGGACAGATACATTGGTATGGTCGAGGAACATGACATAGATGACATTCTACTCTTAACGAGTAGTGAACCCACAACCTATAAAGGTGCCATGACTAGTTCTGACTCAAAGCTATGGCTTGAGGCCATGCAATCCGAGATGGACTCCATGTACGAGAACAACGTGTGGGATCTTGTTGACTTACCTGCTAAGGTTCGTCCCCTTCAATGCAAATGGCTTTACAAGATAAAGCATTCTGTGGAAGGTCAACAAGATATCTACAAAGCACGACTAGTTGCAAAAGGTTTCACCCAAGTGCCAGGTTTGCACTACGATGAGATTTTTGCACCCGTAGTTATGCTGCGTTCCATTCGGATTATCTTAACGATTGCCGCTTTTCATGACTATGAAATTTGGCAAATGGACGTGAAAACCGCCTTCTTAAACGGTTTTTTGGAGGAAGAGTTGTACATGGTACAACCCGAAGGTTTCATCGATCCAAAGACATCCTAAGAAAGTATGCAAACTTAAGCGTTCCATTTATGGACTTAAGCAAGCATCAAGGAGTTGGAATCATCGCTTCGACCAAGTGATAAAAGAAAATGGATTTACTCGATCGGTCAAGGAACCATGTCTATATATCAAGTCGAGTGGGAGCAAGATTGTCTTCCTAATATTGTATGTTGACTACATACTCCTGATTGGGAATGACATACCTCTCTTAACTTCGGTGAAAGTATGGTTGAAAAACCATTTCCAGATGAAAGATCTGGGAGAGGCACAAAGAATTCTAGGCATCCGTATCTATCGAGATAGATCACGACGGATGTTATCTCTCGATCGAGTCTTACATAGACAAAGTCCTAGAGAGATTCAAAGATGACTAACTCCAAGAAGGGGTTCCTTCCTATGGCTCCGGGGGTGCATTTGAGCAAGTCTCGGCACCGAGACACCGGAAGAGAAAGAGCGCATGGCACGGATTCCTTATGCTTCGGCTATAGGATCAATCATGTATGCCATGATATGCACACGTCCGGACGTGGCATATGCATTGAGTATGACAAGTCGATTCCAACAAAGATCCGGGTGAATCACATTGGTCTGGCTCAAGAACATTCTTAAGTACCTCCGGAGGACTAAAGATTGGGCATTGACTTATGGAGGCCCTCAAAAGCTATGCGCAACCGGTTATGCAGATGCTAGCTTCCAAACGGATCGTGATGACTCGAAATCTCGATCTGGATTCGTTTTTACTCTTAATGGCGCTGCATGATCACTGGAAGAGTTCGAAACAAACTCACATTTAGAGATTCTACGACCGAGTCCGAGTACTATGCCGCATCTGAAGCAACAAAGGAAGCGATATGGATGCGTCAATTCTTACATGGACTATCTGTAGTGCCTAGTTCGAATGACCCGATCACCATCTATTGCGACAATAGTGGTGCCATCTTCCAAGCTAAGGAGCCAAAATCTAGCAACAAGTCTAGACATGTACAACGGAAAGCTCATCTAATCCGAGATTACGTGGAGCAAAAGGAAGTAGTGATAGAAAAGATTGCTACAGATGATAACATAGCAGATCCTCTCACTAAAGCATTACGACAAGATAAGCATGAAGGGCACGTTAATTCCATGGGAATCAAACGTGTTCCTGAGTTGTAGTACTTTTTATGAATTAGATTCATTCTCGTTTGTACTCTATACGACATCATCGTTTTGATATTTATATATTTTGTTTTTCATGTGGAATTGTACGACAATTTTGAACACCACAAAGTGAACTGAACGAACATAATATTTTTATAGTCCTTAATTGCCCACATGAGCTGATAACTCTGGCAATTATTTTGTGACGTTGGTTGATGGTGGGTTCAACGAGCCATAAGTCAACCAGTTGACTGACCAATCACAGAGGCGAGTTATACGGATATCTCGTAGGACAACATTGTGACATCGACATGGAGTCCTAAATGTTTTATAACATTCCGTGCCCGGTCGTGGATAGGACCTCCATGGTGATCCTAAGAGTCGAATCTTTTGACTATCGACTGTCTCTTGAGACTACGGCAGATTTTGGGTGACTTTGGTTTCTCTCTCACGGTCATCCGTAACAGGGGGCCAAGTAGATTTTTTCTGGGTCATTTCATGCTGTGCTTAGATCGGAAGGAGTCGAGTTGAAGGAAATATTCAGCCTTTATCGTACTCGATATTTCTCGGGGCCACTCGAGGAGTCAGAATCGAAATGCATGGCCATGCTCGGATACGGATTCGTTTTATCAGTTAAGTTACTCTCTAGTCGGGGAAACCACTCTAGATACAGATCGATTGTAAAATACGACCTTTGTGGATCCAGATCTGCAAATTGTTTTACATTGAGTGGGAGAAATTTTAAATGAATATGAGAATCGGTTATCGCACATACACTTGTACGGACAAGTGGGAGTTTGTTGGAGCTTGTGTCCTCCAGTTAGTGCGGAAAACGTCATTGCACATACACTTGTACGGACAAGTGGGAGCTTGTTGGGGTTGGTGTCCTTAACAGTTAGTGCAAGGACTTATAAATCTCTAAAAGGATCAAAGGGCATACTTTTGGTATTATTATCAGTTGATCCACGTTTATCAGTAACGGTTGGCTTGCTAGATAAGTTTGACGTTATTGTCATACAGATGGCGGTGATCAACTGGTCCCTAAAAGTCACACCTATAGGATACGTTTGAGAGATGTGACGGTATGAAAATACAGTCATGTAGATGCCAAATTTGACTAACCAGTTAGTCCGAGTTATTTGACTAGTAATTAGTCAAAATGTGATGTTGAGATATTATATTTAATACGGATTAAATATAATGGGCTAAGGCGAATTAAACAGTTAATTCGTAAATTAAATATAAACGATTATATTTAATTAATGTATATTGAGTAAATTATACAATATCGTCTTTGTCGGACGTGTATTAATACTTCAACTAACCCGTGTTGTTAGTTGATGTTTTAATAGCCGATAACCGATGACGATTTATAATAAACCGCGTCATATACATTTAGCAATTTTCGAGCCGGTCCACGAGGTAAAATTAAGAGGAAGTGGAAGCCCACTTCCCCATGCAGACCCACGGCTGGCCGAAACACACAAAAGGAGAGCTCCTCTCCTTTTGTGAGGTAGACAATTTCATTTTACAGAAAACTAGGGTTTTGGAGACATTTTCTCTCTGAAACCTAGATCTCACATCTCGAAAAACCTCACAACAAGTTCTCTCAATATTGCAAGGCAATCAGAGAACACCTTCTAGCACAAGGGCATTTCTCAGACGGTCTTGGGTGCAACAATTAGGAGGAAATCTCTGTTGATTTCTGTTCTTTACGCCGCACTATAAAGGACCCGAGGTTGATTCTTATTCCTTATCGTTTCTCTATTATATTTATGTTTTATGACGATATTCGCATGTTAAATTTACGTTATAGTCCTAAATTTAAAGGGTATTATACGGATATTTACCCACAAGTGAACCAAAGCCTGCTTACATCACTATGGTCGAGAGAAATCAGTTTGGGGGAGCTGCAAATGAAGATGCAGCTAGACATATGGAGACCTTTATTGACTCATCGCTGCTCCCATTCCCCCACCACCGGCGTGACCAGGATCAAATCAAAGAGACCATGTTCATCTTCTCCCTTCGCGATGCTGCAAGGGAGTGGTATAGAGATCTGGACCGAGTTGCTCAGGAGATCACTGATTGGAATACATTGGCATTGGCGTTCTACAAGAAGTACTTTTCTGCTTCGAGGACGATCGCTATTAGAGCCCAAATCACGGGCTTTAAACAAGGGCCAGATGAGAATTTCCACGAGGCATGGGTCCGATTCAAGAAGTTAGTGCGAACCATACCGCACCATGGATTTGAAAAGTGGAGTTTGTGCAATCATTTTTACAATGGGTTGTACGACGATCGAGGGCCATTTTGGATCTTTGCCTAATGGAAGATTTGTTGAAAATTTGGGAGCAACCAAGGGGTGGAAGATCATTGACGATCTAGCTACCCACAAGGCCGAGTATGGGAATTCGAGAGGGAACCAGAGGAGAGCTGCTGAATCTTCCTCTGTTGCTGCACTTGAGGCTCTCACCGCGAGATTTGACAAGTATGAGCTAGGAGGAGCCTCTAAGGGTGGGATATACCAAGTCAACGCCGTGTCGACGGTCCCTTCCTTTGTGAAAGATGTGGAGTTGAGGGCCATGTCTCGAAGAACCGCCCAAGTCCTTTGAATCTTGTCTTGCCTTTCAACACTATAGGCGAACAACACCTACTACGAGCCACAAGATCCAAACTTGAGTTGGAGAAGCCGAGAATGTTTTGAATCCAACTCAACCTCCACCGCAAAGCAGCCATATGTACCTCCGCATCAAAAGCAACAAGAATACCAAAAGCCTCCTTATGTGCCGCCAGCAAACAACACAAAATTCTGAATTTTCCGAGTCAAGAATCTTTCTTTGAAGGAGTCCCAAGCAAGAGAGGCCGGGATGAAATTACTAGAGAGCCAAATAGCTCAGTTGGCTAGTAAAAGTAACACTCGAGCTCCCGGACACTTACCCACTCAACCCGAGCAAAAGGAGACCCTACATGCCATCACCTTGAGGAGCGGGTCCACCCTTGAGGGTCCTGCTATGGTCGAGAAAGCTGTTGAGAAGAATGAGGCGATCCGAGTCCAAACAAAGTCAGAATAATAATAAATAAAAAAAACAGCCGTCTGCCGGTATTTGATCGATCGACGACGTACCTAGTCGATCGATCAAACACGGGTTACAGGAGCTTTTGAATCGGCAACCCATCGATCGACGAGGAGGGTGGTCGATCGACCCATATCATCTGCGATCTTTGAAGAATTTCGTCCTTTAATGCCAAATAATCTACGAGACCACTTGTTTCGGGGAACCACCGTCCCGAAAATTTTGGGGGCGTACCAGTGCGATGGGTCGATCCGACTCAAGTTCGATCCGATGACGGTTAATGGGTCTCATTTGATACGGTCTGAGGAGGGGTCTAGCTTCAACAAAGAAAAAGTGACGGACTTCCAGCCAAAGTCCAAGGACGCCGGCGCGCGCGAATTAGAGGAGAGGGCTAAGGTGCTCCTTACAGCCCCATATCCGGAAAGACTCGTGCCGACCAAGGAACAGGTATCTTTTAGCAAATTTGAGAAAGTTATTCGTAGCTTAAATGTTCAGGTACCCTTTCTTGAGTTAGTTAACCAAGTGCCAGCATATACTAAGTTTATGAAACAGTTGTTGTCAAAGAAAAAATCACTTGAACATGTTCATACTGTTGCGTTAACTAAAGAGTCTTGCTCCTACTTGTCTCACACTGCGCCCCATAAGTTAGAAGACCCGGGCAGTTTTTCCGTCCCTTGTAGCATAGGTACCTTTTCTATCGAAAAGGCTTTTTGTGATTTAGGAGCTAGCATAAGTGTCATGCCCTTAAGTCTAGCTAGGAAGCTTAAACTGACCAGGTTCGCTATTACTGAAATGACAGTCCAGATGGCTGACCGATCTGCAGTCGAGCCCATAGGAGTCCTAGAGGACATACCCGTCCAGATAGGGAAGTTTTTCTTCCCTGTTGACTTTGTTGTCCTTGACATACCTGAGGATGACCATATTCCCATCATTTTGGGTAGGCCATTTCTGCACACTGCTGGTGCAGTCATCGATGTCGGTCTAGGTACCTTAACTTTCAAAGTGGGAAAGCACTCTATCGTTTTTGCCCAGCCGGCTAAGAAAAAGGATTCCATGTGGCCTGTCACTTGTAATACGGTTTCTGAAAAGAAATCGTACTTTGTGCTTCCTGAATCGCCTATCCCTATTACTACTGCTGTGTTAACCCCTCCGCCCCGGATTGGGAGCAAGAAGGAGGAAGAACTTGTTGTTTTAGATAATGCAGGAGCTGGTTTGGGGAAGGAAGAGCAGCTGGATGCTCCAGCTGCGACGAAGCCCATCATTCAAAGAGGCGGTCTTGGTTGCCTAAGCTATGGGACTGATGAGGAAGTAGAAGATGAGCCGGCCAAGGTGAGATGGGCTGATTTGGATTCCGACGATTCCGAGGAGGTCCTTGATTGGGGAGATGACGAGGTTGATCCATTAAGCTCTCCGACTGTCGAAGCTAAGAAGGGTGCAACTGATAAGATGAGCACCATTGAGGCTACCTCTAGTAGCCAGAAGCCGACGAAGTGGGCCATACCATGGTCCTTCTTGATCAACTATTAGTTGATCAAGTTCGTTATAAACTTCATTTTATTGCTTTCGAACTATTTTTTATTGCTTTTGTGTGCGCGAAAACTTCGCTTTTATTTCGTTTGCTTAGGATTTTTATGCACTTTAGACTTCGTTCTGGATTTTGCGCAATTTTTGGCGCGTATTATTGTGCTTTTGCAGGTATTTAGAGCTTGTTAGCTCAAATCATTGAGCAATTACGAAGAAATAAGACATCGCGAAGAGAGTGTTTTGATCGATCGACCGCCATCATGGTCGATCGACTGAATTGCAGGTTTACAGAGCTACTGTTCACGCCACACCTGGTCGATCGACTGCTCTACTTGGTCGATCGACTACTGCTGCTGCTATTTTCGTTCACGACCTCTCCCCTGCTGTGTTTGGTCGATATGCGGATCTAAGGGAGTCTTCTACTCCACTTTATTTTCCGTCGAATTATCTATTTCTTCTATTGTCTCATTTATGCACAATTTTTACGTTTCAAAATTGCTTTCTTCGGTCTTATGCGTGGTATTTTCTGTCTTTCAGGTCCCTATTGGTAGCACTGCTAGCTACTGAAACCTCCTAGCTCACGCTGGTTTGGGGAGGTCTCCTTTGCTGCGCTTAAAGTCTTGTGAGTTCCCAAGTCTTTGCTTTTTGTCATTATGTTTTATTTTATATTCTCGCAAATTCCCGTTTTCCATTTTTATTTCATCACATGATTTTGCACAATGGGGACATTGTGTGATTTGGTTTGGGGAAGGGTTTTGCGTCGCATATCATTTGCTTGCATTCACGTTTACTTTTTGTTTTGCATTGTTTTTTTCATTTCACATTTTTATCAAAAATTTCAAAAATTTCAAAAAATTGCACGTTTATTTTAGCATATAGGTCGAGTCGGAACGGTAGTATTTCAAGGATGATATTGCATTTGCATCTGTTTTGCCTGAGCCGTGCTTGATTGACATGTTATTAGTAGAATCATATATGCATATCTACGAGTTTTCGTTACATTCTTGCTGAACTTGAGACTTGACTTAGAAAATTGGCAAACTACATCATATTTCTGAGTTTTAGAGCCTATAACTGGTGACATTCATGACCGGTTTATCCAGGAATGTGAGTAGTACTCCTTATGAGACGTGTTTCCTTAATTTGCATAATTATGAATTTGATCTACTTAATACCTGTATGCATTTGGTTTGTGGTTAGTTGACACATGTAGTAGAGGTTTCCTTTTATTCATTATGCCCATAAGCTCCACACTGCCAAAAATATCCTTTTTGTCCTATTTACTACATACTACACATAGCCTGCCTTTGTCAAGCTAGTAGCATAGTTTTTGGGATTGTTACTCGTTTTTGGTAGCATTTGCTCATGTTTGAGATATTGTTGGGAAAATGAAAAGAAGGGAAAGAAAGATTGAAAAAGAAATAGAGAAAAAGAAAAAAAAAGAAAGAGAAAATGATTCGAAAAAGAAAGAAAAAAGTGTCATGTACTGTTCAAAGCAGTCGATCGACTGCCCCTTTTGGTCGATCGACTGAGGTTCGAGAAAAAGAAAGAAATCAATTCGCATAATTCAGTCTTTATCTTATGGCGATTTTTGCTCCCATGTTTCATTTATATCTTATGGGGAGTTAGTTGATTACTTCTATTTTGGAGATTGTGAGATTTGTGCTTGCTATAGCACCGGTTCATCTGTTTATGAGAAAGAAGATGGATGTTGCCATATGGTTCCGTTTTGGTACTAGCTTGATCACCTGTACCTCCACTTTACCATAAAATGTTTTGCCTCTTCTTACCCATACCTCACTTTTCCATAATTTATACCTCGGCATGTGTCAATGGTCATCTGTTTGGTTGGAATGCATATGTACGGTCATAGAGGTCATTTTTCATATTTTATTGCTGGCATGTTTTCATAGGTCACAGTTAGGTGAGAGTCATTACAAATTTATTCTTCCTATCTTACATATATATCACCTGCGCTTATTGAGTGATTTGAGTGGCCCGTGAGAGTCCAGTTTAATAAGTCTTTACAGTCAACGGTTCAGCGATTTTAAAGCGACTTTATAACTCGTTTGCATGATTCACATTACTAATTGATTGTTGGTTGTGCATTAAATTGGTTTAGGCTTTACAGTTGTCAATTCGCTCTGAGATTTGACTCGTTCCATTAGGTCATTAGATCGAGTCTAGTTCTTGCTTGGGGACAAGCAAGGTTTGGTTTGGGGAGATTTGATGCGTGTCATTTATATGATGTTTTACATCTCTTTTCACACGCATTTCAGAGCTCATTTGTGTACTATTTGCTGCTTTTCTCCCTATTTCCGTCTACTTCCGTATTTTGTACTTTATTGCAGAAATGTGAAGAATTCGACGGGAAATCAAGCCAAATCCGCCCCCGAGTAATCTGCATTGCAAATGACGTCAAGGAATTGCTTAAGGAACGAGCTTGGTGCGCGATCCAAGGCCCAAAAGACGAGTCCACGAGTTTAGAGAAGTCAAGTAGCAGCTCAGTCAGTCGATCGACCATCATTCTCAGTCGATCGACTAACTATCGGGATCCAGAAGCTACTGTTGCTGAGGAGCAGTCGATCGACCAGCCTGAGTAGTCGATCGACCAGATTTCGATTCCAGGCGGGAATTAAAAGATTGAGAAACTTGAAGCCCGTGAAGTTTAGGTTTAGGAAATAATTGTTGCGCTTATTTGCTATATAACGTAACACAACTTTCAGTTTTAATCATCAAGTCTTTTATTCATAAAGTTTTCATCTAAGTTTCTATCACAATACAGTACTTTTAGTTCTAGCCTATTTCGAGTTAGGGTTTTGGGTTATCGACTTTAACATTGGATTTCTGCCTTTGCTCTTAGTCTTTCCTCTTTAATCTTGGTAATTCATTCTGCCCTAATTTCAGTTTTATTGTTTTACTTCCATTGTTAGTATAGAATTGATAGTTAGTGTCCCTAAAGCCAATTATCGTTTCATCATCGTTGTTATTTATTTTAAGTATGAATTCCATAATTGTCATGAGTTTTATTGTTGTTTTTACCCTCACCATGAGTAGCTAAATAGTTAGTGCTAGGATGTAGGCGATTTATGGCTAGGCGGCATTAGATTGAACACGGACTGAACCCGCGTGTCAGTCGATCGACTGACATTGTTGGTCGATCGACTGACCTTGTAAGGTTATCCTTCGTTTTAATTGTTTTTAAACTTGTATTTAACAAATCGAATGCATGCGACCAGTTAGATACCTATTTTGTGACCGACCCATTAGACCGAAAGGTAGGGTAGGTTATTTGACCGTCAATTAATTCGACTAAACTGTGCTAAGATCGAAAGATAGGTATAGTTTAGACCGTTAGTCGCTTTTCAGGACGAAAGTTAGTATTAGTGACATTAGGGACCTTTAGCGAGATCGAGAGATGCTATTTGTTAGGAGTGGACCGAGAGGACCTCTTATTTCCCGCCTTACCTGTGTTTGATTCGGACCGACTTAGTTTGCTGCCGCCAAAGCTATAATGACCCGACCATCCTAGTACCCTTCTTTTATCTGTTTAATTCGTATTTTTAGTTTATTTTCCTTTTATTGCTCTTAGTATAGACCAATTCAAACCAACCCCCATTTTAGTTACCTCAGACTGAACATTAATCAATTAAAGTTTACAACTGCCTCCTTGCGGATCGACCCTGTTACCACTAGCCTAGGTTAGTCTTAATAGGAGATTATAAATATTATCTTTGGTACTCACAACGACGGGTATCACTCGCTTTAATGTAAACTTTCAGATTATAATTATGGAGAATATAGCTTTAGGGTAGTCTTCTTATATAAGAGAAGGTATGAGAATCCTTTCCTTATTCGATAACTTGTTTTATGGCAAATTCTATTATTATTATTAATATTTATTATTATTATTCGTAACTCGGAATAATAACCCGACTCATGTATTTGGGTACACCAAATACACGGCCCAATGCTTATAAACAATATTATCTTTATTTCGTATTTATCGTCTTATTCTGCTTCTATTATTATTATTAATTCCATTAACTCTATTATTATTTATTCGTAATTATTCGTGTAGATACCCAGTATCTGCTGAGACTCCAACAAACACCCGATGATTATCGGATTACAACATGCTTAGGAATCGCAGCGTTTGATCGACAGTTTGTGTACAACTTTACGGCAGAAAACTTAAAACGATTTCGAAAATAAAACATTTCAAAACTTTTCAAAAGTACCTGGAATGTTTAATGCATGACGATGGGCCCGCAATGACAGTAACTAGAGTCAAAACCGACACCGGACCAAAAACCGACTCAAAATTCAAATCCCGACTCCAACAACGAGTCAAACCGAGTCAAACACAAAAAACAAAACCATTCAAAAACTTCTATGTTAAGGTTTCCCGGAATCTTACATAGTCAAGTACCAAACATGTGCATCCAAATTCTTTGATAGAACAAATCATGATTGCACTTGTGTGAAAGCGACAAGACACCTCGAAGACGTGCTACATGGCTCGTGCCTCTTTGAGCAGCCCAGGTTACCACGTCGCTCAAAACTCACACAACCACTCATTTTCCTATATAAATACCCCTCAAATGCAACCATTTGAAGGTTACGCGAGTGTCCGCCCCCTCTTTTCTCCCTTAAAATTCTCGACTCGACTTCCTAAGTCACAATCCGACACGTGTTTACGACCTACCAATCGTAAACACAAGCCTTACACATTGTTTGGTACCGTCATCGTGCATTAAACCACTTGACCGACCATCTCGACCACTACACCATCACTAAACTTAACAAAACACTCTTTTTACTTACTAAAACGATTTTAAACCGAGTTTTCCGACCAAACGAGTTGATACACTTACGTCGATTTCTCGCCATAAGCCTAGCATGTAAGTATGAGGGTGTGAAAATCCTTTTTTTTTTATCATGTCTTTACTTGTTTCATGACTATAACATGCTAAATCATGCATAACATGGTCCAAAACTTGGGAAGAATGAGCCAAAACCAGACTTTTGGTTGAGGCAGAGGCTACTTACGTAGCACATAGGCTCGCGCCTAAAGGACCCTGCCCAGCCTTAAGTCCAATCCGTGTTTGGTCTCTTCATCTCCCTTATTTCCATATTTGTGATATGTTCATTTTATATATACTTTTACCCCTCATTTTATCTCGGTTTCTATTGTTTATCATACTTTAATTAGTATATTTTTGAGCTAATCTTGTGTTCTAGGTGTATTGTTGTGTTTGTTACGTTTTTGTAGGAATCTAAGCATTTGGAGGCTTTTTCCTATCATTTTGGACACCAAGTCCACTTAGCTAAACAAGACCAAGTGTTGGACTAAGCATGGAGTATTGGAATGGGTTTTGCATGAAGAAATTGGTGGATCAATATGTTTAATTCAAATGAGCAAAGTCAAGCTCAATATAAAAGTCCAACTTGAAGGCGAAAGCATTGGATGCTAAGGAAGCTTTGGATGCTAGGAATGTGAAGTAATACTGGGTGATTAAGGAGCATTTAAGTGCAAGCATAGAGATTCTTCAAGGAATTAATCACGATTTAAGGGAATTTACTCGGATAACCACGACCCCGATCGGGGCTGGCAACCCCGATCGGGGTTAGCTGTCTGTTGGATGTTTACGTTTCTTTTCCCCCTCCTATAAATAGGAGAGGAATTTCATAGCTTAGGGCATCCAATTTTACATCTCATTTTACTTTACAATAGCCTTAAGCACTATACTTCTCTCATTAGTTTTCTCATTTTAGTTTACAAATTTTTAAGCTTTTCCTTAGTTTAATCTTTCAACACTTTGTACTACAAGTTATTGTTCAAGCATTTGTTATTCAAGCATTTGGTTATTATTTATTTCTTCCATATAAGTTCATCTCTTTAAGGTATTCCTATTTATAGTTTACATTTCTATTTAGTTTATACTTAGTTTATAATTAAGCACTCCATTTAGATTACTTTAGTTTTATTTCTCTTGCATGTTAAATCATTTAGTTTATATAAAACATATAATCATGTTTACCATTCCTCTTAATATAATTTACAATTTAAACCTTAAAATGAGTAGCTAAATCTGTTAGTCTAAGGGCTAGGAGAGCCATGCATAAATCAAATATATAACATGATAAAATAGGTTAATAATAATATTGTTCATATTGCTTCTATCACATGTTTGCACCATAATGTTTAATCTTTGTTTAAGGCCTTATTCATAGATTAAGTGTGTTCATTCATTCTAAAATTCGAGAGGCATGGAATCGAATTAGACAAAGCATGTGTAGTAGGACGACCTAGTCATGGACGAGAGTTTCTGTAGGACCCGATCTATGGTTGATACTAATGACGTAAGGTGGGTATCTTTAAGCCTAAGCAATTGACAATGTTATTAGTACCAAGTTTATCATAATCGTATATGTACCCTTGCATGTGTGACCCGACCCCCTTAGACTCCTTTTTTTTTATATAATTTGCATTACAATTTTTATTAGCCATCAAACAAACAAACCAACCCAAAATCGAAATTGACCTTGATCAGAATCTACCCATAGCAATTCACGACGCAATTCCCGTTTCCTTGTGTTCGACCCCTATTACTACATTAATTTGTGTCTAGGGAAATTATCTTTGCATAGGTACACGATAAGCCTAACAATTTGTAAACGGTTTTTACCATTTCAAGTATTTTCAAACCCTTTTTATTTTTACAAGCTTTTAACCATAAAACATTTTTCACCCTTGGTTCTTAATACCATGACGGTTTAATCCGTGTTTCGGTGATAATATTTATTTAATCACACTTAAAAGGTATTTTAAAGCCTTTTATTCCATTTCTTTACATTTTGGAGGGTATTTTAAAGCCTTTCATCAGTTCTTTACATTTTCAAAATAAATGTATTAGTCACCAATACAAAGCCATCATTGGTTCTACATACCATGTCAGATATTAACCCGAGTACGATGATGAATATTGACTAATTATATTCAAATGAACTTAAAACAATTAGTTCATAACCATTTTCAAAACTATTCATGTCAAGCTTACAAAGTGTGGACATGGGGCCACGGGGGCGCTTGGGAAACAAGCGTTTGCATTTGTGGAGTCGCCACCAATTTTTATGGGAAATTGGAACCGTTCGAATACCTCGTGCCATGTCAAGACACAAAGTAGTGACATGAACAACAAGAACTCGTTACCCTTAGCATTCTATGTCTAGAATGACTCTCTTGGATGCCAATGAACACGGATGTTCACAGAGATCTGGAGTAAGGGGTGGGGGTACGTATTAGGAAGCTCTTTTGATCGAACACCTAATCCCGCCCGCCTCGATAGCGGCCTCTACTAATGATTAGGGACATCATTTATACTTGATATATCGTCGATTATATGCATGCAATGCAACATCCAAGTTTTAATCCTAGCATGTGAAAATTAACTAAGTCGGTTAACATATAATTTAACAAACAATTAAGGTCGAAGTAGGATTTAGCATTCAATTACATGTGAAGACATACAAATGATACAAGAAATATGATAGATACAATAAATAAAATTACAATAAATAAAATTATAATAATTACATTGGATTTAGCGATTTATGTCGAAAATACCTTTGAAACGGATAATTTGAGAAAAAAGAAATAAGGGAAGGAATTAACGAACAGATCAGTAGGTGATAATACGGTTAATAGTCAATTGTACATAAGCTAATTAGACCAGGTCAAGCAACAACGGAGTTCAGAGACAGAACTCATCCTAGAACAGGCGCAGCAGGACTGCGCCCTTTGGAAGAGGCGCAGCAATTGCTGCGTCTGTTCCAAGGGTGAGTTCTGGCTGTGAAGCCGGAATTGTAAATCGTTAATGTTAATTGGGGAATTTAAGGATTGATTAATATATTTACTCTGATGAAAGTGATTATTAGGTTGTTTACAAGTGATTAATGGTCATGAAAGCAATAAAACATGGATGAGACGGATTAAAGACGGATTAATTATATGGATGAATGATTGATTAGTGACATGGGTGAACAAAATAGGTTAAACATGACGAATTAATGACAAATTAATGACGAATATGACAATAGACAGGTGAAAATATATCAAAGGTCGAATTCATGAAACTCGATATGAACAAATCGAATTTCTACAACCCGGATTGAATTTAATGACAAAAACCCGCAAATATGAGATTATAAGGGATTTAAGTCGGATTTAACGACGAATTAAACGTGTTAACGATGAATAATATATACATGTGAGATGATTGTGTTATTGCATCAAAGAATTAGCAAGAAACAAACGAAGCAAACAAAAACGAACGAATTACAGAGGACGAAGGAAGAAGAAAGGAAGCGAGAATGCGCGGCCCTCACAAAGAGGCGCAGCAGTAATCGCGCTCCTTCAAGAGGTGCGGCGATTCTTTGCGTCCTTTCTCGACGGTTTGTCTTCTGGAAATCCGTAAAAGAGATTTTAAACGAGGTTTTAGAAATCGGTTTTAAAAGGTATTTTCGACATGAACCTTACAATAATGATACAAAAAGGTAAATAACAATAATAAAAAGAGAGATTTACACCCTCAGACTTACATGTTGGACGAAACGAGATGAACTAAATTTACGATTAGTGATGCTCGACTCGAATGTAGACGAAAATGCCCTCGTAAGAGGAAAACGATTAAGTTAATTAAGTTGATTGATGTGGAGTTGGTCAAATTGGTCGGTCATGCAAACGAGGCTGGTACTCAGAAAGATCCGAGCTTACGTGGTCGAATGTTCAAGCACGTAGACGCCAAAAAGTAAGAACAAAGGTATAGAATGCAAAGGGAGAAGAGAAGGGCGGACACTTTGGAAGTGAATCTCGGAAAGATATGAAAAAGATACGAAAAACACGCAGAAAAGGACCTGGGAAGAGGCGCAGCAGTCACTGCGTCTCTTGGAAGAGGCGCAACACCTGCTGCGTCTGTTCCCAAGTGGTTTCCTCCTGCGGAAGAAATATTTCCGTGTTTAAGTTATCGAATAACGGGATAATTTGGTTTTCCTTAATATTTTGTATGAATATTACGGGAAATTGTTTACCAAAGATTAAAGATTGTGAAATATTTATAAAATATGGAATAAAAATATCCGTAACATTCCAGAACATTCTGACTCGGGATTTAACGGTTATCAGAAAATGAAGACGGTTTTAGGCCCGGACTCCAAATGTACTCTAATTACTGTCAAAACGACCGTATCAGCACGTTGATGACAACTAAGAGGTAGACATCAGTGTTTGAGCAATCACTTGACGATAAACTTCCGAACTGTCACAAATTGTTGCGCGTACCAAATATGCGGCCCAATCATCACCGGGTGGTTTGCGGGAGGTGCAGAAATGAGGTATCTACAGATCCCCCACTTTGACTGAGGCTTGGACAAGGCGAAAGTCAAAGTATAGCCATCAGGTCAATCGAAGATTACAACCTGACGACTATGGCGACGCGAGGCGGCTCAAGGGGTCTGAACCAAGGACCTATCGTCGGGAACATTTTAGAGTCTGTCGACTCTGTGGGTCTGAAGATAACTTGGTGTCTGAAGGTTTATCCTGAAAAGGGGTGTCTGAATGATATGAGGAAGGACAACAGGACACAGTCTGGAACCGCTGGGAGAAATCTGTTCGTGTTCAACTTCAAACAAACTTTGAAAGAATTCGGATTCGATGTTGATCTCCATGTCTCGAGAGGAAGTGACTGTCGGTCGTGAACTCTCTTTGGGGAACATAATCGGGAACTTATCTCCATGTCTCGAGAGGGAAAGTTTATCCGCTTACTCTCGCTGGGAATATAATGAAGGCATGTCGAAACACCTGTGAAGAAATACCTGCTCGTTGTGACAAGCAAGGTCTTGGGAGCGTATAAATAACGTATAATAGTTTGCTGTTGGCTTAGAAACGTGGGTCTGAATGAAAGATAGTCGTCAAACGGACCAAAAAGACAAAAATGGCAATGAGGAAGAGGCGCACCAAAGATGGGCCCACAAATAACGAACTCATAACGAATTTTTGAAAACTCGTATGGAGGGAACATGAGGAAGAGGCGCAGCAAGAGCTGCGTCTCTTGGAATAGGCGCAGAACCTGCTGCGTCTGTTCCTGAGTGTGGCTTTTCTGCGTAAAAAAACGCGATAAACAGAGGGTTGTAGTTCATTTGTTCGAAACATAATTCATCAAATTCTCTCTCAAATCTTAACCATTTACGCCAAGATTTGATCCAAAAGCTTGCATTCATCATGACTAATTGAGGTATGTATATCATTCTTGCATTAATCTTCTATATTGGCTCAATTTGGATCGAAAAAATTAGGGTTTTCAACCCAATTAACTCGAAAATTTGGGGCTTTTCCCCCAAACGGATTTGCCTTGTAAAATTGGTACTAGAAACGGATAATTGGTAGTATAGGGAACATAACCATGTATTTTTTTCGAATTTTTGTTGAGTTTTGAGCATTTGAGTGAATTTGAGACGGTTTCACAGCTAAACCGTAAATTGCTTCGAAAATAGCCTTAGGATTGCCCATTTGCGATGAAACTTGATATTTGGGATCCTTGGATGATGGGTAAACTTCCTACCATCTCGGAATTTTGGTTTGTGACGACTTTTTCAGGACACTTTTCTAGGGCATAATTGTCGTTATAACGAAATGCTGCCGAAATTTCGACTTGAACCCATGACTAGGCTTCAACTTAGGCTTGACTTGACCCTAACTACCACATGAGTGATCGGGTTTGTGAGAATGTGGCCAAAGATGGCGAAAAAAGAGCTATTTCAGGGCTTCCGAGGGCTCGAAAATCCCTTAACTAAGGCTCGTCGTCACGTGACGCGGCCTAAATCACTTTAATGTTGCAGGTGATGAGGCTTCTACTTCTAGGAGAGCTCCCATGGAGATAGACTCTGCTGTTATCGAGGAGGCTTTGGAGCAGGCTTTCACCGCTGCGATGATGGCTGCTGGGGACGAGGTCCACGAGGAGGAGGTTGTTGAGGAGGAGGAGGCCCCGAGGAGGGCCAACGTCGGACGAGGAGGTCGTCAGCTGAGGGGAGCGCCTGCGTGGGCTGAGACCCGGGACAGTAGGCACTTGCTTTGGGCCGCAGAGGGTCACCTGTCCTACAGGACGGTGAAGAGTTTGGTAATCTTGAATTCATTACTCATCACTCACCTCCTTTCATTCATTTCACTTGCTCATATCTTTTCCAATCTTCATTCAAAACTAAAGATAGCTTTTTGTTTCAAATCACAATAGGAGGCCGGGAACATCAGGTCGTTCTCAGGTTACACGACGGCTATGGAGTGCTATGAGCGGCTGTCGGCGAAGGAGCGTTCAGGGCCTTGGTGCAGGCTTAGAGGGATATCGCGAAGAGGAAGTTGCGGGCTAACCTTAGCTTGGTCCGCGCTTTCTTGGACTGACTCTGGGACACCACTTCCACTTTTCACATGCCTTTTGGTGAGGTGGGAGTCACTCTGGAGGACTACGGCATGATTTCTAGTCTGCCGTATGGGACCGAGGCGGTGGTGTGGCCGGAGACTGCCATGAAGGTGGACTCAGCCGAGGCTAGGAGCTTGATCGGCTGGAACTTGTCGCCGAAGGCTGTTACAGTGGCTGGTTTGGTGCCCAGTTCCTATGTCCGAGACTACTTTGCGGGAAAGGTTCCGGCGCTGGTGACGATCGACGGGAGGGAGACGGCTCCTCCTCCCTGTACTACTGAGCAGAGGGCTCGTTTGTGGCTTTGGTGGTTTCTGTCTTCGATCTACCTCGGAGACAAGAGAGAGAGGCTGTCGACGAAGCTTCTTCCCTTCCTTTCTGACCTGAGCTCCCTAGGGCGTTGGGACTAGGTCACTGCTGGTTTTGCGGTCCTCATCCGCTTCATGAGGGCCATGGTTCATCCGGAGTTGATGGAGAAGGGGACTTCTCCTAGTGCTGTCGGCCCTGGACTGCTGCTGGAGGTATGAACCTTCATTTGGATTAAAATCAATTCTTTTCCTTATCAAATTACGAAAGATTGTTTATTGACTATTTTGCTTCACAGGCGTGGGTGTACTCCTACTTTCCGAGCCTCTCGCCCAAGAGGACGGAGCCGCTGGAGAAGGCCTATCCCGTCGTGAGGGACTGGGTGATGTGCAGGACGAGGAGCAAGCGTTCCTCTCACGGTGTCTACCGGCGGGACGTGAACGCGCTTCAGCTGGATAGCGTGAGCATCTCACTTATATTCATTTTGCTTCTATATTACTTATAATCGATCATGAGAATGATTCCTTGTTTGTCTTGTCCCAGTGGGTGCCCAGGCCTTGGGCGGAGTACGCTGGAGCGCCTCCTTTTGTGGCTGAGGTCCTTCGACCTAGGAGCTCGAGTCGGCTGCTGTTGAGGACGTCGATGGGTCCTGTGTGGTACTTGGGCGAGCGCTTGGCTCGTCAGTGCTCTCGGGACGTGTTGACGGTTCCCATCGACCCTCCTAGGACGATGTTCAGGGAGCCTTTCTGAGGCTGAGAGGGAGGCTGACTTGGCTGGTGTTGGTGGAGACGCCCTCCTTCTTCCTGGCGAGGACTACTCAGCGTTCCTCTACGGGAGGTTGGCGTACTGGCCGGTTGTGGTAAGCATCTTTACTCTCCTTTATTCTTGATTTTAAAACTACGATGAAAGATCATCGATTAATGGGAAACATTTGACTTTGCAGGAGGTCGAGGCGGCGGGCATCGAGCCCCCAGAGTACCCCGAGACCCTCGAGTACACTGACGCTACCGGGAGGACGACGATCTCCGAGCTGCGTGATTTTGACGTGGCTGTGACGGATGCTGGCTTGGGACGACTGGCAGCATCTGATTCGGAGGGTGAGCCTCTAACTTGCACAATTTTTATGTAAGAACACATTTGATTGAACCTATTCAATTATTGAGAATTTCTTTTTGAAAATGCAGGTAGCGCCGTCTCGGTTTGTGGCATTATGGAGGGTGGTCAACCGGCTGCGAGCTACTGTCGTCGAGGCACTTGTCGGCGGTCGAGGTCGTCAGGTATGAACCTTGTGTTTATCTCATTTTTGAATTTCGATTTTCCGACTTCTCTTGTAATTGCTTGAAATGAGCCTATTTTGTTGTTTACAGGGGGACCGCGAGCTGGAGCCAGAGCTGGCTCAGTCTCTGGAGGAGACCGCTCGCTTGTTGAGGGAGCTTGAGGTTCGCGATGCCGATATTGCTGTTCTCGCGACAAGAGTTGCGGAGCTGGAGGGCGACCGACAGTAGTTGTGTTTAGTTTTTGTTTGTATTTTGCACATTTGTACATTTTGGACCTTCATTTTGAACATTTTGGACTTTGCTTGGGGTTCGAGCCCCCAGTTTGTTGTACATTTCCCTTTTTGTTGCATATATGATGGCCTGAGTGCCTTTGCTGCTGGGTTGCGTTGCTTGTATCTGCAGGTTAGCTTTGAACAGGTTTGGTAGATGACGGTTTATGCCGTCATGCTGCCGAAATTTACATAGAAATCACGTAGAACACACATTTGTATATACACATGGCCTGTATTAGCGCAAAACGAACGACTCAAAAAAAATGCAAAAAAAATGCAAGAGAAAATGCAAAAATGCAAAAATTTTGTCGGAAATGACCGGACAGTAGGGAGGTTTACCCCTAAAAAAAGAAAAAATAATAGAACCCTATAAGTTAGAAATGAAATGAAAAAAGAAATGAAAGAAATATATGAATTTTGAAATGAATTAAGTTATAATGAAAATTATTTCCTAAAATGAATTATACAAGTGTGGTAAAATGACGAAAATGTTGATATCGTCTCGAAACGCGTGCCCACGGAATTAGGAAACACGAAATATGGTAATTTCCACGTATTTATCAAAATAATAACCCGTAGGAATAGAAAATTATTCGTCAAGGAATTTAGGAAAGATCCAACGCGGAAAATCACAGAAACCTAGCTGAGGAAGAGGCGCAGCATGAGCTGCGTCCCTTTGAAGAGGTGCGACAAGTCTTTGCGCTGTTCCCAGTGTTTACTGTTCTCGCGATTTTAGGAAACAGAATTTAGTATAAATAGAGACGTCGATAGAGCTTTTATTCGCACAGTTCTCCCGTCTCTTCTTCGTCTTATAAAATTCTTAATATAATCGCTCATCATGAATACTTTGGAGATTCGCCTAAAAGAATGGACCAACGAGTTTTCCAACATGGAGAAGTATGACATGGGCGCCTATAATCTTGGATCTTTGTTGAGTTTGAAGCTTATCAAGGTTGTCAAACCGTTTTTGGATGCTTGTCTTGATTACTGGGACCCGAATTATCATGTTTTTGCTTTCCCCGGAGGCGACATTTGCCCGTTTCCTGAAGAAATTGCTGCGATCGGTGGGTGGGATCCGGAACACTTGCCCGCCATTCCTTCTACTTCGCAAGGGTATAAGAGCAAATTCAGAGACTTGCTTGGATTGACTAGACTTGAGGTGGACCGTTTAGTGACCTCGAAGGGAGTGCGAATGTTGGATTTCATTGACCGATTCATTAATAGGGCCGACCCCACCGTTTTTTATGTTGCTAGGTGAAGGGCGTTTGGATTTTGCTTGTTGCACGTATATGTCCTCCAAGGGCATGTTGATGAAGACTTGAGAGGTGATCCCCGTTTTTTGGGCCTTGTTGAGCAAATGGAGCTGCGCAGGATCCCAGCTTGTTTATGTCTAGGAGAGATCCTGTTGGGCTTGGATAATAGGAAAGCCAATCGTGACCTACCGTACTTGGGAAGTCCCGTCATTCTGCAGGTAAGAGAACATCTCTCTTTTTTTCCTTTTTTCTTTTTTTTCGTCTTCTTTTTTTTTCGTTTTTTTTTTCGTTTTTTTTTTTCGTTTTTTTTTTATGTCTAATGCCTGCTTTTGGTAGGTTTGGCTTATGGAGCGTCTTCGATTGATCGAGCCCCCAGTTCATGTTCCTTCTTATCATGCTCGTTCGATTGCAATGAGGACCAGGTTGTACATGGTGGACTTCACTCGAATCTGCAATTATTGGGAGAACAAATTGAAGAGTGATGATGGCCCTTTGATTAGGTGGATTGTGCCATGGTGGCACCTCAAATCTGTCACTGGAGTGTCTTCTTTGGATCCTACTCGATCTGTGCGCATTCCTGGCTTGGAATTCATGGTGTGCATCTTCCCGGAAAGGCTGATGAGACAGGCTGGACTAAACAGACGATCCCAAAGCTTGACACTGTTCCGCAGACTGCCATGGCACTTACTACTGAGAGCCGAAGGGAGTGGGCCATTAAATGGGCCCAAAGAAACGTGTGGTTCTTGAACTCTTCTGCTAATGCCTTATGGGTGTCGGATTCTTATCTGCGATGGAGGAAAGCTAATAGTCCGGAAGAGCGCGAGAGATTGAGGAAGCGCGAGCCTGTTGACTACAAGGTGCGCGAGGTGGAAAAAGAGAAAGAGAAGCATTTGACCGAGGGAGAGGAGGAAGCCGGGTTTCGAGTTGTTCATCCTTCGAAGAAACCGAAGACCTCTCCTGTCGTGGACAAAGTAATTGACAAGAATGGGAAGTCTAGGCCTCGAGAAAGACCGTTGGTGATTAGGTCCGAAGTGGCGCAGGAGCGTCCGGCTCGAGGTCGTGACAAGAAGTATGACAAGAATGACAAGGGCAAAGGGAAAATTGAGGAATAGCCCGAGTCTTTATTATTATTTATTTATTATTATTATTATTGTTGTAATAAAAAGGTGGGGTTTTTAGAATCCTAGCCTATTTTTATTTTATTATGTAGCGTATTATTATTACTAGAAAGTGAATGAAATAAAAAAGGTTAATTGGTTATGAAACCGTTGTCATTTTCTATTTATTATTCTTGTCGAATTTCAAATGCAATGCAAATGTCCTTCTATTTACATTTTAAAAATACTGGGTTGTATCCTGTGAAGGATTGCCTACGTATTCATTAAGAAAATGAAATCAAACCCTTGCGCGTAGTTCGAGTAAATGTAAAAGAATAATTGTTCTAAGCAAGAGCTTGTAATGAACTTAGAAAATAAGCATGAGCTTTTTGCTTACTCTGAAGGTGCAGTTTAGTTTATTCGATGATATGAGGATGACAAATTTGTCAAAATGCAAGAGCAGAGTGACATTAGCTTATTTCAGCTTGGCCAGGGGCCGTTTATTTAGTGCCACAAGAGCGACACGTGAGGTTACGCGAGGCGCGTTTTTGTTCCTATTCTAGGCATAATATAGTTTTAGTTGGTCAAGGTTTGTCGGGTTGGAAAACTCATTCCCATCTAGGTCTGTGATTCTAACCGCACCCCCTGGAAGTATGGACTTGACTAGAAATGGCCCGGCCCAATTAGGTTTGAATTTTCCCCATGGGTCGACAGGTAAAAGAGCTCTAACCGACTTGAGTACTAAGTCTCCTTCCTTGATGTTCCTTGGCTTAACCCTTTTGTTGAAGGCACGTTTGATACGTGTTTGATATGTTTGGACATTATGCAAGGCGCGTAGCCTACGTTAATCCAGGTGGATGAGTTCTTCGTATCTATCCCTCTTCCAATCGGCTTCCGGGATTTGACTTTCGAGTAAGATATGCAAGGATGGTATCTCTAACTCGACTGGTTGTACAGCTTCCATGCCGTAGGTCAAATAGAAAGGAGTGGCCCCAGTGGGCGTCCTGACAGATGTGCGATATCCCCACAAAGCAAAGGGTATCTTGCTTGGCCAATCTAGATAGTTGTCAATCATTTTCTTGAGAATTGTGACAACGTTCTTGTTTGCTGCCTCTACCGCGCCATTAGTTTGTGGCCTATATGGCGAAGAGTGGTGATGCCTAATTTTGTACTTGGCTAGCAGTTGCTCCGTCTCAGCTTGGAAATGTGATCCATTATCACTAATGATCTCATGTGGGCAACCGTATCGACAGATGATGTTGTTTTGTATGAACTTTGCCACGTTTTTGGCCGTGAGACTAGTGTAGGAAGCCGCTTCTACCCATTTGGTGAAATAGTCGATTGCTACTAGGATGAAACAGTGACCTTCTGTTCCGGCTGGGGTTATCTTCCCGATTATGTCAATTCCCCAGGCAGAAAATGGCCAAGGAGATGTCATCGTATAGAGCAATGAAGGAGGGACATGTTGTATATTCCCGAAAATTTGGTAATTGTGGCAGTGTCTTACGTATTTGATGCAATCGGACTCCATTGTGGTCCAATAGTACCCCAAACGTGTGATCTTCTTTGCCATCATGAGCCCACTCATGTGATGACCGCATTCTCCATCGTGGACTTCTTCCATCACTTTCCGTGCCTGTGAATGATCAAGGCAACGTAGGATTACACCAAGAGGTGTTCTTTTGTACAACTCTCCTTGCATGAGAACGTATTGGGAAGCTAGTAGGCGTATAGCACGTTGTCCCCTTTTGTCTATATCGGGTGGATAGGTACCGTTGAGCTTAAAGTTTAGGATTGTTTGGAACCAGGGTTCCTGTGCGATTTCCTCTTCGTTGGTGATTTGATGGACATAAGCTGGCTCTAACCGTCGCTCGATACAAAAAGGCATTTCCACCATGTCATCTGGCATATTAATCAAAGATGCAAGTTTTTCAAGAGCATCTGCAAATTGATTTTCTTCCCGAGGTAGGTGTAGGTATGTCACGTGATCAAAGAATTGGGCCACTTAGTCTATTATGGCTTGTTAAGGTGCTAAACTTTCGCTTCGGATTTTCCAAGATCCCGTAACTTGATTGATGATCAGGGATGAATCCCCATGTACTCGGAGGTTTTTAATGCCTAGGCTCACTGCCGCTTGTAGTCCAATGAGACAAGCTTCGTATTCTGCAGCGTTATTTGTCACCTCGAAGTCGAGTTTGACAGAGATTGGTGTATGCTCACCTTTAGGAGAAATTAGCAACACTCATATTCCAAATCCTCTTAAGTTTGATGCTCCATCAAAGTAAAGGTCCCAGGAGTCTACAACGGTTTGGAGTATATCCTCGTCTGGAAATGACCAAGTGTCTATTGATTGTGCATCGTTAATGGGATTTTCTGCAAATAATTCGGCAACGGCGCGCCCTTTTATAACTTTCAGGGGCACGTATTTGAGATCGAACTCTGAGAGCATCAAAGTCCACCTTACTAGGCATCCGTTGAGGACGGGTTTCTCGAAGAGGTATTTGACTGGATCCATTTTGGAGTATATTTTGACGGAGTAGCTAAGCATGTAATGGCGTAGCTTCTTTGTCGCCCACACAAGAGCGAGGCATGTCTTTTCGAGTTGTGAGTATTTGCACTCGTTCTCCAAGAACTTCTAACTAAGGTAGTAGATAGCCCTTTCTTCATTTCCTACGGTTTGAGCTAGCATGGCACCCATGGTTGTTTCGGTTACTGTGAGATATAAACCAAGAGGTTGATCTCGTTGAGGTGGCATGAGCACTGGTGGTCTAGCCAATATCTCCTTGATTCGGTCAAATGCCTTTTGACAATCATCATCCCACATGGTGTGGTCCGTTTTCTTGAGCTTCTTGAAGATAGGCTCGCAAATCATGGTGAGTTTCGATATGAATCGACTTATGTATTGCACTTTTCCCATGAATCCTCTGACTTCTTTTTCTGTTTGAGGTTGTGGCATTTCGATCAAGGCTTTGATTTTGGAAGGGTCTATTTCTATACCTCGTTGGCTAACGACGTATCCTAGGAGTTTGCCAGATGTTACTCCGAATGTGCACTTCTGAGGGTTGAGCCTCATGTTGTACTTTCGTAACCTTGCGAAAAATTTGCGAAGGTTCGCAATATGCCCCTCTCTATCCTTGGACTTGACAATCATGTCGTCTACGTATACCTCAACTTCTTTGTGCATCATGTCATATAAGAGTGTAGTTGCGGTGCGTTGATATGTAGCTCCGGCGTTGATCAACCCAAACGGCATTACCGTATAGCAATAGGTTCCCCATTGAGTGAGAAAGGCGGTCTTATGCATGTCTTCTATGGCCATCTTGATTTGGTTATAACCCGCATACCCATCCATGAAGGATAGTAATGCGTGGTCTGCGGTATTGTCCACCAATATGTCGATATGTGGTAGAGGGAAGTCGTCTTTAGGACTTGCTTTGTTTAAGTCTCTAAAATCAACACAAACACGGATTCTCCCATCCTTTTTATGTACAGGTACTATGTTGGCTACCCAGTCAGAATACTCGGAAACTTTGATGAACCCGGCTTTGAATTGCTTATCGACTTCTTCCTTAATCTTGAGAGCCCATTCCGTTCTCATTCGACGAAGCTTCTGCTTTACAGGCTTGAAACCTGGTTTGATTGGGATTCTATGTTCGGCGATATCCCTGTCGATCCCTGGCATGTCTTTGTAGGACCACGCGAAAACATCTTTGAACTCGTGTAGGAGGTCTATGAAGTCGGCCCTTTCGGTAGAGCTCAAGGAAGTCCCTACCCTAAGTTCTTGGGGTTCTAGTTCGGTTTCTACATTGATGGGTTCGGTATTTTCTATTACTGGTCCCCCTTCCCCTTCCTGTATTATTTCTTTGGCTACGTAGGGAGGAATTTCAATTGAGTCTGGGTCTTGGTCATCCTCGGTATCATCGTAAACAGAATTGCACTCAAGATAACACAAAGAGTAAGCAGAACCTGATTTATTCATATTAAAGTTTGAGAAAAGTTGAAACAAAGAAGCCATCTGATCTGTGGTCAGTGGCGGTAAAGGGACAGTGGTTGGGATATTTCCCGAACTACTGTTACTACTTGAGGCTAAGCTAGGAGAAATAAAGGGAATGGGGATGACGACAGGGGGAGACTCCTTAGCGACTTCTCTAGACTCCGACTCTGACTCGAATTCATCGTCTTCTGGTTCTCCTTTGAACATCTCTCCCTCTCCAGTGGTGAGCTTGAAGAGTCTTCCTTGATTGTTGGTCCACTTGATTGATTTTATCCATCGTTTCTGCTGACTCGCGTTTGTTTCTGTGATTAACGCGGTAGGGTTGAAGCGATCGTCTTGAAGTATCATGGTAATGATCTCATCCTGCGCGGCTCTCACAAATCGATCTTCTGCAAATAATAGGCTAACAGCTTGTTCGTCTAAGCAAGGTGCTTGACGAGCTTTGACGGTAGGAACCGTTTCTGGAGGGATGAAGTAGCAATCGTGAAAGATCTCGATTTCGGCTAGCTTTCTTTCGAGATAGTGCCAAGGCTCGGGAAATCCGTGAAAGAGTTTTAGACTTCCTTCCTTAACAAAGTACCCATTTAGGTTAGGGAGATAGGTTCGCATTTGGACTCCTACGTACTTACGGTTTTGAACTTGAGCAACGATCTCGAGAACTTCCTCTTTGGTGGGTTTGTACCCTAGTCCAAGTGGTATCCTTTTTGAGTTGTCTTCCTTGTATGGTGTGAAGGTGTTTCTTCGGATAGGGTTCAAAGGCATTCCAGGGAAGTATCCCTAGGATTTGAGTATGTGGTTGACCACCATGTTGGAGTAGGGATCATAGTATAAGGATAATTCACTTTCTATGACACTTATGCTTTGGAAACCCCCAAGTTCATATACTGGATCTGCAAGGACTTGATTGTTCGACTTATTTTCGATTATTTCCTTGATGGGTGACGAAGTGATCGTCACTACTTTGCCATTTAGTGGGATCTTGATCTTTTGATGAAGGTTGGATGTTACCGCTTTGGAAGCGTGAATCCAAGGTCTTCCTAGGAGTATGTTGAAGGAAGCTTCAATGTCCACTATTTGGAAGTTAACCTTTCGTTCAATTGGCCCTGTGGCTATGGTTAGGTTAACGAGTCCTACTACCTTTCGTCGTGTACCATCATATGCGCGAACACCTTGATTGGTAGGGGTCCAATCCGACTCTTTCATGCCTAATTTGTATGCCGTTTTGAGGGGTATGACGTTGACCGCGGCGCCATCATCTACCAAGGTCATTGGCACATTCTTCTTTAGACAAATGACAGTGATGTAAAGAGCCAAGTTGTGACTAGCGCCAAAAGATGGCAAATCTTCATCTGAGAAAGTGTAGACACCTCGTTTCTGCACCTCTCGCAAACCACCTGGTGATGATTGGGCCGCATGTTTGGTTCGCGGAACGATTTGTGACAATTCGTAAGATTATCGTCAAGTGATTGCTCAAATATTAATGTCAACCTCTTAGTTGTCATCTACGTCCCGATATGGTCGTTTTGGCAGTAATTAGAGTGCATTCGGAGTCCGGGTCAAAAACCGTCTCCATTTTCTGATAGCTGTTAGATCCCGAGTCAGAATGTTCTGGAATGTTCCGGATAATTCTATTCCATATTTCTCAAATTTTATCTTTTGGCAAATAATATCCCGTAATATTCAAAAGATAATCGAATCAAATCCGTCCTACCATAACTTAAACACGGAAATCTTTCTTAAACAGGAGGAAACCTCCTGGGAATAGACGCAGCAGTCTTTGCGCCTCTTCCAAGAGACGCAGTGGCTGCTGCGCCTCTTCCCAGGCCCTTCTTTGCATGATTTACGTATCTTTTTTTATATCTTTCCGAGATTCACTTCCAAAGAGTCTCCGAAACCCTAAACCTCCGCGTGATTAGTATAAATAGGAGCCTTCGCTCCTCATATTTCTCACGCGAGTGTCCGCCCTTCTCTTCTCCCTTTGCATTCTAGACTTCGTTCTTACTAATTGGCGCCTACGTGCTTGAACCTTCGACCACGTAAGCTCGGATCCTTCCGGGTACCAGCCTCTCCGTTGCATGACCGACCAATTTGACCACTACACTCAATCAATCTAATTAATCAATTTGTTAAATCGTTTTCCTCTCACGAGGGCATTCTTTCCTTGCATTCGCGTCGAGCATTCACTAATCGATCTTCTTAGTTCATCTCGTTCCGTCAACATGTAAGTCTGAGGGTGTATAATTCTCTTTATTTATTGTTATTTTATTTATCGTACCACCCATTGTAAGATTCACGTCGAAAGTACCTCATTAAAACTGATTTCTAAAACCGTCTTTAAAACCTTTTTTGCGGATTTCCGGTGAGATGACGTCGAGAAAAGACGCAAGAATCGCTGCGCCTCTTCAAAGGAGCGCAGCACCTGCTGCGCCTCTTTGTGAGGCTGCCGCAGTTCCTGCTTCTTTTCTTCTTCCTCGTCCTCTGTAATTCGTCTTTTGTTTTATTTATTTTCTCTTGTTCTTTAATTCGTTCGTATAATTATTTATCATTAATAATTCATATGTATATTATTCATTCACATGTTTTAATCATCTCAAATCCGACTCAAATCCCTTATAATCAATATTTGCGAGTTTTTCGTCATTAAATTCAATTCGAGTTTTAGAAGTTCAATTTCATCATGTTGAGTTTAAGGATTCATTGTTGATATATTTGCATCCTGTTTAGTTATTAATTCGTCATTCATCATGTTATGTTTAATTAATTAGTTCGTTTAGTTAGTTTAATTAATCATTCATTAACATCGTCCCTTCATAATTAATTCGTTTATTTCCGTCTCATTCATGTTTTACTGTTTTTATGACACCATCATATGTAAATAATACATTAAATCACTTTCATCCGAGTCAATTGTCGCAATCAATCATTAAAATTAACAATTAACATTAACGGTTTGCAGTTCCGGCTTCACAGCCAGAACTCACCCTTGAAATGACGCAAAGAATCGCCGCGCTCTTCCAAAGGGCGCGATGCTCTTTGCGCGCTGTTCGAGATGAGTTCTGTCCCTGAACTCCGTTTCTGCCTTGACCTAGTTCAATTAGTTTGCGTAATTAATTAACTAATATCCGTAATATCGCTAATTCCTGTTCGTTATTTATTTCTTCTATTCTTTTATTTCTTTTATTCCTTTTTCTCAAATAATCCGTTTTAAAGGTATTTTCGACATAAATCGCCTACCCATTGTAATTAATGTAATTTCCATTATTGTAATTTTATAGTTATTGTATTCCATTTATCATTTGTATGCTTTCACATGTCAATCAACATTAAATCCAACTTCGACCCAATTGTATGCTAATTACGTGTCAACCGACTTAGTTAAATTCTCACATGCTAGGATTAATCTAATGGATGTTGCATTGCATGCATATAGCCGACGATATATCGAGTACGAATAAACTCCCTAATCATTAGTAGAGGCCGCTATCGAGGCGGGCGGGATTAGGTGTTCGATCAAAAGAGCTTCCTAATACGTACCCTCACCCCTTACTCCAGATCTCCGTGAGCACCCGTGTTCATTGGCATCCACGAGAGTCATTCTAGACATAGAATGCTAAGGGTAACGATTGCTTAGTGTTCATGTCACTACTTTGTGTCTTGACATGACACGAGGTATTCGAACGGTTCCAATTTCCCATAAAAATTGGTGGCGACTCCTTACAAAATGCAAACGCTTGTTTTCCGAGCACCCCCCTCGCCAAGCGCCCCCGTGGGCGGCCCGCTGTCCACAGTTTGGCGACTCCGCTGGGGAGATACACTTACATGTAGCTAGGGTGAAACTCGAACAAGGTTAGGGAATAAGTTTGTACAAGACAATTGTCGGTTTTCATAACTCGGTCTTCCTAGACCGTTTAATTCGGCCTTCCTAGGCCCAACCCAACCCATTCGACCAATCGTCCCGTCTAAACGGTCCTAATTCTTATTTGGGCCTAAGGATGGATAGCGATTGACGTCATCCATACCATGATGCTTACTCTTGTTTGTATCAAGGGCCTTCACTACTTGAGGAAATGGACTAGGAATCGGCCTTACTCTTGTTTGGCACGAGCCTCTCCACAGACTTCGGGTTTGATGGTTCGGTATGGCAACCCACCCTTTAAACCAAAACCCTTCTAAATGCACTCAGCATCCCGTTATAATGCTTGTATAAATGTGTAAACCTTACGTGATCACCATTTCAAAACAAATCATGACGAATTTTCAAAAAATCAAAACCCAATTTCAATCGAAAATTTCGAAAAAAGGGGCCTTTAATTAGCGCAAAATCCGGTCAAAACTCTGTCCGTTTGTCGTGTCAAAATTCGGGCCACAAGCCCATTGAAAACCTCACCTCGAGTCCACTCCTACAACTACACTACAGTTGGCTAGGACACACATTTTCAAAGACCTTGTCTTTTTTCAAAACTCACTCAACACAAGTGGCACACACCCACTTCACGAGTCAAGACTTTTCCTCTTTTAGCAAGTGTGATAGAATGGTCGATCGTGTTTTGATTCGTCGTCGATCTCTTATCCAGTTTCCAAGATGCCTGGGTCAAGCGATGAAACAAACCTCCAGCAACTTCAAGAAAATAGTGATCGAATCCTAGCCGCGATAGCCCAAATGCAAATCACTCAAGAACAAACCTATGACCGCCTCGAACTTATCGAAGGACGCATCTTTGATGTAGAGGGAAAGTTACCTTCTCCTGAAAAAGAAGTACTACAATTTTCTGATGACGAGTCTAAAGATGAGAACCCTTTCCAAGGGACGACCGCAGCTGAGAAAAGACTCCAATATCTAGAGGAGCAATTGATGTACCTTAAGGGGAATGACATTTACAGGGAGAACAATCGTAAGTATGAAGCCGTCAATTCCAAATTGCCCACTAACTTTAGCATGACGGATATCCCTAAGTTTAAAGGACAAGAGAATCCTTTGAACCACATCCGCGCATTCAAGGACTACATGTCTATCAAAGGCATCAAACCTGAGATGTTCTTAAGGATCTTTCCTTCATCTCTCGACACCATCCCAAAGCAATGGTTCTACACTTTAGATCACAAAAAGGTCGCTACTTGGGAGGACGCCGCCATCGAGTTCTCGAAACAATACGCGGATAATGCCGAGATCCAAGTCAACATGCGCACTCTAGAGGTTCTTACCCAAAATGACAAAGAAGGATTCACCGACTTCCTAAGTAGGTGGAGGAAGACTAGTACCCAGCTAGTTGAACGCCCAGATGAGGCCACTCTTGTGGAAAAGTTCGTGGACAATCTCAAGCCCATATATGCCAACCATTTGAGATATCAAAACATCAAAACCTTCAAAGACTTAACTGTACTAGGGACACGAATTGAAGACGACATCCGTAAAGGACTCTTGTCCAAAACGGTAGGTCGAGGATACCAAGGGTCCACAAGTCGTTCATACGGCTCTACTAGCAAGACCGACGAAGTTAACCTTCTCGAGCCATCCAAGAAAACTAGCCCACCAAGGAAGTTCACAAACCTTGGAGATACATACTCCAACGCTCTAAAAAGACTAATGAAGCAAGGTAAACTTCAACCCATTAGGCCTACTCCCGAACCTGAAAGGAAGTCCAAATTCTGGGACGAAAATTCCTACTGTGAATACCATAGGGGCAAGGGGCACGATACAGAAAAATGCTACAAGTTGAAACACGTGCTTCAAGATATGATTGAAGACGGTCGACTTCCAATTCCACCAGGAGGTAAACCCAACAACACTCAGAATCCTCTTGGAGTTCTAGTGATTACAAGTGACGAATCTACTTTAGATTGCTCACATCTCATTTCTCCCACCGAAGATGAAATTCATGCAATTGAAAAAGAAAGACTCTACTCTACCATCTCCCCTACCATTTCCGACTTCATCGCATGGGCAAGGAGTGTAGATAGACAAGTGTGGGAATTAGAAAATATGGTAACAAACTTACGTGATCCTAAGGCAACGCCTAAAGAACGCGTACCATTGGCTTTCTCTCAAAATGCCACTATGCAAGAAGTAGTCGCCGTGGTCGACAAGCTAGTCAATCAAATCATACAACTAGAAAGTGACATCATGAGGATGAAGGAACTAGCTGCAATCAATGGGGTTTGGGCCGATGACGACGAGGACGAGTATCTCATTGAAAACTCCTTAGTCAAAGAAATAGTCCAAAATGGCGAAGACCAAGATGTGGATCACCTAACTCGCTCGGGTCGTCCATACCAAAACACCACTCAAAACGGTCCAACCAATGTCATCACACCAAATGACAACGAAGACGACCCCACTGATCATTTGCTCAAGCAACTACAGAAAACCAAGGCTGATCTTTCAGTCTGGCAACTAGTGGCAAGCTCATTCCCGCATCGCCAAGCTTTACTGCAAGCGTTGGCCAAACTGAATGTAACGCATAACTCTACTCCCGAAGATGTAGTCAACTTGGTCTTCCAAGAATCACCGAGGTTAAGTAATCCTATTACTTTCTCAGATGAAGACTTGCCACCTTTTGGCGCTAGTCACAACCTTGCTCTATACATCACCGTCATTTGTCTAAAGAAGAATGTGCCAATGACTTTGGTAGATGATGGCTCCGCGGTCAACGTCATACCCCTCAAAACGGCATACAAACTGGGCATGAAAGAGTCGGATTGGACTCCCACCAATCAAGGTGTACGTGCATACGACGGTACAAGACGAAAAGTGGTTGGACTTGCTAACCTAACCATAGCCACGGGACCAATGGAGCGAAAGGTCAACTTCCAAATAGTGGACATCGAAGCTTCATTCAACATACTTCTGGGAAGGCCTTGGATTCATGCTTCCAAAGCAGTAACATCCACCCTTCATCAAAAGATCAAGATCCCACTCAATGGCAAAGTTGTGACGATCACTTCGTCGCCTATCAAGGCAATAATTGAGAAGCAATCGAACAATCAAGTCCTTACGGATCCCATATACGAACTTGGGGGCTTCCAAAGTGTAAATGTCATAGAAAGTGAGTTGGCACCCTTATATTATAATCCCTACTCTAACTTGGTGGTCAACCACATACTCAAAAATCAGGGATACTTCCCTGGAATGCCTTTGAACCCGATTCGGGAGAACACCTTCGCGCCATACAAGAAAGGCAACTCATCGAGAATACCACTTGGACTAGGGTACAAACCCACAACTGAAGAAGTTCTCGAAATGCTCGCTCAAGTTCAAAATCGCAAGTATGTAGGAGTCCAAATGAGGCCATATCTCCCCACCTTAAATGGATACTTCGTTCAAGAAGGAAGTTCAGAACTCTTTCACGGGTTTCCCGAACCTTGGCATTACCTTGAGAGGAAGTTAGCCGGAATCGAGATCTTTCACGATTGCTACTTCATTCCTCCCGAAACGGTTCCTACCGTCAAAACCCGTCAAGCACCTTGCTTTGACGAACAAGCCGTTAGCCTATTGTTTGGAGAGGACCGATTCATTAGGGCCGCGTAGGATGAGATCATTACTATGATACTTCAGGACGATCGCTTCAACCCCACCGCGTTGATCACGAAATCGACACAAAAAACAAGCAGAAAGGATGGAGGAAATCCATCAAATGGACCAACAATCAAGGAAGACTCTTTAAGCTCACTACTGGAGAAGGAGAGATGTTCAAAGGAGAACCAGAAGACGACGAGTTCGAGTCGGAGTCAGAGTCGGAGTCTAGAGAAGTCATTAGAGAGTCTACTCCTGTTGTCATCCCCACTCCCTTCGTTTCTCCTAGCCTAGCATCGAGTAGTCACGGTAGTTCGGGAAATGCCCCAATTACTGTTCCTTTACCGCCACTGACCATGGATCAGTTGGCTTCTTTGTTTCAACTTTACTCGAATCTTAATATGAATAAATCAGGTTCTGCTTACTCTTTGCGTTATCTTGAGTGCAATTCTGTTTATGATGATACTGAGGATGACCAAGACCCAGACTTGACCGAAATACCTCCCTACGTAGCCAAAGAAATATTGCAGGAAAGGGAAGGGGGACCAGTAATTGAGGACACCGAACCCATCAATGTAGGAACTGAACTAGAACCCAAAGAACTTAGGATAGGGACTACCTTGAGCTCTACCGAACGGGCCGACCTCATAGACCTCCTAAATGAATTCAAAGACGTCTTCGCTTGGTCCTACAAAGACATGCCAGGGATCGACAGGGATATTGCCGAACATAGAATTCCGATTAAGCCAGGTTTCAAGCCTGTGAAGCAGAAGCTCCGACGAATGAGAACAGAGTGGGCTCTAAAGATTAAAGAAGAAGTGGATAAGCAATTCAAAGCCGGGTTCATCAAAGTTTCCGAGTATTCTGACTGGGTAGCTAACATAGTACCCGTACCCAAAAAGGATGGGAGAATCCGAGTTTGTGTTGACTTTAGGGATTTGAACAAAGCGAGTCCAAAAGATGACTTCCCTCTACCTCACATCGACATATTGGTGGATAACACTGCAGACCACGCATTACTATCCTTCATGGATGGGTATGCGGGTTATAACCAAATCAAGATGGCCATGGAAGATATGCATAAAACCGCGTTCGTCACCCAATGGGGAACCTATTGCTATACAGTAATGCCGTTCGGATTGATCAACGCCGGAGCTACATACCAACGCACCGCAACTACACTCTTACACGACATGATGCACAAAGAAGTGGAGGTATATGTAGATGATATGATCGTCAAGTCCAAAGAGAGAGAGGGACATATTGCGAACCTTCGCAAGTTCTTCGCCAGGCTACGGAAGTATAACATGAGACTCAATCCTCAGAAATGCACATTTGGGGTAACGTCTGGTAAACTCCTAGGATACGTCGTTAGCCAACGAGGTATAGAGATAGATCCTTCCAAAATCAAAGCTCTGATTGAAATGCCACAACCCCAAACAAAAAAGAAGTCGAGGATTCCCGGAAAAGTTCAATACATAAGTCGATTCATATCGAAACTTACAATGATTTGCGAGCCTATCTTCAAGAAACTCAAGAAAACAGACCACACCATGTGGGACGATGATTGTCAAAAGGCGTTCGACCGAATCAAGGAGATATTGGCTAAACCACCAGTGCTCATGCCACCACAACAAGATCAACCTCTTGGTTTGTATCTCACGATGAATCGAAACCGCCATGGGCGCTATGCTAGCTCAAACCGTAGGAAGTGAAGAAAGAGCTATTTACTATCTAAGTAAAAAGTTCTTGGAATATGAGTGCAAATACTCACAACTCGAAAAGACATGCCTCGCTCTTGTGTGGGCAACAAAGAAGCTACGTCACTACATGCCTAGCTACTCCGTTAAGATATTCTCCAAAATGGATCCAGTCAAATACCTCTTCGAGAAACCCGTCCTCAACGGACGCCTGGCAAGATGGACCATGATGCTCTCGGAATTTGACCTCAAATATGTGCCACTGAAAGTAATAAAGGGTCGCGCCGTCGCCGAATTCTTTGCAGAAAATCCCATCGACGACGCACAAACCATAGATACTTGGTCGTTTCCCGACGAGGATATACTTCAAACAGATGTAGACTCCTGGGACCTATACTTTGATGGAGCATCAAACCTAAGAGGATTTGGAATAGGAGTGTTGCTCATTTCTCCCGAAGGTGAGCATACACCGATTCTTTGTCAAACTCGACTTCGAGGTGACAAACAACGCCCAGAGTATGAGGCTTGTCTAATTGGACTACAAGCGGCGATAGTAGCTTAGGCATCAAAAACCTCCGAGTGCATGGAGATTCGTCACTAATCATCAACCAAGTTACGGGATCCTGGAAAATCCGAAGTGAAAGCCTCGCACCCTATCAGGCTAGGATAGACCAAGTCGCTCAATTCTTTGATCACGTAACCTACTTACACCTACCTCGAGAAGAAAATCAATTTGCAGACGCTCTTGCGAAACTTGCATCTTTGATAAACATGCCAGATTACATGACGGAAATGCCTTTGTGTATCGAACGACGGTCGGAGCCGGCTTACGTCCATCAAATTACCAATGAAGAAGAAATCGCACAGGAGCCCTGGTTCCAAGCAATCCTGAACTTCAAGCTTAATGGCACCTATCCTCCAGATATGGATAAGAGGGGACAACGAGCTATACGCCTATTGTCTTCACAATACGTTCTCATGCAAGGAGAATTATACAAAAGAACACCTCTTGGTGTAATCCTACGTTGCCTTGATCATTCACAGGCAAGAAAGGTGATGGAAGAAGTCCACGACGGAGAATGCGGTCCTCATATGAGTGGACCTATGATGGCAAAGAAAATCACACGTCTAGGGTACTATTGGACCACAATGGAATCCGATTGCATCAAATATGTGAGACATTGCCACAATTGCCAAATCTTCGGGAATGTACAACATGTCCCTCCTTCGTTGCTCTACACGATGACATCTCCTTGGCCATTCTCCGCATGGGGAATTGACATAATTGGGAAAATAACCCCAGCCGGAACAGGAGGTCACTGTTTCATTCTAGTAGCAATTGACTACTTCACCAAATGGGTAGAAGCGGCTTCCTACACCGCTCTTACGGCCAAAAATGTGGCCAAATTCATCCAAAATAACATCGTCTGTCGATATGGTTGCCCACATGAGATCATCAGTGATAATGGGTCCCACTTCCAAGCCGAAACCGAACAATTGCTAGCCAAATACAAGATCAAGCATCACCACTCCTCGCCCTATAGACCACAGACTAACGGCGCGGTAGAAGCGGCTAACAAGAATGTCGTCACAATCCTCAAGAAAATGACTGACAACTATAGAGATTGGCCAAGCAAAATACCCTTCGCTCTGTGGGGGTATCGAACATCCGTCAGGACGCCCACTGGGGCTACTCCTTTCTATTTGACTTACGGCATGGAAGCCGTACAACCAGTCGAGCTAGAAATACCATCCCTGCGCATCCTACTAGAGAGTCAAATCCCAGAGGCCGATTGGAAGAGGGAAAGATACGAAGAACTCATCCTCCTGGATGAGCGTAGGCTTCGTGCCTTACATAATGTCCAAACATATCAAGCACGTATCAAACGAGCTTTCAACAAAAGGGTTAGGCCAAGAAACATCAAAGAAGGAGATTTAGTTCTCAAATCGGTCAGAGCTCTTTTACCTGTCGACCCAAGGGGAAAATTCAAACCTAACTGGGCCGGACCATATCTAGTCAAATCAATACTCCCAGGGGGTGCGGTTAGAATCACAGACCTAGATGGGAATGAGTTCTCAAACCCCACAAATCTCGACCAACTGAAACGATACTATGCCTAGAATAGGGACAAAAACGCGCCTCGCGTAAACCTACGTGTCGCTCTTGTGGCACTAAATAAACGGCCCCTGGCCCATTTGAATGTCACTATGCTCGTGCATCTTGGCAAACTTGTCATCCTCATATCATCAAACAAACTAAATTCGCACCTCCCGAGTAAGCAAAGGCTCATGCCTATTTTCCATGTTCATTACAAGCTCTTGCTTCGAACAATTATTCTTTTACATTTACTTGAACTACGCGCAAGGGTTTGATTTCGCTTTCTTAAAGTGAATACGTAGGCAATCCTTCACGGGTTCAACCCACCATTATATTTAAAATGTAAATAGAAGGACATTTGCATTGCATTTGAAATTCGATAAGAATAATTAAGGAAAATCACAACGGTTTCGTAACCACTTAACCTCTTTTATTTCATTCAATTTCTAATAATAATAATACGTTACATAATAAAAAAATAGAATAGGCTAGGATTCTAAAAATCCCTCCCTTTTATTACAACAATAATAATAATAATCAAATAATAAATAAGGACTCGGGCTATTCCTCCATCTTTCCCTTGCCCTTGTCGTTCTTGTCATATTTCTTGTCACGACCTCGAGCCGGGCGCTCTTGCACCACTTCAGACCTAATCACCAACGGTCTTTCTCGAGGCCTGACTTTTCCATTCTTGCCAACCACCATCTCTGCGACAGGAGTAGTCTTTGATTTCTTCGAAGGATGAATGACTTGGAATCCGGCTTCTTCTTCTCCTTCAGTCAGATGCTTCTCCTTCTCTTTCTCTCCCTCGCGCACCTTGTAGTCAACGGGCTCGCGTTTCCTCAGTCTTTCGCGCTCTTCCGAAGTTGAAGCCTTCCTCCACATCAGATAAGAGTCCGACACCCACAAGGCATTGGAGGAGAAATTCAAGAACCACATGTTTCTTTGGGCCCACATCATAGCCCACTCTCTTCGGCTCTCTGTAGTAAGCGCCATAGCGATCATGGAACGGTGTCAAGCCTAGGGATCATCTGCTTCAACCCGACTTGCCTCATCAATCTCTCAGGAAAGATGCACACCATAAACTCCAATCCAGGAATGCGGACGGACCTAGTAGGATCCAAAGAAGACACTCCAGTGACAGACTTGAGGTGCCACCACGGAACGATCCATCTGATCAGCGGGCCATCATCATTCTTCAGCTTGTTCTTCCAATAATCGCAGACCCGGGTGAAGTCTACCATGTACAGCCGTGTCCTCATCGAAATCATACGGGCATGATAGGAAAGTGCATGAACTGGGGGCTCGATCAATCGGAGCCGTTCCATAAGCCAAACCTACCAAAAACAGGTATCAGACACCAAAAACAAAAAAAAAAAAAAAAAAAAAAAAAAAAAAAACAAAAAAAAACGAAAAAAAAAAAAAAAAAAAAAAAAAAAAAAGAAAAAACGAAGGGTGTCTTTTACCTGTAAGATGACGGGACTCCCCAAAAATGGAAGATCGCGGTTGGATTTCCTATTGTCCAAGCCCAAGATGATCTCCCCCAAACATAGACAAGTCGGGCTCTGCGCACTCCATTTGCTCAATAAGACCCAATAGACGAGGGTCACCTCTCAAATCTTCATCAACATGTCCCTGAAAGACATAAACATGAAGCAAACAGAAGCCAAATGCTCTCCTCCTAGCAACATAAGAGACGGTAGGGTCGGCCCTGTTGATGAATCGGTCTATAAAATCTAGCATCCTCACGCCCTTCGGAGTAACAAGGCGATCTACCTCAAGTCTAGTAAGTCCAAGCAAATCTCTAAACTTGCTGCTCTTATACCCCGAGCAGAGAAGGGATGGCGGGTAAATGTTCGGGGTCCCACCCCCAATAGCACAATCTCCTCCTCCGGAAAAGGACAAATATCACCTCCTGGGAACGCAAAAACATGGTAATTTGGGTCCCAATAATCAAGGCAAGCGTCCAAGAACGGTTTTACAACCTTAATGAGTTTCAAACTCAGCAAAGATCCAAGGTTATAAGCACCCATGTCATGTTTCTCAATATTCGAAAACTCATTAGTCCATTCCTTCAAGCGAACCTCTAAGGTATTCATGATGATAATTTTCTCTTGAAAATTTATTGAGAGTTTTTATGTGTGAATCGACGAAGAAGAGACGGAAGAATTATATGATTTAAAGCTTCGTCGACGTTTCTATTTATACTATTTGCTGTTTCCAAAAATCCGTCAGAACCGACCTGCTTGGGAACAGGCGCGGCACTTGCTGCGCCTCTTCAAAGGGACGCAGCTCATGCTGCGCCTCTTCCCCAGCCTTATCTCTGTGATTTCCGCGTTTGGATCTTTCCTAATTCTATAAGCGAATAATTTCCTATTCCTACGGGATTTTATTTTGGTAAATCCGAGTAATTTACCATGCTTCAGGTTTCCTTAATCCGCAAGCGCGCGTTTCGAGGCGACGTCGACATTTTCCGACATTTTTCTCACACTTTTATATTTAATTTTCATTTTAATTCTTCTTTATTTCAACATTTACTTAAGTCATTTCATTTTCTTATTTTTTATTAATTCTAATTTCTAACTTATAGATTTCTTTTTTCTTTTTTTTCGGGGGTAACCCTCCCTACCGTCCGGTCATTTCCGGCAAAATTTTTGCATTTTCACATCTCTTCGAGTCTCATTTTGCACTAATTAAAGGCCTTATGTGTATAAAAATATATGTTTTACGTGATTTGCCTATGTAAATTTCGGCAGCATGACGGTGTAAACCGTTATCTACCAAACCTGTCCAAAAGCTAACCTGCAGGTACAAATAATGCAACCCAGCAACAAAAGGCACTCAGGCCGTCGTATATACAACAAGAGGCAAATATACAAGCAACTGGGGGCTTCGCCCCAAACAAGTTCAAATGTGCAACTGGGGGCTTCGCCCCAAACAAGTCCAAATGTAAACTGGGGGCTTGCGCCGCAAACAAATCCAAAAAAAAAAAAGAAATGTTCAAAATCAAAACCAAGCAGACTACTGCTGGGCACCCTCCAGCTCGGCAACCCTCGCCATAAGAGCGGCGATCTCGGCATCCCGAAACTCGAGCTCCCTCGACAAACGAGCCGTCTCCTCCCGAGACTGGGTCAACTCTCGCTCCAGCTCACGATCGGCCTGTGAACAACAAGAAATTGGCTCATGTCAATCAATTCAAACAAAAAAAAAACAAAGATCAATGAAAAACAAATGAGGTTCATACCTGACGACCTCGACCGCCGACGAGTGCCTCGATGGCTGTAGCTCGTAGTCGGTTGGCCACCCTCCAGAGTGCCACAAACCGAGATGGCGCGACCTGCATTTTAAAAGAATTTTCAGTAAACTGAACAAGTTCAATCAAATGAGTTCTTGCACGAAAACTGCGTAAGATAAGAGGCTCACCCTCCGAATCGATGTTGCCGATCATCTAGGCCGGCGTCCGTCACGCCACGTCAAAGTCACGCAGCTCGAGATCGTCGTCCTCCCGAAGAGCGTCGGTGTACTCGAGGGTCTCGGGGTACTCTGGGGGCTCGATGCCCGCCGCCTCAACCTCCTACAAAGACAAATGGCTCTCGTTAGTCGATGATCTTTCGTCGCAATTCTCGAAAATCAAAATCCAACAAGAAACAAAAGATACTCACCACTACCGGCCAATACGCCAACCTCCCGTAAAGGAACGCCGAGTAATCCTCGTCAGGGAGAAGAAGGTCGTCGTCACTAGCACCCGCCAAGTCCGCCTCCCTCTCAGCCTCAGAAGGCTCCCTAAACATCGTCTTAGGAGGATCGACGGGAACCGTCAACGCGCCTCGAAAGCACTGACGAGCTAACCGCTTGCCCAGATACCACACAGGACCCATCGACGTCCACAACAGCAGCCGACTCGAGCTCCTAGGTCGAAGGACCTCAGCGACAAAAGGAGGCGCTCCAGCGTACTCCGCCCAAGGTCTGGGCACCCACTGCGATGACATGAAGGCGAAAGTCATTCCTATGACCAATTTAAAACAAAGTATAAGAAGAATAAAGTGCATACAAATAGGATACTCACGCTGCTCGGCTGAAGAGCGTTCACATCCCGCCGGTAGACATTGTGAGAAGAACGCTTGCTCTTCGTCCGGCACATGACCCAGTCCCTCACCACAGGGTAGGCCCTCTCCAGTGGCTCCGTCCTCTTGGGCGCGAGGCCCGGGAAGTAAGAGTACACCCACGCCTGCAAAGCATAATAATCAATAACGATCTTTCGTGATTCAACGAAGAAAAGAATTTGCTTTGATCCAAAGGAAGGTTCATACCTCCAACAGTAGCCCAGGTCCGACGGCGCCAGGAGAAGTCCCCTTCTCCATCAACTCCGGACGAACCATGGACCTCATAAAGCGGATGAGGACCGCAAAACCAGCAGTGACCCAGTCCCAACGCCCTAGGGAACTCAAGTCAGAAAGAAAGGGGAGAAGCTTCGTCGACAGCCTCTCACCCTTGTCTCCGAGGTAAATCGAAGACAAGAACCACCAAAGCCAAAGACGAGCCCTCTGCTCGGTTTGTGCAAGGAGGAGGAGCGATCTCCTCCCATCGATCACCACCGATGCCGGGGTCTTCCCCGCAAAGTAATCTCGAACATAGGTACTGGGTACCAAACCCGAGACGCAACAGCCTTTCGGCGACAGTTCCACCGATCAACCTCCTCGCCTCGGCCGAATCCGCCCTCATGCCGCCTCCGGCCACACCATCTCCTCGATCCCGCACGGCACCGTAAATCATGTCGTAGTCCTCCAAGGTGACTCCCACCTCACCAAAAGGCAGGTGAAACGTGGAAGTCGTATCCCAAAATCGATCCAAGAAAGCGCGAACCAGGCTAAGGTTGGCCCGCAACTTCCTCTTCACGATATCCCTCCAGACCTGAACCAGAGGACCAAACGCTCCACGCTCGATCATGGCTCTCTCCTCCGCCGACAGCCGCTCATAGTGTTCCATCGCCGTCGTATACCCCGAGAACGACCGGATGTTCCCAGCCTCCTATTATGATTCGAAATAAAGCTATCTTTAGTTTTGAGTAAATTTGAAAGTAAATTGAACAAAAGAAGAAAGGGGTAGGTAATGAGTTAGGGAATTCCTATTTACCAAACTCTTCACCGTCCTGTAGGATAAGTGACCCTCTGCAGCCCATACAAGGTGCCTACTCTCCCGTGTCTCGGCCACGCGGAGCTCCCTCGGTGACGACCCCCTCGTCCGAGGTGGGCCCGTCTCGGAATTTCCTCCTCGTCAGCGGCCTCCTCCTCGGGAACCTCGTCTGCAGCAGCCATCACCGCAGCGGTGAAGGCCTGCTCCAAAGCCTCCTCAATAGTAACAGCGTCTATGTCCATGGGGGTCCTCCCCGAAGTAGAAGCATCATCACCTGCAGCATTAAAGTGAATTCAGGCCGCGTCACGTGACGACAAGCCTTTGTTAAGAATTTTTCGAGCCTCCAAGGCCCGGGAATTCCCCATTTCTGGCCATCCTTGGCCATGTTCTCGCTAAACCCGATCACTCATGTGACAAACAGGGTCGAGTCAAGTCCGAGTCAAAGCCTAGTTCCGGGTTCAAGTCGGAAATTCGGCAGCATTTCGCTACAATGGCGGTTATGCCCTAGAAGAGTGTCCTGCAAAAGTTGTCACAAACCCAAAATTCCAAGATGACAGGAAGTTTACCCATCACCCAAGGGTCCCAAATATCAAATTTCATCACAAATGGGCAATCCTAAGGCCATTTTCGAAGCCATTAGCGGTCTAGCTGTGAAACCGTCTCAAAATTCGCTCAAGGGCTCAAAACTCGATGAAAATTCAAAGCAAATACATGGTTATGTTCCTAACATTACCTACTATCCATTCCTAGCATCAATTTGGCAAGACAAATCCATTTGGGGGAAAAGCCCCAAATTTTCGATCAAATGGGTCGAAAACCCTAATTATTGCGGCTCAAAATTCGACAAATACGGATGATTAATGCAAGATTAAGACACATACCTCGATTAGTCATATTTCAAGCAAGCTTTTGAATCCAACCTTGACGGAAATGGTGAAGATTTGAGAGAGAAATTGAAGAAAATAAGTTTCGAAAATAAATGAACATAAACCTTCTGATTTCGCGTTTTTACGCAGGAATTGCCAAATTGGGGAACAGACGCAGCAGTGTCTTTGCGCCTCTTCCAAGAGACGCAGCTCTTGCTGCGCCTCTTCCTTTTGTTCCCTCCATACGAACTTTCAAAAGTTCGTTATGAGTTCGTTATTTGCGGGCCCATCTTTGGTGCGCCTCTTCCGCGATGCTATTTTACCATTTTGGTCCGTTTCGACGATTTTCTTTCGTTCCGACCCATGTTTATCCCAGCGCGACAATATTTTGCAGTATTGTCCAAACCCATTTTACCCCGCGCAGCAGTATTTTGCAGTATTGCTCAATTTATTTTATCCGGCGCAGTAGTATTTTGCAGTACTGCTCACTCGGAGTTTCTCCCATGGCGATCAAGATGTTCCTAGTCGTCAAAACAATCACCCAACGAGAGTTTGCTTGAGGACAGAGACAAGCAGATTCCCCCAAAGTCATCAGTATATTCCCCAACAAGAGTTCGCTTGAGACCAACGCAAGCAAATTCAGCCTCCAAATTTCGCCAGAGTTCGCTTGAGACCGACGCAAGCAGACTCCCCCAGCAGTTTCTACCGACGTCCTGCTGTTTTCAATATCTCTTGTTCCCCGCAGAGTTCGACCAAAGTTCCCTGTGACCCCCTAACGTCTTCAGACACCAACTTATCTTCAGACCAAAGAATTTTGCCGAAGCGTCTTCAGTCCCGCTTCACCCAGGGGTATCTCAGGTATGATCTCTTCTTATGGCTGGCGAGCTTCCTTACGTAAGTCTAATGGACTTTAAACGACCCTCCCCGATAGTCGACAGACTCTAAAATGTTCCCGACGATAGGTCCTTGGCTCAGACCCCTTGAGCCGCCTCGCGTCGCCATAGTCGTCAGGTTGTAATCTTCGATTGACCTGAGGGCTATACTTTGACTTTCGCCTTGTCCAAGCCTCAGTCAAAGTGGGGGCTCTGTAGACACCTCGTTTCTGCACCTCTCGCAAACCACCCGGTGATGATTGGGCCGCATGTTTGGTTCGCGGAACGATTTGTGACAATTCGTAAGATTATCGTCAAGTGATTGCTCAAATATTAATGTCAACCTCTTAGTTGTCATCTACGTCCCGATATGGTCGTTTTGGCAGTAATTAGAGTGCATTCGGAGTCCGGGTCAAAAACCGTCTCCATTTTCTGATAGCTGTTAGATCCCGAGTCAGAATGTTCTGGAATGTTCCGGATAATTCTATTCCATATTTCTCAAATTTTATCTTTTGGCAAATAATATCCCGTAATATTCAAAAGATAATCGAATCAAATCCGTCCTACCATAACTTAAACACGGAAATCTTTCTTAAACAGGGAGGAAACCTCCTGGGAATAGACGCAGCAGGTGCTGCGCCTCTTCCAAGAGACGCAGTGGCTGCTGCGCCTCTTCCCAGGCCCTTCTTTGCATGATTTACGTATATTTTTTTTATATCTTTCCGAGATTCACTTCCAAAGAGTCTCCGAAACCCTAAACCTCCGCGTGATTAGTATAAATAGGAGCCTTCGCTCCTCATATTTCTCACGCGAGTGTCCGCCCTTCTCTTCTCCCTTTGCATTCTAGACTTCGTTCTTACTAATTGGCGCCTACGTGCTTGAACCTTCGACCACGTAAGCTCGGATCCTTCCGGGTACCAGCCTCTCCGTTGCATGACCGACCAATTTGACCACTACACTCAATCAATCTAATTAATCAATTTGTTAAATCGTTTTCCTCTCACGAGGGCATTCTTTCCTTGCATTCGCGTCGAGCATTCACTAATCGATCTTCTTAGTTCATCTCGTTCCGTCAACATGTAAGTCTGAGGGTGTATAATTCTCTTTATTTATTGTTATTTTATTTATCGTACCACCCATTGTAAGATTCACGTCGAAAGTACCTCATTAAAACTGATTTCTAAAACCGTCTTTAAAACCTTTTTTGCGGATTTCCAGTAGACAGACGTCGAGAAAAGACGCAGCAACTGCTGCGCCTCTTCAAAGGAGCGCAGCACCTGCTGCGCCTCTTTGTGAGGGCCGCCAGCCTTCTGCTTCTTTTCTTCTTCCTCGTCCTCTGTAATTCGTCTTTTGTTTTATTTATTTTCTCTTGTTCTTTAATTCGTTCGTATAATTATTTATCATTAATAATTCATATGTATATTATTCATTCACATGTTTTAATCATCTCAAATCCGACTCAAATCCCTTATAATCAATATTTGCGAGTTTTTCGTCATTAAATTCAATTCGAGTTTTAGAAGTTCAATTTCATCATGTTGAGTTTCTGGGATTCATTGTTGATATATTTGCATCCTGTTTAGTTATTAATTCGTCATTCATCATGTTATGTTTAATTAATTAGTTCGTTTAGTTAGTTTAATTAATCATTCATTAACATCGTCCCTTCATAATTAATTCGTTTATTTCCGTCTCATTCATGTTTTACTGTTTTTATGACACCATCATATGTAAATAATACATTAAATCACTTTCATCCGAGTCAATTGTCGCAATCAATCATTAAAATTAACAATTAACATTAACGGTTTGCGATTAAAACTTCACAGCCTGAACTCACCCTTGAGAATGACGCAAAGAATCGCTGCGCCTCTTCCAAAGGGCGCGATTGCTCGCTGCGCTGTTCCAGATGAGTTCTGTCCCCGAACTCCGTTTACGCCTTGACCTAGTTCAATTAGTTTGCGTAATTAATTAACTAATATCCGTAATATCGCTAATTCATGTTCGTTATTTATTTCTTCTATTCTTTTATTTCTTTTATTCCTTTTTCTCAAATAATCCGTTTTAAAGGTATTTTCGACATAAATCGCCTACCCATTGTAATTAATGTAATTTCCATTATTGTAATTTTATAGTTATTGTATTCCATTTATCATTTGTATGCTTTCACATGTCAATCAACATTAAATCCAACTTCGACCCAATTGTATGCTAATTACGTGTCAACCGACTTAGTTAAATTCTCACATGCTAGGATTAATCTAATGGATGTTGCATTGCATGCATATAGCCGACGATATATCGAGTACGAATAAACTCCCTAATCATTAGTAGAGGCCGCTATCGAGGCGGGCGGGATTAGGTGTTCGATCAAAAGAGCTTCCTAATACGTACCCTCACCCCTTACTCCAGATCTCCGTGAGCACCCGTGTTCATTGGCATCCACGAGAGTCATTCTAGACATAGAATGCTAAGGGTAACGATTGCTTAGTGTTCATGTCACTACTTTGTGTCTTGACATGACACGAGGTATTCGAACGGTTCCAATTTCCCATAAAAATTGGTGGCGACTCCTTACAAAATGCAAACGCTTGTTTTCCGAGCACCCCCCTCGCCAAGCGCCCCCGTGGGCGGCCCGCTGTCCACAGAAAGTAATAGGATTACTTAGCTTTGGTGATTCTTGGAAGACCAAGTTGACTACATCTTCGGGTGTGGAGTTATATGTTACATTTAGTTTGGCCAAAGCTTGCAGTAAAGCTTGGCGGTGTGGGAATGAGCTTGCTACCAATTGCCAGACTGAAAGATTAGTCTTTGTCTTCTGTAATTGCTTGAGCAAATTATCAGTGGAGTCATCTTCGTTATCATTTGGTGTGACAACGTTGGTTGGACCATTTTGAGTAGTGTTTTGATATGGATGCCCTGAACGAGTTAGGTGGTCCACATCTTGGTCTTCTCCATTTTGGACTATTTCTTTGACTAGGGAGTTTTCAATGAGATACTCGTCCTCGTCATCATCGGCCCATACTCCGTTGATTGTAGCTAGTTCTCTCATTCTCATGATTTCGTCTTCCAATTGCGTGATTTGGTCGACTAGTTTATCAACCACGGTGACTATTTCTTGCATAGTAGCGTTTTGAGAGAAGATTAGTGGCACATGCTCCTTAGGTGTTGTGTTAGGGTCATGTAAAGTTGTCACCACATTTTCCAATTACCAAACTTGCCTATCCACACTCCTTGCCCATGTGATGAAGTCGGAAATGGTAGGGGAGATAGTAGAGTAGAACCCTTCATTCTCGATTGCGTGGATCTCATCCTCAATTGGAGAGATGAGGTGTGAACAATCTAAGGTAGACTCTTCACTTGTGATCACTAGAATCCCAAGAGGGTTCGGAGTGTTGTTGGGTTTACCTCCCGGCGGTATTGGTAGTCGACCATCTTCAATCATGTCTTGAAGCACATTTTTCAATTTGTAGCATTTTTCTGTGTCATGCCCCTTGCCCCTATGGTATTCACGGTACGAGTTCTCGTCCCAGAATTTGGATTTCTTTTCGGGTTCGGGAGTAGGTCCTATGGGTTGGAGTTTGCCTTGTTTCATTAACCTTTTTAGAGCGTTGGAGTAAGTGTCCCCAAGATTTGTGAATTTCTTTGGTGGGGTACTTTTCTTGGATGGCTCGAGAAGGTTAACCTCATCGGTCTTGCTAGTGGAGCCGTATGAATGACTTGTTGAGCCTTGATATCCTCGACCTACCATTTTGGACAAGAGCCCTTTACGGATGTCATCTTCAATCCTTGTTCCTAGTACGGTTAAGTCCTTGAAAGTCTTGATGTTTTGGTATCTCAAACGATTGGCATAGATGGGTTTGAGATTATCCACGAACTTCTCCACAAGGGTAGCCTCCTCCGGGCGTTCAACTAGTTGGGTACTAGTCTTCCTCCACCTACTTAGGAAATCGGTGAATCCTTCTTTGTCATTTTGGTTAAGAACCTCTAGAGTGCGCATGTTAACTTGGATCTCGGCATTATCCGCATATTGCTTAGCAAACTCGATCGCGACATCTTCCCAAGTAGCGATCTTCTTGTGTTCTAAAGAGTAGAACCATTGCTTTGGGATGGTGTCAAGAGATGAAGGAAAGATCCTTAAGAACATCTCGGGTTTGATGCCTTTGATAGACATGTAATCCTTGAAAGCATGGATGTGGTTCAAAGGGTTTTCGTGCCCCTTGAATTTAGGGATATCCGTCATATTGAAGTTGGTTGGCAATTTGGAATTGACGGCCTCATACTTGCGATTATTCTCCCTATAAATGTCATCCCCTTTAAGATACATCAATTGCTCCTCTAAGTATTGGAGTCTTTTCTCGGCTACAGTCATTCCTAGGGCTGAGCAAAAAAAGCCGATCCGAATTTTAAAACCGAATCCGAACCGAAAACCGTTTTAAGGTGACCGAAAATTCGGTTTTTTTCCGGTTCCGGGGTCCGAACCGTATTTTTTATTGTTGAATCGGAGCGGATACGGATCTCACTAAATCGAAACCGGTGCCCGGTTTTCAAACCGGTTTAATAAAAATTAAAATTTTCAAAAAAAAAAAAGAAAAAGAAAAACACATGGACTCCAAACCAAATATGCGTAAACCCAGTTACCCAACTCCAAACCCAACTCTTTTTCATTTTTCATTTGAGACAACCCTAATTCCTAAACCAAACGCAACCTTCCTCTTCTCCTCTTCTTCTCTTCAAAATAACTCCAGATCTACCATTAATTCACTGGAATTTTCGAGCTCTTAACTACTAAGGTTTGTATATTCATCCTTTTATACATCATATTGATCCTTTTTTCGTCTTTAATCATATATTTTTACTGTTTTGATTGTGTATTGATTGTATAATTGATTCGGATTTTACTTTGTTTTTCATTGTTTCGGTCTCGATGATTTGTTTGTTTCGATTTTTATGTTTTAGTTTGATTGTATAATTGATTCGAATTTTACTTTGTTTTTCATTGTTAGGGTTTATAGATTTGCCGTTACTGTTTCCGATTTTTCAAATTCATGCATCCCCACTCCAATATTCCTTTTTATTTGCTTGATAGAGATTTATAAATTGGAAGTGTTGACATGTCGATTTGCGCGACTTGAGGTTGAGGGCTAAAGCCACATCATGATTTTTATCTTAATGGTGTCTAACTCTTAACATAACCGCAACAACATTCATGTTTGTCACTTTGTTGTGGTCTTGGCGTTCTTGATGGTGGTCTTCTGTTTTTAGAAATGGTCTGTAACTTATGGATTGGTTGATCAATTTATTGTAGATGTCATCGAGTTTAGCTACTGCTTTATTATCATCTAAAGCTTCAAATTTTATTGTAGATGTCATCGAGTTTTGATGAGAATGACGATAATGAAAGGTTGATCAATTTGGATGACAAAAGTGAAGAGGATGAGGTTCAAACTTCTCATCGTCGAGCTTCACAGTCTCGAAAGAATAACAAACCACCCAGACCTCCTAAAGTTCCAAGTACAAGTCAGGGTGAGTCTTCTTCTCATAAAAGAAAAAATGCCTCAGAAGTTTGGTGTCATTATAGTAAAACTGACGACCCTAATTTTGCTAAGTGCAATTACTGTAATCGTAACTTTGCGTCCTCTTCCAAAAATGGGACAAGTAATTTAAGTGGTCATACTGTTAGATGTCCAAAAGCGCCAGCTAATGTGGATAAGAGACAAAAGTTGATCAATATTGAGACGACCACTATTATTAATGATGATGGTTCCGCTGAAACTATCAGTGTTCCAAAAGTATGGACTTTTAATCAAGAAATTGCTAGGAGATCACTTGCTAGGATGGTAATTGTTGATGAATTGCCTTTTATGTGTGTTGAAAAAGACGGATTTAAAGGTTTTTGTAAAGACATGAACCCTCAATTTATTATTCCTTCACGATTCACATTGGCTAGAGATTGTTATGCTCTATTTATTGAAGGAAGAAAAAAATTGTATGATTTCTTTGGTCGACTCTCTTCTCCGGTATGTCTCACCACAAATGCTTGGACATCGGGTCAAAATTTAGCCTATATGTGTCTCACTGCTCATTTTATTGATGATAATTGGGTTTTGCATAAAAGAATCATCAACTTTTGTCAACTTTCTGGTCATTCGGGTAAGATAATTGGTAAAACTGCTGAGAAATGCTTGAGTGAATGGAACTTAAAGAACATTTTGACAGTCACGGTCGATAATGCTAGCTCCAACGATGTTGCAGTTGATTATTTGAGGAGAAAATTTAATAACTCAGAATGTGATGTTATGGGTGGGAAATATTTACACATGAGGTATGCGGCTCATATTCTAAATCTGGTTGTTAAAGATGGCTTGCATGATCTTGAGAATGCAATTATTAAAATCCGTACTCTCTGTAAATATGTGAAAGCTTCACCCGCTAGAAAGGAAAAATTTCAAGCTTGTATTGTGGAAGAGAAAATAGAGTGTAAGAGTCTTGTATGTTTGGATGTTGAAACTAGATGGAACTCCACTTACTTAATGCTTGATATTGCGATAAAATTTAAGAAGGCTTTTGGGTGTTTGCTTGTAAAAGATTCTAATCTTCAAAAGGAAATGAAGAAGGTTGGTGACTACCTTACAACTGATGAGTGGAAACAAGTGTCTTACTTTTTGCCTTTCTTGAAAATTTTCTATGATGCAACATTAAAGTTGTCCGGTAGTCGTTATGTTACTAGTAATTATTATGTGGAGATTATTTTTGGGGTTGGTGAAATGATTTCTCAACATCTTAGTCACAAGGATGAAGGAGTTCGGAATATGGCTTCTAAAATGAAGTTGAAGTATGACAAGTATTGGGGTAAGATTGAGAATCTCAATTTGCTTTTGTTTGTCTCTCTTATTCTCGATCCAAGATATAAAATGACTTATGTGGAATGGATGGTTAAAACCATATATGGTAATGATAAAGGCCGTCTTCTCGCCATGAATATTACATACTTCTTCGAGACTTTCTTTGATTTTTATGCTTCCTCTATTCCTAAAACTTCAAACAGTGCATCTAGTTCTTCCACCACAACTAATATATTCCCCCAAACTAATAATCAAGATGATACATTTAACTTTGGTGCTCTCTTGGGGAACAAATTTGAAATGGAAATGGGTGGGGCAGAGAATGAGAGTAAAAGTGAATGGGAGAAGTATTTGACTTATGATAGGGAAAGTAGGCACTCTACTCTTAATATTTTGCAATAGTGGAAGGATAACCAAAAACGATACCCTATACTTGCTAAAATGGCTCGGGATGTGCTAGCCATTCCCGTTTCTACGGTGGCATCAGAGTCCGCTTTTAGCACGGGAGGTCGGGTTCTTGATTCGTTTCATACTTGTTTGAACCCTAGAATGGTGGAAGCTCTTATATGTGCCCAAGATTGGCTTCGTACCTCCCATACTCCAATGATTATTGAAGAGATCTTATTTGCGATGGAGAATATTGAAGAAGTCGAAGGCAAGTTCATTTTTTATATTTCAATTGCTAACTCATTGTTTTGTAGTTGTTTTTTTATATTTCAATTGTTAACTCATTGTGTTGTGTTAATATGAATATCTAATTTTTGCTTTCGTTTTCCTTAAAAATTGTAGATATGGCGGATTTGGTGTTACAACAACCTCTTATGGTTATTGATGAGACGGATGGTTGATGTCTTCTTCGAAGATGCAAGTTTTTTATTCTGTTTTGGAGTTCTCGATTATGGACAATTTGTTATGTAATTTGTTACCTTTCAAGTTAATTTGTATGTGTTTTACTTTATTTGTATTTTAGGACTTCTTTATGTATAAAGACTTATTTTAAAGTTGTATGCATGAACTTTGAACATTTATTATGGAAAACTTAGGTTTTTAAAAACAAGTCAGGGGCTTTAAGAGAAGAACAAGCTCTTTGTTCTTATGAAACCGGTGGCAAAACCGGTGCGGATTATCTGGTTTCCGGATTCGGTTTCAATTCTAAAAAAAACCGGTTTACCGAATTAATTCGGTTCGGATTCGGAGCAAGAAAATGACAACTTTTAAAACCGGTTAACCGCTCCGAATTGCAAAACCGGTGCGGTTAACCGCTTTTGCTCAGCCCTAGTCATTCCCATGGGAGGATTTTCGTCCTTGGAATCATCCGCGAAGTCACCTACTATTTCACTTTCTTGGGGAGGCAACCTCCCCTCTACGGCGTAGATCCGGCCCTCAATGGTGTCAAGGCGATCATACACTTGATCTTGGGAATCTTGGATTTGAGCTAATGCGGCTAGGATCCGATCATTACCATCTTGAAGTTGGTTGAAGTTCACGTCGCTTGTTTCAGGCATCTTGAAAACTGGATAAGAGATCGATGACGAATCAAAACACGATCGACCATTCTAACACACTTGCTAAGAGAAGAAATGTTTTGACTCGTGAAGTGTGTGTGTGCCACTTGTGTTGAGTGAGCTTTGAAGAAAAGACAAAATTTTGAAAATGTGTATCCTAGTCAACTATAGTGTAGTTGTAGGAGTGGACTCGAAGTGAGGTTTTGAAATGGGCTTGGGCCCGAAATTTTGACTCGACAAACGGACAGAGTTTTGACTGGGTTTTGCGCTAATCAAAGGCCTCTTTCGAAATTTTCCATTTTAAAAAGGATTTTGATATTTACAAAAATCGTCATGGTTTCATTTAGAAATGGTGATCACGTAAGGTACAAACATTTATACAAGCATTATAACGGGATGCTGAGTGTATTTAAAAGGGTTTTAGTTTAAAGGGTGGGTTGCCATACCGAACCATCAAACCCAAAGTCTGTGGAGAGGCTCGTACCAAACAGGAGTAAGGCCGATTCCTAGTCCATTTCCTCAAGTAGTGAAGGTCCTTGATACAAACAAGAGTAAGCATCATGGTATGGATGACGTCAATCGCTATCCATCCTTAGGCCCAAATAAGAATTAGGACCATTTAGACGGGACGATTGGTCGAATGGGTTGGGTTGGGCCTAGGAAGGCCGAATAAAACGGTCTAGGAAGACCGAGTTATGAAAACCGACAATTGTCTTGTACAAACTATTCCCTAACCTTGTTCAAGTTTCACCCTTGGCTACACGTAAGTGTATTATCCCCAGCGGAGTCGCCAAAGTGTGGACATGGGGCCACGGGGGCGCTTGGGAAACAAGCGTTTGCATTTGTGGAGTCGCCACCAATTTTTATGGGAAATTGGAACCGTTCGAATACCTCGTGCCATGTCAAGACACAAAGTAGTGACATGAACACCAAGAACTCGTTACCCTTAGCATTCTATGTCTAGAATGACTCTCGTGGATGCCAATGAACACGGATGTTCACAGAGATCTGGAGTAAGGGGTGAGGGTACGTATTAGGAAGCTCTTTTGATCGAACACCTAATCCCGCCCGCCTCGATAGCGGCCTCTACTAATGATTAGGGACATCATTTATACTTGATATATCGTCGATTATATGCATGCAATGCAACATCCAAGTTTTAATCCTAGCATGTGAAAATTAACTAAGTCGGTTAACACATAATTTAACAAACAATTAAGGTCGAAGTAGGATTTAGCATTCAATTACATGTGAAGACATACAAATGATACAAGAAATATGATAGATACAATAAATAAAATTACAATAAAGAAAATTACAATAATTACATTGGATTTAACGATTTATGTCGAAAATACCTTTGAAACGGATAATTTGAGAAAAAAGAAATAAGGGAAGGAATTAACGAACAGATCAGTAGGTGATAATACGGTTAATAGTCAATTGTACGTAAGCTAATTAGACCAGGTCAAGCAACAACGGAGTTCAGAGACAGAACTCATCCTGGAACAGGCGCAGCAGGACTGCGCAATTTGGAAGAGGCGCAGCAATTGCTGCGTCTGTTCCAAGGGTGAGTTCTGGCTGTGAAGCCGAAATTGCAAATCGTTAATGTTAATTGGGGAATTTAAGGATTGATTAATATATTTACTCTGATGAAAGTGATTATTAGGTTGTTTACACGTGATTAATGGTCATGAAAGCAATAAAACATGGATGAGACGGATTAAAGACGGATTAATTATATGGATGAATGATTGATTAGTGACATGGGTGAACAAAATAGGTTAAACATGACGAATTAATGACAAATTAATGACGAATATGACAATAGACTGGTGAAAATATATCAAAGGTCGAATTCCAGAAACTCGATTTGAACAAATCGAATTTCTACAACCCGGATTGAATTTAATGACAAAAACCCGCAAATATGAGATTATAAGGGATTTAAGTCGGATTTAACGACGAATTAAACGTGTTAACGATGAATAATATATACATGTGAGATGATTATGTTATTGCATCAAAGAATTAGCAAGAAACAAACGAAGCAAACAAAAACGAACAAATTCCAGAGGACGAAGGAAGAAGAAAGGAAGCAGGAACTGCGGCAGCCTCACGAAGAGGCGCAACAGGCACTGCGCTCCTTCGAAGAGGCGCAGCAGTTGCTGCGTCTTTTCTCGACGGTTTGTCTTCTGGAAATCCGTAAAAGAGATTTTAAACGAGGTTTTAGAAATCGGTTTTAAAAGGTATTTTCGACATGAACCTTTCAATAATGATACAAAAAGGTAAATAACAATAATAAAAAGAGAGATTTACACCCTCGGACTTACATGTTGGACGAAACGAGATGAACTAAGTTTACGATTAGTGATGCTCGACTCGAATTTAGACGAAAGTGCCCTCGTAAGAGGAAAACGATTAAGTTAATTAAGTTGATTGATGTGGAGTTGGTCAAATTGGTCGGTCATGCAAACGAGGCTGGTACTCAGAAAGATCCGAGCTTACGTGGTCGAATATTCAAGCACGTAGACGCCAAAAAGTAAGAACAAAGGTCTAGAATGAAAAGGGAGAAGAGAAGGGCGGACACTCGCGTGAGAAATATGAGGAGCGAAGGCTCCTATTTATACTAATCACGTGAAGGAATTAGGGTTTTCGGAGAGACTTTGGAAGTGAATCTCGGAAAGATATGAAAAAGATACGAAAAACATGCAGAAAAGGACCTGGGAAGAGGCGCGGCAGTCACTGCGTCTCTTGGAAGAGGCGCAGCACCTACTGCGTCTGTTCCCAAGTGGTTTCCTCCTGCGGAAGAAAGATTTCCGTGTTTAAGTTATGGAATAACGGGATAATTTGGTTTTCCTTAATATTTTGTATGAATAGTACGGGAAATTGTTTACCAAAGATTAAAGATTGTGAAATATTTATAAAATATGGAATAGAAATATCTGGAACATTCCAGAACATTCTGAGTCGGGATTTAACGGTTATCAGAAAATGAAGACGGTTTTAGGCCCGGACTCCATATGTACTCTAATTACTGTCAAAACGACCGTATCAGCACGTAGATGACAACTAAGAGGTAGACATCAGTGTTTGAGCAATCACTTGACGATAAACTTATGAACTATCACAAATCGTTCCGCGTACCAAACATGCGGCCCAATCATCACCGGGTGGTTTGCGGGAGGTGCAGAATGAGGTATCTACACAAAGTCGAACCCGACATCGAATACCGCCAAAGCAATGACGGTTATTCAAGTCTCGTTCTTCAAATCAACACAAAAGCGGTCTAAACGGCCCTTTCGAACCAAAACGGGTTCAAATACCCATCTTTCAACACGTTTTACAAACGTCTTTTAATGGTCAGAGCACGTCATATATCGTTGACTGACTCGCGCCTAAACAGGCCACTTCTTTCTCTATTTTCAAACTATGGGAGACCCTCTTGTATCGCCAATAGGCTCGCGCCTCTTTTGGCTGCCTGATACAAGGTCTGTTCCCCTTCCAGCATTGGTCTAGGACGATCCCGACTTCGGCTAACCCGGATATAGGACGAATCAGACGACTAATTTGCTCATTCAAATACCGTATTTGCAAAACGTCTTACTAAGACAAAGGGATCACGTTATGCACCATAAACCTAATTTGGTAAGTGGATGTTTAATTTCCGTCTTGCATGCAAATCAACCATAAATCCAACTCGACATCTTATACTTGATTAAATCAACCGACTTAGAAAGCTCTCACATGTTAGGTTTAAACTATTGGATGCGCATTCATGCATTTAAACCGTCTTATCAACTTTTGCATTCAACCAACCAAGATCGATCAGTTGAGGCCGCTACCGCGGGCCGGATTGGGTGTCTGATTAAAGGGCTTCCCAATACGTACCTTCACCTCTTACTCAGAAACTTTGGATAGTGGACGACCTTATCCAGGGCGTACGAGAGTCATTCTAGAGATAGAATGCTAAAGAGGGACGATTCCTTATCTTTAGTACCTATGTCAAACACTGCTTTGTACTTCGTTTGACCGAGGTATAAAGTGGATTCGAACGGGTTCCAAGCATCTCACAAATGCTTGGTGGCGACTCCGAACATCTCTAATCGTTTCGAGACCGTTGCCGAGACGAAACCGATCGATCTAAAACGATCCGGTCGAAAGCACTTTTACGTCGCAGAGCGTGGCTTTCAAAAGACCGCTATACGTCCAACAGATCGGTTTGGCGTGTAGGTGGGCCCATATCCACAAGATATACACAAAAGATATGTAATTTCACTTAAAGAGATGAAGTATATATATATATATATATATATATATATATATAGAGCAAAGTTCTTCTAAGTCCCTTTTTTTTTGAGTCCATAAGTCCCTCCCACAACCCTTGGATCATGCATGGTGGAAGGTTGAGATTGAAAGCAAAAAACACACTTAACACTAATGAATTCACTTCTCTCTCTAGTTTTAATAATACATTCACTAATTCATTATCATACACAATTAACACCATATTTTGTCTTATACTTCAAAGTTTATGAAAATTTTGTTAACATTTTTCCTGTTTCGGTATTTTTTTCGTTTTTTTTTTTCTCGAGACAAGTTTTCGGCTGTTTCATTTTTTTTTTTTTTTTCGAGTTAAGTGTTCGACATTCTAGGATTTTACGAGTGTAATTCTAACAGCAAAAAGTGTAATTTTAAGAAATATTTTCGAGAATTTAGCGTTTTACAAGTTTAACTTCAATTTTTTTCGAGTGATTTTAACGAATAATATTTTGAATATTTGTCATTTTATCACAAGTTATTGTAATTTAGCATTTTACAAGTGTTATTTTAATGACAAAAAGTGTTATTTTAGTCCAGGTAAGTGTAATTTCAGTCCAATGAGATTGTTATTTTTAGTCAAGGAGAATGTAATTTTAGTCCAGAAAAGTGTAATTTTAGTCCAGAAAAGTATAATTTCAGTCCAGAAAAGTATAATTTCAGTCCACTAAGAATGTAATTTTAGTCCATTGAGAGTGTAACATTAGTCCAATGAGAATATGAGAATATGACCAAGTCCATTGAGAGTGTAACATTAGTCCAATAGAGATAAGTGTAATTCTAACAGAAAAACGTGTAATTTTAACAACAAAAAGTGTAATTCTAACAACAAAAAGTGTAATTTTAGCCAAAAAAAGTGTTATTCTAGCAAAAAAAAGTGTAATTCTAACAACAAAAAGTGTAATTTTAGCCGAAAAAAGTGTTATTCTAGCAAAAAAAAAGTGTAATTTTAACAGAAAAAAGTGTAATTCTAACAACAAAAAGTGTAATTTTAGCCAAAAAAAAGTGTTATTCTAGCAAAAAAAAAGTGTAATTCTAACAGAAAAGTGTAATTCTAATAACAAAAAGTGTAATTTTAGCCCAAAAAAATGTTATTCTAGCAAAAAAAAAGTGTAATTCTAACAGAAAAGTGTAATTCTAACAACAAAAAGTGTAATTTTAGCCGAAAAAGTGTTATTCTAGCAAAAAAAAGTGTAATTTTAACAGAAAAAAGTGTAATTCTAACAACAAAAAGTGTAATTTTAGCCAAAAAAAAGTGTTATTCTAGCAAAAAAAAAGTGTAATTCTAACAGAAAAGTGTAATTCTAACAACAAAAAGTGTAATTTTAGCCCAAAAAAATGTTATTCTAGCAAAAAAAAAGTGTAATTCTAACAAAAAAAAGTGTAATTTTAGCCGAAAAAAGTGTAATTTTAATGGAGAAAAGTGTAATTTTAACAAAAAAAGATGTAATTCTAACAACAACAAAAAGTGTAATTTTAGCAGAAAAAGTGTAATTTTAGTAGAAAAAAGTGTTATTCTAGCCGAAAAAAGTGTTATTCTAGCAGAAAAAAGGTAATAAAAACAAGATCTAATAAATATAAAACAGATTTTTGGAACAATATAAAACATACACCTATTAAAACTAGATCTACAATTTGAATAAAACAAAAGAAAAGCAAAAAGGTGGTTGAAGATCAAAATAAAAAGCAAAAAAAAAAAAAAGAACCGTGTAAACAAAAGAAAAGCAAAAAAAAAAAAAAAAAAAATAAAATAAAATAAAATAAAGACACGACACACAACAACAACAAACAATAAAACAAAAACTAAAACAAAAAAGGTGGGTGAAGATCAAAATAAAAAAACAAATCTGATAAACACAAAACAAAAACAAAAAAATCAAAAAAACTTTCAGATCTGAAAAAATGGAGGTGGACGCGGTTGTTGTCGGGTGGTGGTTGTTGGTGGCGTTTTTGGGGCGAGTATGGTAAGAGATTGGGTGGTGGTTGTGTCGTCAGGTGGAGAGGGCGACGGAGGTGAGGCCGTGAGTGGTTGGTGGTTGATGGAGTGGTCGTGGGGTGGCGTTGTGGTGGTCGGGGTGTGTCGGGGTGGGATTTTTTTAGGTTTATTTGGGCGTGGGGTTGAGAGGAGAGCAGATCTGGGCGTGGTGGTGGACGGGTGAGTGATTGGTGGTGGCGTGGGTTCGGGTGGTCGTGGGAGGAAGGAGCGGTCGGTGGTCGTGGTGGTGGTTGTTGTCGGGTAGGTCCGTGGTGGGGGATGTTGTGTCGGTTGAGGGAGTTGTTGTGGTGGCTGAAGGCGGGGATGTGGGTGGTGGTGAAGGCGGGGATGTGGGTGGTGGTGGTCGGCGGGGTCAAAAGGGAGAGGGACATTTTTTTTATTTTTTGGGGTTTTTAATTTTAGGGATTTTGAGAGGGAGATTTTTAGAGAGGGTGTGAGTAGGAAATTGTGTGGATGAGAGATAATTAGGTGGGTGGAAAAAAGTATATATATTGAATTAGTGGTTAATTAAAATTAATTAGGGTGGGTAGTGAGAGAGTGGGTTTAGTTAGCTTTAATCCCCTCTTTTTTGCTTCCAATCTCAACCCTCCATCTTTCTCATCCAAAGGCTCTAATGGAGACTCATGGACTCAAGTGTAAGAGGAGGACTCAAATGATCTTATCTCTATATATATATATATATATATAATGCTATAACATTTATTAAGATTAAGAATTCAAGAGTAAGATAAAAGGTTGAAATTAGGTTACGAACTTACAATGAATGGGAAAAGAGGAAAAACAAAAGTGGAGTACATGCATAATAAAACATCTTGAATGTGTTATTATTATTATTATTATTATTATTATTGTTATTGTTATTGTTATTGTTATTGTTATTGTTATTGTTATTGTTATTGTTATTGTTATTGTTATTGTTATTGTTATTGTTATTGTTATTGTTATTGTTATTGTTATTGTTATTGTTATTATCATTATTATTATTATTATTATTTATAGAAGGATGCGCGCAGCTTTCATTAAAAGAAAAATAAAAGTTTACATGAAATTGGTGGGGAGCTGAGATACAATCTGGGCTCCCACACCCTTAGCAATAGCAAAGCTAAGTCTAGTAAAAATGTAAGCGGCCACCCGAGCCCCCGCATCCTGAGATACCGAGAATTTCTGGATCCGCTAGAGCAAGGCAACAGCATCCGAACCCAGCTCCCCAAGTGAAGAGAAAGAGAAAGGATGGAAACCGTAACCCGCCACCGCGCACAAATCCCCATACTTAGCACACTTTCGCTGAGCAGCATCAGCGACAACCCGGCCAGGCACAAAATCCGCCATCCCAGTCTGAGTCAAAGGAGAAGTGATACGTATACGTGTTGGGTTACGGGTCAATGAAGGAAAGAGTTCTTTGAAAGTCGGAAATCAGTTTAATTATTATCGAGAATAATTAAATGTATTTCGAGCTTTCATTAAAACGAGTAAGTTTCATTGGATGATACGAAATTAATTAGTTGCTCGGAATATGGCTGCTCGGCTGGGCATTAATAAACTCCTAAATAAATAATAGTTTCATTTGATATGCCATCTCCATTTAGTTACTCTAAGCATGCATGACAATTAATTGAAGGGCTGTTCGGTTCCAATGGTTACGTTGAATGCGGCTATATTTAATAGCGACCTTTCATTTGTAGTTTTATTTAATTAACAATGTCTTGGTAGTCTTGAATTCGGCTATATAATAGCCTTGTAACTATGTATTAAGATTCACAGAATGAATTAACAAGAAATCAGAAAATTGTTTCAATTGCTACGTTAGTTTAACGTTCGATTGTTCTTGAATTGACGCGTTCGATTCACCCTTGTTATTGTTTGACGCGTTTTCAAACTTTAACCCGATTGATAGCAATAGGTCTTGCAATTCAATCACCCATTGGTCGAGTAATAGGTCTTACTCGAACAAATATCCCGTTCGTTGTTCGTTATATTGATGTCCCTCGTTATGTCCGCTGCGAAATCACATCATCGAGAATAATTAAACTGATTTCCGACTTTCAAAGAACTCGTTCCTTCATTGACCCGTAACCCAACACGTATACGTATCAAGAAGAACCTGTCAAGTCAACGCACACATCACGCCCCTTGTCCCAAGAATAAAGCAATAAATCCGCAGGACGAAGAGAGCCACCATGTCCAATAACCAAACCGATATCAACCTCCTTTCCCGCAGTAATACCAGATCTATAGCAGATGTCGAAAAGAGTGTCCCGGACAAGGTTATGCCGATGTTTAACGCCCATAGTACCAGTACAAGAAACAGCATGGTCCCCAAAAACATCCTCAGCAAAAACCCGAGAGCAAGCCGGACAGGGCCTAGATACCGTGAATAACGGAACACCCAGACGATACCCCAGCACACAACGGTAAGTCCTCCCGTTCATAGTCTGACCCAACCCCGAAATAGGAACCGCACGCAACCAATCAGAGGAGTGAGAACCCTGCTGAGACTGCCATAAAGCAATCTGGCGTGGCGTCAATGAGAAAACAGACTCTGAGGCAGTAGCAACCGTCGCGAAATAAATGTCTGCCAATATCTTCATAAGTTTGGGGGCAGCAATTTCACTAGGGTTACCTAAAACACCAGATCCTGTAGTCACAGTAAACACCTGCGCGGCATCATCAAAAGCAGGGCCAGCAGCTACAATACCAGAAGGGAAGAGGAGCTTAGCCTGCAAACCAGCAGACTGCAAGCGGGACGCAATAAAAGCATAAAATAAAACATCTCCCGCCGCATAGACACCAAGACCACCAAGCTGAAAAGGGAATGTAGCAAGGCACCACTGTCAATCCCCAAAACCCGGCCCTGACGCGGTGACAATACGTTCCAAGCTAGAACGCAGAGCGGCATCAAAAGGAAGATGGACAGACCCAAAAACACTAGGGGAGCAAGTACGAAGTGAGAAGTAAAGCTTGGAAATACCAGTACAAGCTCGAAGAAGAAGCAACTCACATTGCGGGTCCTCAATCCTCGCAACCAAATCCATTAGCTCAATGGTCTTGGTTACTCTCGTCGCCACAATCTCACTGCTAAAATCAGAACAAGCACTGACAGGTCCACCCAAAACAGTAACACTACGCGATGGCCGAGAAATAGAAGGGGGGAAAACCCCAGGAAGACGACTCCGAGGATCCTCAACAGGCCAAAAGACCTCCGTCTTGGAGACATTAAGATGCAATCCAAAAAAAGGGACATCCACCATAATCAAATCCAAGACCTTCCCCACCTCCAAAGTATCACCCACGATGGTGCCATCATCTAAGTACCACGCCTGCAAAGTGAGGTCAAAAGTGTCCCGGATCTTGCAAACTAACGGATGCAAAACCAAAGCGAAAAGCAAAGGGCCCAATGGATCACCCTGCTGAACACCCTGACAAGACCACAAGCAGTGCTCCCCATAAAAAAGGCGGGCCGGGCTGGAATAACAAAACTCCACCCAACGGGAGAGAGCCGGGCAACGACGGCGGACCTCTTGAAGCATGGTCGAACGATCAACAAGGTTGAACGCATTCTGGAAATCAACCAGCAACATAGAAAGCCCCACCTGAGCCCCCCGATCTTCAATGAGCCGGTTCAAGGCATGCAAGATAGCCTCTCCTCCACCGGACACACCCACCCCGAACTGAAGCCCATCAAAATAAGAAGATAAAGACGGACCAACCATAGAAGCACCAACCTTAGAGACAAGCCGTCTTCAGACCGTACCAACAGCAATAGGACGAACCCCACCACCCGGTTTAACGAGTGGCGTGAGAGGGGCGCTGGCAATGTACTCACCCAGAGGAAGAGGACATCGGCCCTCAACAAAAAGATTAACCACCCTAGTAATAAAAGTGATCCAATCATCGGAGATAGCCACAGCAGCGCCACTCAAACAATCCATAAGGTGCTGGGCACGAAAACCATCCCTTCCACAGGAAGTACCACGAGGGAAGCTCTGAATCATATCCAAGACCACAGCCGAAGAAGCGACCAGAGGATGATGATCCCTAGACAGAGGAGGCAATGAAGGAGGCGGGGCGACATGATGCTTCTCACGCAGGGCCACGAGAGTGGCATCGGAGTAGGGGGCGACCCCAGAGGAAGAAAGCACCCGTACAGCAGCAATATAATGGCCATCAGAAATCTTCCGCCGATATTGGCGGAGGTTAAGCTCACTCAAATCCAGATCCTCATCCATAGAAAATGAAGAAGGACCCTCATCAAAACACTCCTGTAACAACTGCAAACCCCCCCCCCCCCCCCTGTGTGCCCCCAAGCAAGGATAGCCCCGACAATATTCTCCTCCCGATGCTTTGCCGAATAGCGATCGACACTCATGATTACTCCGAGGAGCGAAAGCCTTGAGCAAACAAAGTGGTAGAACAAGCAAACGAACCCAGCGGGAGAGATCACTAGGGGCATCAAACACCGCATCCAAGGCCCCTTTCAAAGCCCGAGCAAACCCAAGACGGCACTTAGGAGGAATAGATTTCACGGTGCGAAGGCCTAAAGACAATAAACAATCCAACGAAGATATAGACCACTAACCGAGCTCTACATTATCATCAGAAGAAACCGAAGTAGAAGGAGCCAAAGGTCTCGGAATACCATGAATATGGAAGGTGTAAAGGCCATCAACACACTCCGGATGCATCACAAAATCACCCCGACTATGCCAACATCTTGCTCTAACAGTACGGGTCATAAAACACACCCCACACAACAAGAGCCTCATCCGTCTCAAAGAACTCTCGGCATTGGAATAAACAGTCAAACTATCAGTAAGAGTCTGACGCGTAAGTTCCAACGCACCGTCATGACAATGTCGGGCCTGTAAATGTTTCTGCCAAGCTGCCTTTGTAAGGCCCTTACCGAAACCATCCCGACACCCATAAAGACCCGAAAAAGGACAATGGTACCGTACAAGCTCGGGCATGAAACCGCCGTCAACCTGCACGATAAATATAGCCACCAAAGAAACCACCAGGACGAACATCACCACACCGGCACACTCACAAGTAGCTAAGGGCTCGAAGAAGAAGACAAAGCAAACGAAAAAAAAGGAAAAAGAAAAAGGGAAGCCAACGTGAACCACCACGACCAGCCCAACAAGTCAACCCGTGAAAGCCAACACGCAAACCCACCAGTAACGGTTGTGGCAGCAGTCGGCAGAGCAGTGGCCGAACACAACCAGACCACCTCTGACCGACAATGGGCCGCAAAAAGGAGCTGACAAGCAGAAACTCACCAGCGGAAACCCACCCGCAGCAGCAATAAAACCCACCACAGCAACAAACACGGCAGGGGCGGCAGTCAACAGGGCAGCGGCCAGACAAAGGGACACCTAACCACCAGTGACTGACAACCACCGCAAAGAAAGAAAGAGGCAGCCGCAGAACCCTAATCGCGAAATAAAAAAAAAACAAAAATAAAGGAAAGAGGAAAAACCCACCAGCAACGAAACCCTAAGGCAGCAACGTCAGCCACCACAGCCAAGGCCGACGACGTGAGGTCTAAAGGCCGAAGGGTGGTGGCGCAGGGCAAGACCGACGCAGGCAGACAGCAACACTCTGCAAAGGACGAAACTCCTCGCAACCCCTCGCAAAACCCACCGTAAAAAACCAACAACGACCACCCTGACCGGCGACGTGTGGTCTAAAGGTCGACGTGAATGGTGGTTGACGGCGTACGGCGGCAGGACGACGGAAAAGCAGACTAGTTTGCCCTAATCGCACAATCACCCCTCTCCTCCCTCTCTATTATTATTATTATTATTATTATTATTATTATTATTATTATTATTGTTATTATTATTGTTATTATTTAGCTAGTCATTTAACTATATTGTATAGACAGAAATATATTTCAACGCGGACATCGGCAATCCAAAAGCATTTTGGCAAAAACAATTGGGGAAGATGATATTTTGAAAATTGTATATGTAGTTGATTCATATGTGGGTGGAGTAAAAGAACAGGGGATTACTAATCCGATTTTGGTTTTTTTTTTATAAAGAAGGAAAAAAGAGTGGACTAAAAAAATAATTTATTGCTAGGTGACTTTTAGTCGATGTCTACGTGACATTTATAATCCTAGGTGGCTTTTAGTCGATGTCTACGTGACATTTAATACGTGTTTCAAGTAGCCTTTTAATAAAATTTTATAGATTAGAGTGACACGCGGATTAAGATGTAGCATTGCAAATGCATACTTGGCTTTTCCTTATCCTACGTGGCATTGTCTGCGTGGCCTTTTGAGGTAGCCTTTTAATAAGATTTTATAAATTAAACCTCTTCATATTACTAAACATTCACCATTATTAATATTTTCCTATTTAATTCGTTGATTTAAAAAAATTTGTAATAAAACCTGTTAATAAATTAATTAAACCTCATCATATTACTGAACACCCACCATTATTAACATGTTCCTATTTATTTATTTTTTAATTAAACATGGTAATAAATTGATTAAAACTCTTCATAATACTTAACACATACCAAATTAATTAAAAGTTATTCCTATTGAATTAATTTTTGTAATATAATATGTTAATAATTTAATTAAAACCTCTTATATTACTCAACACCCATAATTTTCATTAACATTTGTCCTATTTAATTCATCTCTTAAGGTCATCGGCAATCAATTATCTAATTTAATAATACCACAAATAAATTATAAATTAAATTAAAATATGAGAATTTATGGTTGTGTAATGACTATAAAACCTACAATACCTATAATAGTTTCTATTCACTTTATTTATTTAAAATATACCCATTTGTCATGAGTTTCTAAGTATTGGATTGTATTTTAAGGTTTAATTTATTTATTTGATTATATTGAGTATTATTGTTGTTGTTGTTGTTGTTGTTGTTGTTGTTGTTGTTGTTGTTGTTGTGTCCAATAAAGTATATTTTAATTTGTTTTATTGTTGTTGGTTTTATGAATCGTTTGCTTTTTATTTGAATTCATGTTTTCCAGTTTGGTTAATTTAAGTGACTTACATGTGACAATGTTTTGATTCGTTTGTCAAGTTTTTGCTAGGTTGATGTTTTATCTTTTGGTAAATGTATTTTTTACATAACTTTAAACACAAAATCTCATTATAGACGGCACATATCCGTCTATAACTAAAGACGGACCAAATACAATACCACATTCCTAATAGAACAAACAACAAGTGGGGTGGTGGGGGCTAAAAATGTCACCACTTTCAAGCTATTTGACCCGTCTTTAGCTATAGACGGATATATCCGTCTATAGCAAGACTAGTTGAACTTTAAAGCACCATAAAACGTATGTGAATCCAGATAAGACAAACCATCACGTGGGTAATCTGAAGATGGAAGAAATACAAAAGGCACGAAACTGAGGTAAAATTAAAGGTAAAAAAACGTAAGGTAAAAACTGATAAGTAATGGATGTTTGTTGATCTCAAAATCGAAGTCTTATAATATTTCTTTTAATTTGTTATTAAACGTATATTGTGGTGTAATTTTATTATTATACTTTCCTGATCAACCTATTTGAATTTGTATTTTTGTATTCACGAGTATAAATGTAACACCCCATGGTAATTGAAGAGGTCCAGTGAGAGACTTAAATGACTAGTGCTTAATGGGATTGGAAGTACTACTCATATCAACAAAGTGCACTTTCTTTTATGGTCATCCATGCGAAAGAACTCCAAAGTTAAGCGTGCTTGACTGGGAGTAGTCTTAGGATTGGTGACCTCCTGGGAAGGTTTCCGGGATGCGCATGAGTGAGGACAAAATGCGCTGTAAAGGACCCGTGTTGATCTGTGGGCCATGTACACAGCCTGGTGAGCTATCATAAGTAACCGCTCCCGACCCGGTTTGGGCCGGGGTGTTACAATAAACATCTCAACATATATTTTTCTTTTTTATTTTATATGGACTATTATCAAGGCATGCAATAAAAGGAAGCGAAAGTGAACCTTCGGGTAAATATTAAATAGTATGGTTTCTAAATTCTACTTCGTATGTTTTTAAGTTTATATTTTTTTTTGTCAAAACAGGAATAATACATAAAACTTACTCTCATAATTTCCTTAAAAAAAACTACTCTCATAATTAATGGTAAATAAGTACAAATAATTGAATGAAAAATCTTTAAAATTTCACAATTTACTTTTTGAACCATCATGACAATAATTAATCATTTTAATTATGTCGTTTCCTCTTCCAATTTATGTTTTCTCCAACTCCCACCTTTTGATTGTTTTTCTATAAAATTTACTTTACTTTTTTAAGTGGTTTTTGCTTTTCAAACCATCATAAGATGATCGTTGATCTCAAAATGGAGATCTTATAATATTTCTTTAAATTTTTTATTAAGCGTATATTGTTGTGCAATTTTACTATTATGCTATCCCGATCAACCTATTTGGCTTTGTATTTTTGTATTCATGAATATAATCATCTCTAACATATATTTCTCTTTTTCATTTCATATGAACAATTATCAAGGCATGTACTAAAACGAAGCGTATGAACCTTCAGATAAATATTAAATAGTATGGTTTCTAAATTTTAATCCGTATATTTTTAAGTTTATGTTTTTTTTTTTTTCAAAACCGGAATAGATTATTTTATAGTCTCTAATACTATTTTTATCTTTATATAGGATCGTGAACATAAGTATAACAAGAGATGGATCAAATTTTTGAAATAGTAATAAGGAACTTAAAAAAATTTATGAACCTTTTGGAATTCGAATTTAGTGAATATAGATTTTTAGATTATTGAGCAATTGAAATAAAAATTTAATTTTTAATACATGGAGTAGATACCGACCATACCGTTGAATCGTATTTAATATTTTTTTTATCGATTTAATAAATGTTTTTCAGATTTAAATAATATTTGAAGCATGCACGTGGTGATAAGATTTCAAAGATATTTCTATGGGAGGGTTGATGGAGAGGTCTGGAAATAATTTGGAGATGACTATACTGAGGTATTGAGTTTACAACCTTATAAGGCGTCATTAAAGATTTTTCCATATGGAATTTATTATATACGGATGGTTTCAACTTTTAATATTTTAAAAACTCACTTTATTATATTGCGGAGCAAAACACACATATATATAATGAGTCGTCTTTGTCATTGCTCCGTTGTCAAGTTTCTCAAAATTAGTAGTTACCACATTGTCACTTGCAGGATTCGATTTAAAAAAAAATAAACCAAAGTTGTCAAAGAAATAAGGTATTAACTAACTAATTTCTATGTATTTCAACACTGTATATTTTTAAATAGATCAATGCTCGAACAAATATTAACAATACGATAAAAATATCAAAATTAAAACAGATAAACCCGTGAATTTCACGGGTCACAAACCTAATCTCATCTTTATTAAACCAAGAACATTTAAATCAATTTCTTTCACCCACGTCATCAAATATAACTTTTTTTTTCCCAAAAATTCAACAAATGTGGGACCCTCATTATTTGCATGACCATGGAACTTTCCACTGCCATCTTTATTTCTCATTTTCCCAAAGTTATCAAAATTAATTTGACTAAAAGTTAATTTCAATTGGTAACATCACATATAATTGGTGTCCAAATCCAATCAGAAATTGATTTTTACCAATCAAATAATTATGATCAAATTAATGTTTTTTTTTCATGTTTTCTAGAAGTTTTTGTTCGATTTAAGGATTTTGGCGAATTACATAATCTAGCTGTATAAAAAGCAAACATTAATGTTGTTTATAATGATTTTAAAATGGGATAATAAAGATTTAAATTATTTGTAAACTCTATTACTTTTCATTCATGTATGATATTGATTAGTACTTTAAAATTTAATTTTGTGGAATTTTAATTCAATATTTGTAACTTAGTTAAACTTTTGTAATAACAAGTTTAATAACCAAACCCGTGCAATTTTGCACGGGATAAAACTAGTTCATGTTTAATTCTCTATCAAATTTAGTTAATTTCCACCTTGGTTCAATTATGTTATTTACAGTATAAAGCATCATTTTGTTGGTGGTATAACGAGGCTTATAAACATATCGTGCTACTTTTTTGTGTATCTAATATAAGTGAGATAAACCGATTATTGAATATCCCAACAGGCCACAAAATAAATGTGTGTAATACACATGCATGTCAACTCTTCTACGGCATATGCTTTTCAAACGGTTAGATCTGAGCAAATGCAACGCATCCACAAGCAACATCTTTACTGGCTTCAACGCGTTAAATTGCGCAAGGAAATTTTAGATGGGCTTCCTACTAGATTCTTGTTCAATAGAGTCAAGCAGAGATCTTCTAAGCAGCGTATATTTGCCTTGCGAACTTCTGATGGTACATGGCTTCATAATTTGCCTGAGATTGAAACGGAAATAGTTGGATATTTTCAGTCGCTTTTGGGTCCTCCTAAATCCAAGGATCCTGCTTTTCCAAGTGATAATTATGATGATTTCCTGAACCCACTTGATCTGCCTTTCCTTACATCTCAAGATAGTTCAATTCTCGCTGCTCCTTTTACGGATATGGACGTTCTTCGTGCTCTTCGTAATATGGACGGCTCTAAATCACCAGGTCCGGATGGTATTACTCCTAAATTTTTTCAGATTTTTTGGCCACAAATTGGATCTCTGGTTACCTGTGCAATTCTACGTTTTCTGAATACGGGCGTCATGTTGAAAGAGTGGAATAGCACTCACATTATTCTCCTCCCAAAAGTCGAGCACCCAAAGATGGTATCGCAATTTAGACCAATCAGTCTCTGTAATGTGGTTTACCGGCTCGCTTCCAAATGCCTTGCCAATCGCATCAAACTGGTAATTTCGTCCCTCATTTCTGATACGCAACAGTCTTTTGTGCCGGGAGATTAATGTCGATGACTCAATCATCGCTCATGAGGTTATGCATTATCTTAACAAGACTAAGACTGGTTCTAGCTGTTATGCGGCTCTCAAATTGGATATGCACAAGGCTTTTGATCGTGTCTCGTGGCATTTCCTTATGGAGGTCTTGCGCCATATGCGATTTCCACCTGCCTGGCGCAGTCTTATATGGGAATGTATTTCCACTGTTTCATATCGGATCCTAATTAATGGAGCGCCATCATCTACTTTGACTCCGACATGCGGTCTTCGACAAGGCGATCCTTTATCCCCCTATCTTTTTATTATTTGCATGGAAGTTTTATCTCGACAACTCTCTCGAGCCGAGAAGACGGGAATGCTTACGGGTTTAAAAATATCTCGCTATGCTCCAACTGTTTCACACTTATTCTATGCGGATGATGCGCTTATCTGTTGCAAAGCTACACCCACTGCTTTTGATGCCTTAAGGGATCTCTTCAAGGACTTTGAATCTGCATCGGGACAAATGATTAACCTCAATAAATCTTTCATTAAATTCAGTCCCAATGCCCCACCTGATTTTAGATTACATTTAACCTCCATCCTCAAGATGCAGAGCTCCTCAACCTTCGGAACCTACTTGGGTGTTCCTGTTGACATCCCAAGAAACCGGTCTCGGGTATTTCATCCTTATATTGACAAATTGACGACTCGCATTTCATCTTTGTCTTCACTGCACCTTAGTCAATCAAGTAAGCTTGTGGCCATCTCTGCTGTTTTACTCGCCTCATTCTATCACTTAATGGCGGCTCTTCCGTTCCCTCTTGGGATTTGTCGGAAAATTGATTCTCTAATTACTGCATTCTGGTGGCGCCATGACTGGAAAAGGCAATCTATTCATTGGCTCAAGCGTGAGACTTTACAAACGCCGAGAGACTTCGATGGTTTGGGAATCAAAAACTCTCTTCTCTTGAGTCAAGCTTTACTAGTTAAGAACTACTGGCGGCTCAGGGTGCATCCCACTGGTTTGCTTGCTAAATATCTTGTTCCCAAATATGCCCGGGATTTACCTATTCCTTCAGCAAAATCACGTGTCTCAAAACCATCTTTCCTTTGGAGCGGTATTTGTCGTGCGGTGGATGAGGTTTCCTCGGGAATTTGCTGGAAAATTGGCAACGGAAAACAGATAAACTTGGTAAATAGTCGTTGGGTGCAAGGTACTGTTCCCATTCGTTTGGGGACTGATAGGGAACCCGCTCCTAGTTTACCGGATTTGGTACATCCTTCGGGTGACTGGAATGCTACAGCCGTATTCAAACACTTTGCTCCGGTTACAGCAAAGTTAATTATCGAAATGGAACCCCCGCTTCTTGGTATTGATGATTTCCTATACTGGAAATACACGGAGGATGGTAGCTATTCGGTTAAAACGGGCTATTTACACCTTTGGCATAAATCTTCTGCTTCGTCTCCGTCTTTAACGTCTTATTTTCCATGGTCTCGCATTTGGAAGTTAACAGGTTCAGCTAAATTTCCTTTGTTGTTTTGGAGGCTTGCCCACAATATCATGCCTACCTCGGCAAATCTCAAGTCCCGCGGCGTGACCGTCACTCTCCCTTGCCATTTCTGTGGTTCTGCAGAAGAAAACGCTGAACACTTGTTTCGCTATTGCAATATTACTCAGCATGTATGGCGGTCGTCTTTGCTTGGTCTCAATTCCCAAACAAATTCGATGATTCCTTTTACTCAATGGCTGGCTGATTTGGTGACCTATTTTTCTCATCAGTCATCAAGTGCTCTAAATCCTTTACTCTACTTCGGTTGTGTCTTGCAAGCGATTTGGTCGGTACGGAATTCTATTATTTTCCAACAGTGTCCAATGGATCCTTTAAGAATCTGGCGGCTTGCTGATCAGCTCTATTCCTCTCATCAAATTTTCCCATCAATTTGGCGCACTCTCAACGGTCCTATTCCACTACCTACAGCTCCTTCACAGCTGCATCAGACTATGAATAGCACCTTAGGATCCATTTGCTTCTATGTGTTGGTCAGTCGTTTACATCCGGGTAATTGCTTTCGGGCGTCCATTTCAGACTCTTATACGGGACAAGAGCAATTAGCTCTTATCAGAGCTACCAATATGCTAGAGGCTTCAACAAGAGCTTTATTGATCGCTATGCGAACTGCCCGGTCAGCGGCATATACCTACGTTTCTTTTTCCGTTTCATGTCGTAAACTATCACCGTTCGCACGCTATCGCCAAGATTAATTGGTGTGCGGAATTCAGTTCATGAAATCCGGCACCTCTTTGTCATTTACCCTTTTTGGTCGGTTAGTTTTGCTACTGGATAACGGGTTTATGTATTTGTACTCCGTCCTTTCTGTTTTAATATAATTCAGTTTATTGTTGTCAAAAAAAAAAAAAAAAAAAAAAAAAAAAAAACAATTTGAGTATTTGTGTTGTAGATATTTTATTTGGAAAATAATTTGTTTAAGGTAACAGGATTACAGAGTCATTGTATATAATTGCATGAGCAGCTAATATAACTTCGTGCAAACTAATTCTTTCGTAATCATGCACCTCTTGCGTGACAATAATCAGGTTATTTTAATGGACCCTGTACACACAAGTGCAACTCACTCATGCATTACTGCGAACATTTTTTTATCTCGTTTTATCTATTTAGTTCGTTTTATTATTTAAAATGAATTTGTCTGTCCTAAATAAAAATTTATGATATTTTTTTACTCGGTATTGTTTTATAACTTTTATTTTTATCATTTATTGTGATGAAAATGACTCATTTATTTAGTACGGAGTATAACAATTGTATACAATACATGTTTTTATTTGATCGCAACCATTTTATGTTTGTCCATTACTCCTACTCGTATTACCTTTGAACCATTTTTGTATTTAATTTGTAAAGTGATTTTTCAATCAACTCACGGTAAAACTATCTCTACGATATGGGTAGAGCCATCATTTTCATCAAATATTTCAATCTTCTATCCCGGCTAAATTCCTATCTATGAAAGTGGATTTCAATAATTAAATACTTTCTCGCCTTTTCGATGATTTAAGTTTTTGATAAAATGATTTCACAAAAACCTTTTTTTTTTTTTTTTTTTTTTTGACAGCGGTAAAGAAAGAGTTTTACATTATAGTGGTACGGCTCACTAAACCATACCTATAAACTACAACATAAAACACCATAGAGCTACTAATAACATAGACTAAAGCATGGTAACAATTGCATCGGTAAACAACGTCGTGTTGATGGCGTACGACGGTAGTCGGAACACGCTCTTCAAACTCAGAAACCACCCCAATCTCTAATGGATGAGCAACGCTGGCCAAAGGAAAACACCCATCGTTGTTTGTCTTGATTGATGTAGCTTCAGAGAAATACCTACAACAAAACCCAAGAAAGGGTCTCGGAGATTCATCTCCTTGGATGTGAAAATCTTCCTCGGAAAACCAACGAGCCTCCACAAACTCATTTTTACTCGTCTTAATCAAAACAGCTTCAGAGAAATACCTACAACAAGACCCAAGAAAGCGTCTCGGAGATTCATCTCCTTGGCTGTGATACACCTTATCTGGACACCAACGAGCCCCTTGACCCAACGAGAGAAAACAAAGTGCACTTACGCCCCAAGGACGTAGAAAGAAAAGGCGGAAAGCAGACCACAAAAATCTGTCTCTAGTGGAGAATAAACTCCTACACTTTGTAACACAAACCCCGCTGGCCAGAACCCCAAAGTCAAGATACGCGAGTAAATAGGTGGGAACTAAAGGAGGAAACCACTTGAAATTCCCCCCAACCAAAACCATCTCTGCAGACCACAGAGAAATAGGCTCAACACAGACCCAATGCAAAGTACCAGTCGTCCTAATTAACCCGTGGATAAGAGGACAGGACACCCCAAACCACCAAGAGTTTATTAAAGAAAAAGGCAGAAAAAACACAAACCGCGAGGTTATTATTAATATGAACAGGACGAGGCGAAAGCAAAGACCCACCGTCATAATGAAAAAGTCGGGAACCACCCCAACCACCCCAACCAACCCTACCAACACCATCATCCAGCCCAAACAATCCCCAACCAAAACGACTCGAGAACAATGTCAAACACCGACACCAAGACACCCACACCCAAAAGCCCAGGACTACGCCCACATCCGTGTCCGCCATCACACAGGAAGCCGCCCAGACCCAAAGCCCACCCAACCCCATCAACAGTGACCAACACCAACATGAAAAAACCAACGACAACCCCAACAGCCAGAACGACTCAAAGACGGTAAGACCAGCCAAGACCAACATAAACAAAGAGGACCCAACAACCGACTCTGACAGACCCGAGACCCATGCATGCCATCCAAAGAAACCAACAGGTGGGGGAAGGGGGCGAGGGGAAGGGGAACACCTCATGACCTCCATGCACACCATACAAGAGACAAGGACTTAAAACCACAAAACAAGGGTGAAAACATACCGGAGAGGAGGGGGAAGGGGGCGAGGGGAAGGGGACAACCTCTCCGGCACCACCCTGAGACGCACACGGCAGGACCACCGTCACCACCATCAGGGAAGAGTCGCCGGAACTATCAGGGGGCCAAAAGACAAGAACGGAAGAGGGGGGATGACAGAGGAGACCGGCGACAGAGCAACACGTGGCAGGCCGATGAAGGACCGCATCCCGATCAAACGACAAGGCCAAAAAGGGAATCTGGTAAGGTGTTTGACAAGGCGGAGTCGAAACGAATCACCGGAGATGGGCCCAAGAGGAGCCACATCTTCGGCGATAGGGTTGAGAAAAACAATGGGGAGGACGATGGGGGTAGGGCGGCGGCAGTGGAACAAAAAAAAAAGTTAGGGTTTTTTTGAGGATTTTTTTAGTGAGAGGTGAGAGCTTATTTTTTAGAGAGAGACCGCAGGAGTAAAGCTACTGAATTATATTTCACAAAAACCTATGACAAGTGCAAGTAATCTAATCTCACCAAGTCACGCCTCACATTTTTTTTCCCCCTCTTCTAATAGATACAGTATTGTTTACACAGTTACATGTAAATGTAATTCCACATTAGTTATTTGAGGGTGCCTCTCATCAACTCCATACCAAATCCAACAAAGTTCGACCGGTCAATTACAACACTTTTAGATACGAGTCTTTTAATTTCAAATTTCGAGTCAAACTATTCAGACTAAATCTTCAAATCGTGTTAATGTTATCACCTTACTCCATAGTCCATAAGTCCATAGTGTACCATCTTAATACTTTAACTTAATCTTCACCCCCATTTCTTATTTAAAACCGTTTTAACTTAAAACGCTTTTCGCACTCGATTAAAATGAAGATGAAAATTAAAAAAACTTATAAAATATCTTAGCTATAACAGTCTTAAGCAAGACGAATTAAACCTTCGCGCGTCCTCTTATAATTTCATCCGTTTAAACCATTCAAAAAAAAAAGATAAAAGTACCTGAAATACGTATATTTGTAATACTGCCAAGTGACAGCTATCGATATCTGCTCAAAACGGCCATAGTACGAGTACTACCCAAGCTGCACAGACAGTTCCGATCCCTATATAATACGACAAACATTCTGCTCAGTAAATCAACCCAATCATCTCTTGCCACGTGTAAATTATTACAGCTAACTACCAGAATTCTCCTATAAATTTACCACCATTATTTTCTCTGTTTTGCTGATTAACCCATTCATTCTTAGCTGATTAATCTTGTACGTCCACTTGCCTCATTCCTTTCTCTAAAAAAAAACGTCTTGCTTAACACGGTCTTAAATTGAGACATCTCGCAATCCCATTTCATTTTAACATTATTTCAATCGATTGTGAGTACCTCTTAATTTAACATCTCGTAATCCCAATTTCATTTTCATTCCTTTTTATAAATAGTTCGTCTTGATTAAGACGGTGAAGTTAAGACGTCTTACAATTTTCCTTTTTATTTTAATATTATTTAAATTGATTGTGAGTACGTTTAACTTAAAACCGTCTTTATAAAATTGGCAATATTTCATTTACCTGTTAGTTTTACCAATAACTAACATTTTCATTTTCTCTGTTTCAGCAGAAAAGTGTAAAAATGGAGGATGAAAATTGTTCATTTTTAGCTCTGTTAATGGCGCCAGACGAGTCTCCGGTCGAAAACCCGTATGAAATCCAAACACCACTAACAGAATTCGAACCGGATTATATCTCCCTTAATCAAACTCCGCCTCAAGCCGAGAATTACCTCTTTTCTCCACTACTACCAGTACCGGTCCAAGTGTCGGAATTCAACAACTTGAACCCGGTTTACGAATTCGACAACTTCTCCGTCTTACCCTCGCTTCTCTCCCTCGAAACCCACTTCCCTGAATCATCACCACCACCGCCGCCATTCAAAATCCCAAAACTCGAATCCTTCCAGCCTTCTTCACCACCACCGCCGCCGCCGCCGCCGCCTCAATTTGACGATTACTCTCTAGGGTCAATCCTCAACGAATGCACCAAAAAGTCGATTAAAAACGAGAGGCGGACGACGACGGCGGCGGCGGCGGCGGGAAAGACGAGGAGGGTAAGAATAAGGGACAGTATGTATGAGTTAAGTAAATTAATGCCAGCTGGGTACGGAAGGAAGAAAACAATGGCGGAAATGTTGGAGGTTGCGTGTAAATATGTTAAGTTTCTTCAGGCGCAAGTAAATGCTTTGGAGTGTATGCCGGAGGTGTCGCGACTCGCGGACGGTGGAGGAGGAGGAGGGAGGTTGAGGAGGTTGACGAGGCAACAGTTGCTTCAAGTTGCTGTTAATTCAGAAGAAATGCAGGTGGTTATGGCGGATAATGGATTGTGTTTGGTTTCTGAAGAACAGATTGTGCAATTTAAGAGGGTTGAGATGAGGAGCAAAATTGTTCAGCAGCTTCTGGCACATATTCCCATCTGATTGATCTTTCTCGGTAGTTGTTGTGTGAGACGGTGTCGCACGGTGCAACGGTCCAGTTTTATGAGAAAATTATACTTCATTTAATTCTAGTAAATGAGTTATCTTATCTTTTTGCTTAATCGGATCGGCTGATCTCGTAGTGTAAAACCGTCTCACCCATGGGTGTAAGGTTTTCTTTTTGGTTTTGCTATGGACAATGTCTTTAATTATTGCGTGAGACGGTGTCACACTGTAAAACGGTACTTTATGCTAGTAAATGAGTTATTTTACCGAGTACTCCGTATCTTTTTACTTATAGGGATGGTCTTAGTAGTGTAAAATCGTCTCACACAATGATTACCGTTTTCTTTTTTATTTTGGTGCATGTGGACAATGTCGGAGAAAAAAAAGTAGGAAGTTATGAAACCGTCTATTTTTATAAGAAAACCGTTCATTTAATGCTACAAATGAGTTGTCTTATCTTTTTACTTAATAGAATCGTCTAATGGTGTGAAATCGTCTCACAAAATGATTACCGTTTTCTTTTTGGTTTTGCTGTGGAGGACAATGTCTGAGAAAAAAAAAAAGCAGGAAGTTGTGAATTTCAGTATTTGCAGAGTGGCAGAGGGGTTTGTTTGTCTTTTATTTTTGGTTCAGAAACACTTTTGGTAGGAGCAATTTATGACGAGGCACGGGGATGAAAATGGATGTTGTGCATGAGCCTGTGCATGTATCGTGCCAAATGCCAATTGCCAATTACCAATTACCAATCGTTGGTTGGCGCGATGGTAGCGTAGAAGATGACACGTAGGGGAGTGTCATGGATCGATCCCCCACAACTGCGATTGGGAGGGGTTTAAATACCGTAATCCTTGGACACGCCCCGAAATCCGGATTAGTCGGCCCAATGTGGTTCGGATTACCGGATGGTTTAGACCAAAAAAAATGTTTTTTTTTTTGCGCAGACTGTTTTTAAAAAACTTTTTTTACACAAAATTTACGCAAAATGTCTTTGAACTTTGATGTTCTGCTTGAAATACCCAATTTTTTTATCCGGAAAAGTTTAAGAGGCTATAACTCGTGTTTACGAGCTCAGATTGACGGTTTTTTTTCCAAATTAATTATTTTTTCGAGAACTATGACTTGAAAAAAAAATTGTCGAGTTTGGAATTCGTGACCAAGAGATATGGTCACTCAAAATTTGTTTGGTAAAAAAAACTTTGACGTACAAAAACTCCTACCCACGAGATTCAAATACGATAATTTTGTTTTTTCAGAGCTAACAAATACATGCTTCTCCATTATTTGTTTTTTTCAGAGCTAACAAGTAACAACTTAGCGTGAAAAACTCTAACCACTATATCTGGCCGATTTTGGGGTTCCTCCCCAGGGCTAAGTTGCTGCCTAATTTCTGGCCAGTTTGCATTGCATGTTGATGGGGCATATTCTGCACCGTTGACCAAGTCAACACACTGAGCAAGGTCAAAGATATCCACAGCAAAGACAACAACTCAGACAGCCTAGCCGATGCATCCCATCGGCCTGTCACTGGTCTCGGCCGACAACCTCGCCGGTAAGGGCACATATCCGCGTACTCACATCCAAGACCCTCGGCCAGGCCGCCACAGGTCCATCGGCCGAGGGTACAATGGTCTTTCCACCTGATAGCCACTTGGCCACTACGTGACAAAAGGTGAAAGTCTATAAATACTCCTCAACCTTCATTGAGGAAAGGATCGAACAACTGAACCTAAATACACTTTTCATCTGGTAATATCCTCTTTATCTCTCTACAATACATACCTAGCCAAGTAACACAACTTAATCCTTTAAGTTTACTGACTTGAGCGTCGGAGTGAGTACGCTTGGCCCAAAGCCAAGCCCTCAGTTCGTTCAGTGTTGCAGGAGAGGCCGTGAGGAAAGATAGAAGCAAGAAGGGTTCAACTCAAGACATTATTCTACAAGCCAAGGGTGGTAACGATACTTGCTCTGGAATTACACCCGGAACAATTGGCGCCGTCTGTGGGAAAAGATACTAGAAGCTAGTCACATTCATTCCCAAACAAAAAAAATATATAACACACAAAAACCCACCCAAAAAGCTAAGATGTCGAAACAACAAAACGCGGTCGTGACCGACGAAGCCGCATTCTACCAAGATGATGCTTTCAACAACTCGAGTCGTGCGGCCCTCCACCGTGGAGTAATCCAACCGAGTTCGGGATGCCAATAATACCCGACACGCCGCCGCTGCCCGACAACCAGGTCACCATCATGGGACAATGGTTGACGTAGCGAACCGAAAATGCTCCCGGACCTAATCGAATACGCCCGCTCACACCGCCACGCCGACAAGAGAGGCGGAAATCGTCCCAGAGATCGGGCCCTAAACGTGACTCCAAGAAATTTGAACGAAGCACTAGGAGAAGCGACCCGGCCAAGACGTCGGGGAGCCCAAAGTGGGCGCGGTAGACCTAAGTCCTTCCCGCACTCGTGGGAGGACAGCGTCCCCGCCACACGAACGAGGCTCACCCCGAAGGAGCCGAGGAGTCCGACTCGGCGAGTTGGAGAAGAAGCCCGAGTCGAAGAAGGAGCCCCCTCCCGCTACGGGGAGGAGCCGAGGTTAGGGATGCGAGGAGCCGATCGCCGCGTGTCGTTCGACACGTGGTTAGGCAACCCCTCAACGCCTACGTCCTAGAAGTCCCGGTGCCAACTAAGCTCAAGTTGCCACCTATTTCATACAAAGGAGATAGTGATCCATCCGACCACGCTGAGGCTTTCGAGTCTTACATGTCGGTATGGGAACAGCCTGATGAGGTCTGGTGCCGAGTTTTCCCAACAACTTTGCATGGGATAGCTCAGAGCTGGTACAAAGGGCTTCCCGACGGCTCGGTGTATTATTACGCCGACCTGAAGGACGCTTTCCTAGCCCAGTATTCCTGCAACAAGAGAAGAGCCGTAGAGACATCTGACCTCCTGACTATCAGACAGGAGGGAGGCGAGTCTCTCCGGAGCTATGTGAAGAGGTTTGACGGAAAGGTCCAGCAGATTCGAGAAATTAATCCCGAACTGGCGGCCTTCGCACTGATGAAGGGCCTCCCAAGGGGAGCCTTAAAAAATGAGCTCATCAAGAGCGGAGGCCTGGGCTTGGACGCCGCCAGGAAGTTGGCCGACCAAGCTATCAAGGTAGAGGACTATCACAAGACCTGGGAAGGCCCTAGCGAGGCCGAACACTCAGAAAGGAAAGGCCACCGGGAGGACAACCCGGATGAAAGGCGCCGTGGCAACAACGGGTCGCGGTCCGATGAAAGACGCCGTGAGAATAATAGGTCACGGTCAGACAAGCCTGCCTGGAAACGAAGCTCGGCGGATGCCGGGGGGAGCTCGGGAACGTACTACAAAAAACGGTACGATGATCACACCCCCCTAGTCGTATCGGCCGCCGAGGTTTTCGCTTTGAGCAAGAACGAGGGCCAGAAATGGGAAAGACCCCCTAGGCCGAGGAGTGACGGTGACACGAGCCAGTACTGTGAGTACCACGGCCACACCGGACACTTAACCAACGATTGCCGACACCTGAAGGATGCCATCGAAGAACTGATCCGAAAGGGGAGCCTCGGTAAATATGTTGTGAGAGGCCAAAAACCAGATGCCGGCGGATCGAATAGCAAGTCCGCCTCTGAGCGGGTAGGAGTAGTCAATGTCGTCATCAGGGACAACGAGAGCAGTGGGTCCGCTCATGAGCACAAACGGCCCCCAGATGAACCTTATCCGGCCATCAACTTTGTGCCCAACACAGCAACCCCCGCTCCCAACGATCCCGGACATGACCATCGGACGGGGGGACTACGACGGGTCGTCGCTTTTCATAGCGACCCACTTACAGTCCGCCTGGACATAGCCAACCACTTGGTGAAGAGGTGCCCGATTGACACAGGCGCCTACACAAACGTAATGTACCAGAGAATGCTTTCTCCCTCGGGCCGAGGATTGAAGATTTGAGCCCCCGCACCAACCCGTTGTACGACTTTTCCGGGACGGCCTGGTACCCCCGGGGTCGGTCGATTCTTTGGTGAGGTTCGGCGGGGGGGGGGTGTGCGGCAAGAGTGTTATGTCTGAATTCGTAGTCATCGACGGCACGTCTGCCTACGACGTTCTCATAGGCCGGGTCACTTTGAGCGAAATCGACGCTGTGATATCCATCAGGGCCCTGACACTGATATATGTCTCGGACCGGGGGGAGGCGCAGAAGCTCATCTCGAAGAACGAGGAGGATCCCGATTTATGGGAGGTTTACGCTAATGGCCCCTCCGCGACGAATAGCTCGAAAGCCGACATCGTTATTATCAGCCCAAACGGAGACGTGTTTGAGCACGCCTTAAAGCTTACCTCATTGGCCTCAAACAATGAATCCAAATACGAGGCGGTAATAACCGGAGTTAAGCTAGCTAAAACCGCCGGAGCAGAGCGTATCATGGTGACGACAGACTCACTCTTAGTGACCAGACCGGATCAAAGGAGAGTGCGAAGCCCAGGACTACGGGACGATAAGGTATCTAGTGAGGGTGAGAGCTGTCTCTTCGAACTAAAATCCTTCCTGATACAAAAGACACCCCCAGATCCGGAAACGATCGGACCATCGGCATGGTCGAAGGAGCAGAGACCGAGGAGGTAGAGATTGATCCGGGCCGCACCGTAACCGTCGGTGTCAACCTGGAACCAAAATTCAGAGCCGACCTCCTGGATCTGCTGAGGAAGAATAAAGATGTTTTCGCATACTCAGCGGCCGAGATGCCAGGCGTGAGCCGGGAGGTGATTGTTCACAAGTGAACGTACTCTCCACCGCTCGCCCGATGAAGGAGAATGAGGAATTCCTCCGCCGAGAAGGACGAGGCCATCAAAGCCGAAGTAGATAAATTACTAGCGGCGGGTTTCATCATGCCTTGTACTTATCCTGAATGGTTAGCCAATGTTGTAATGGTGAAGAAGTCATCGGGGGCATGGAGAATGTGTGTAGACTTTACCAACCTTAATAAAGCATGCCCCAAAGATTGTTATCCCTTGCCTCGAATAGATAGTTTGATCGACGCCACGGCGGGCTACACCATGCTGAGCCTGCTAGACGCCTTCTCGGGGTATCACCAAGTGTTTATGGCCGAAGAAGACATGCCTAAATGCGCATTTATCACCGCCAACGGCACATACATGTACAAAATGATGCCGTTTGGTTTGAAGAACGCCGGAGCAACGTACACGAGGCTGGTGGACAAAGTGTTCCAAAACCAAAAAGGGCGAAACATTGAGGCTTACGTCGACGATGCTATCGTAAAAAGCAAGTCCGACAGCGAGCATCTGGCCGATTTACACGAGACATTCTGTTCACTAAGGAAGTATAAGATGAAGCTCAACCCAATGAAATGCAACTTCGGTGTCCGGGCAGGGAAATTCCTAGGCATACTTGTCAGTGCCAGGGGCATAGATGCCAATCCAGACAAAGTCCGAGCAATCCTAGACCTGCCGGAACCGAGGAATCGAAAAGAGGTTATGATGCTGACCGGAAGAATGGCGGCTCTCGCCCGTTTCATCTCTCGATCAGCCGACAAGAGCACCCCATTCTTCAAGGTGTTGATAGGAAATAAAGACTTCAGCTGGGGGGAGGAACAGAGCACGGCTTTCAAGCAACTGAAAGCTCACCTTCAGACTCTCCCAACTCGTCCGGCCGATCTTGGGGAGACGCTATACCTATACATAGCAGTTACCTCGGCCACGGTCAGCGCCGTGATCGTCAGGGAAGAAGACAAACAGCAACACCCAATCTACTTCGTCAGCCACACACTGTTGCCCGCCGAGAGAAATTACCCACTAATTGAAAAAGCAGCCTTCGCCGTTGTCGTTGCCACAAGGAAGCTAAAACCCTACTTCGATGCACACCCCGTGACGGTCCTAACCGATCAGCCGTTGGAGAAAGCTTTGGAAAAATTCGAACAATCCGGCAGGCTCATCAAATGGGCGTGGAACTCTCTGGTTTCGGCATTCAAGACAAAACCAAGGCCTTCGATAAAGGGGCAAGCGCTTGCATTTCCCGGCCGAATGCACGTATCAGGAAGAGCCAAACCCAGGCATATGGGAGGTCTACACCGACGGCTCCTCCACGACGAATAGCTCAGGAGCCGGCATCCTTATCATCAGCCCAAACGGGGACGAGTTTGAGTACGCCTTGAAATTCACCTTCTCGGCCTCGAACAATGAATCCGAATACGAGGCGGTGATAACCGGAGTCGAGCTAGCTAGGGCTGCCGGAGCAGAACACATTGTGTTGAAAACTGACTCGCTATTGGTTACCAACCAAATCAGAGGGGAGTACGAGGCTCGGGACGACGGAATGGTAAGGTACCTAGAGAGGGTAAAAGCCGACGTAGCAAAACTGAAATCCTTCCAAATCCAGTGCGTTCCCAGATCCGAGAACAACCGGGCCGACGCTCTCTCTAAACCGCCACTCAACCATCAAGAATGTCACCCGAACCGTCTTTGTCGATATCGAGAATGGGAAAAGCATCACTGAGACCGTCGGCATGGTGGGCAACATAGAGACCGAGACAACGTGGATGACTCCGATAATGAAATACAAACTTACAGGTGAATTGCCGGAGGGCCGCAATCCCTCGGCCAAAATAAAAAGGATCGCCGCCAGGTACTTGGTGTTCGAAGGGGAACTGTACAGAAGATCCGTAATAAGACCACTCTTGAAGTGTGTCGGTCCAGCCGACGCAGAATCGAGCATCTTGACGAAAAATTCACGAAGGCATCTGTGGACATCACATGGGGGCAAGAACACTAGCCCACAAAGCTCTCCGAGCTGGCTACTTCGCCCACCATGCTTCAAGATTCCGAACGAAGACCAAGAAGTGCACGAATCAAAATGCATGCCCCGGTGATACACGCTCCCTCCAGAGACCTACAACCGGTGCTTAGTCCCCTTCCCTTCGCGCAATGGGGGATGGACATGCTAGGGCCGTTCCCAACGGCCTCCGGAGGAAGGAAGTTCTTAATCGTCGCCGTTGACTACTTCACCAAATGGGTTGAAGCCGTAGCGATGCCGCGAAGACCACAAAGAACCCGTCGAAAGGTAATCTGGGAAAATGTTATAACTCGCTTCGGACTACCCCAAGTTATGGTATTTGACCACGGCCGAGAGTTTTGGAGCGACCTGATAATGAACTGGTTAGAGGAGCTTGGCATCAAGTTTGCGTATTCCTCCGTCTGCCACCCGCAGAGTAACGGGCAGGCGGAGGCAGCCAACAAGACCATCCTCAACGGTTTGAAGAAGACAGTTGAAGACCTTAAGGGAAGGTGGGCCGATTAACTACCCGGCGTCCTGTGGTCCCTTCGAACCACGGAGAAAGAAGCAACGGGTTACACCCCCTTCCACCTAGTCTACGGCTCCGAAGCGGTCCTGCCAATCGAAGCGACGGTGCCGACATTCAGAACGGCCACCTTTGACCCAGTTGAAAACGAGGAGGGCCTAAGAGCTTCCCTAGACTTGGTCGAAGAAAGCCGAGATACGGCACGCCTCAACTTGGCCGTATATCAGAACCGGATGAAGAGAGCCTACAACCGAAGAGTCCACAAAAGGGACTTAAAAATGGGAGACCTAGTCCTAAGGAAGTCGGCGGCCACCAACAAAGGAAATATTCATGGTAAACTAACGGCCAACTGGGAGGGTCCCTACAAAGTGGTCGAAGAGATGAGGCCGGTACATACCGGTGACGACATGGGAGATGTGCCTTTGATGAGCCATTGGAACACCGATAACTTGAGAAAATACTTTGTATAGCGGCGGAGGTGTCCAAACCCATTGTGGACGCCCCAACGCACGATCATAACAAACAAATGAATCGCCCGGGTTCTCCATCAAAGTGTCTCCCCTCCACAATTTGCCACCGACGAAAACTCAAAGGGAAGAATCGCTATCGAAGCCGCAACCCCGATTACCTCGGTCGGCCCGAGAGCGACGGGAACACGCCGGCCGATACGCTAAAAAAAGAAACGTATACTCGCCGCAATTGAGACGCCAATCTAGCGGTCAATATGCCTATACGATTCTGAACGCTATCGGCCGCAACCCCGATTACCTCGGTCGAAGCCGAGAGCGACGGGGAACACGCCGGCCGATACGCTAAAAAAGAAACGTATACTCAGCGCAATTGAGACGCCAATCTAGCGGTCAATATGCCTATACGATTCTAACGCTATCGAAAGCCGCAACCCCGATTACCTCGGTCAAAGCCGAGAGCAACGGGGAACACGCCGGCCGATACGCTAAAAAAGAAACGTATACTCAGCGCAATTGAGACGCCAATCTAGCGGTCAATATGCCTATACAGTTACGAACGCTATCGAAGCCGCAACCCCGATTACCTCGGTCATAGCCGAGAGCGACGGGGAACACGCCGGCCGATACGCTAAAAAAAGAAACGTATACTCAGCGCAATTGAGACGCCAATCTAGCGGTCAATATGCCTATACAGTTACGAACGCTATCGAAGCCGCAACCCCGATTACCTCGGTCAAAACCGAGAGCGACGGGGAACACGCCGGCCGATACGCTAAAAAAGAAAACGTATACTTAGTGCAATTGAGACACCAATCTGGCGGTCAATGTGCCTACACAGTTACGAACGCTAAAGACGTTGAACATAATTGAGACATGCATTCAAACTGCCTCGGTCATGCCGAATGTAAAAACGAAGGCACTCAATTAACAACGCAAAGACAAACGAGGAATTGAGATCGAAGCCCCGGCCAAGCCAAAGGCCGATAAGATAACTTTATTAAAGGTGATTGCAAGGAGAGTACAAACGACGGCCGTCCCCATGAGGGTAGCCTAAACTCTACCTACCAAAGCTTTACAAAGAGCGAAGAAACAAAAAAGCAAAAGATTACAGACTTGGGATTTGAAGCACCAAAAGGATGGCAGGGAGAGAAGGCTCAATAATTGGCCCCCGAACAGCTAAAGCTATCCGAGACGCCGGGTGAGTCTGGTGACGACCGCCCGTCTCCCTATGCCTGTTGCTGCCCCATGTCAGTAGCAGCAGCATCTTCGGTGGCCGGCTTTGAGGAAGGCTGAACATTTTCCAGCAGCTTCAGCCTCTCACCCTCCTTCACTTCCACATCAGAGGCCGCCTTGATCTCAGCTATCTGAGCCGCCTTCGCCGCCTCCGCCTCCTGTGCGGCCGCCTCCTCCAGATTTCGACCATCTCATCCGTAAGTCGTTCAAACTTATCCCACGGGAAAGAGCCCTCGGGGAAGAGCCTCCTTATTGCCTCCCTGGCCGCCTCCTCGGCTTGGTCCCGAAACTGGACGCACATTTTAGGGAGGAGATCATCTTGAAGCATTTCAATATCCTTCTCTTTTTTAGCAAGGATAGCCTGCGTGTCCCTGAGCACCTCCGCCTGCTTCTGGAACCGATCCTCCCACTCGTCCCTCTTGGCAACCACAGCGTCGTAGGCACCCTTATACCTGTCCCGCTCCTCCATCATCTTGGCCGTGGCGCCATCAGCATCCTCAACTTTGGCCCTCTCGGCCCTCAGCAGCTTCTCAGCTTCCTCTGCACGCCTCTCGGCAGCATGAAGATCCAGCTTAGCCTTCCCGGCTTCCCCCCTCGCAGCAGAGAGATCAAGCTTGAGCTTTGCAATCGGCCCCCGTTGGGCCGTGGCCTTTTCTTGCTCCATGATGAGGGAGGCGGCTAGACGGCTCCATCTCCCCAACCTCTTATATATTTTCTCACCCTCCGCCACGAGCTCGGTGGGAGTAACCTTCTGGGGTGAGGAGTCCACGATGACGTTTTTGTCACCCGCCTTCTCAATCGCCTTCTCAGGCTGCTTCCCTACTTGCCGTTCAGTGAGAACGGCGGCTGCCGACGATGGATCTACAAAAAATTTACACAGAGCATCCATGTCACCATGCATTGACACGTCAGAAAGCCTGTCGTCAGGAATGTCCAACGAGCCGGCTAAATCCGAACCACAGGTTAAATCCGTACCGATTCGAACCCTCTTAGTGGAGGGTCGGTGGAAGCGAGCTTCTCCCCGCAACGGTGGAAGCAGACGGTGGGTCTTTCCTCTTCTTCGGAGAAGGGACCTTAGCAACGGTCGCCTCCTCCTCGCAATGTTGATCACCTCCACATGATCCTTTTCGACCACCGGGGTCGAAGAGGAGTAGCCATTGATCTGACCGCCGACTTGGACGCTGCCTTCTTTGATCTTTTCGGCACGCCTCCAAGAACCCGTGCATGAGCCGTCTCCGGATCCAACCCCCTCGTCTGCTTCTCCATGACTTCGTTGGGGGATAGTCTACGATCACGAAAATCGGCCGTAGGACGCCGCTGTAAGACTTTCCCGTCCTTGTCAAGCCCTAACCTCCCCAAGTCCTTCTCAGACAGAGCCTGACCAAACCGATCTGCAAGAAATCGAACAAGTTACATAAAGGAAGTAAAACAAAGCTCTGAAGAAGGAACATAACAAGCAAAGGTGGGCCTCACACCGACCCCACTCACCCCAGTTGAGGGCCGGTATGAGGCCGACGCGGCATAACAGCTCATCCTGAAGAATAATCGAGTCGGGGCGACCATCCCTCCTCGGATCAAATAGCCGCATTGCCCGCTTCTCATCCGCAGATGGGGACAAACGCAAGCGTCCATCTTAACCTTGCTACCCCGGGAGACGTGTTTCTCATACTCTTCCCGGGTCTCACACCGTAGGTGAACGGGGCTCTGGAAGGACCGAGGCAAGGGGTAGTCCTCCGGCACTCGGACGTACACCCATCGCCCTTGCCGCTTTGCAAGAAGTAAGTTTGTTCACGGAGACATAGCCCGGCTCCGTCATCGTACGCTATACCATCCCACTTTGCCGGATTTTGACGGCCGAAGACTATGGAGTCGGCGGAATAGATTGACCGTAGGGGTCTCCCCCTTAAAAACACAGAGCCATACAAAGCCGACTATCGTCCTCATGGCCAACGGATGCAGTTGGGCCACGGCAACGTTCATAGCTTTAATGATGGCCATGACGTGTTCATTTAAAGGAAACCGGAGCCCATACTCCGATGCCTAAGATGCACGCCGATATGACCCGGGAGGACAAAGAGACCGCCCGACCCTCCCCGGGGATAACAATTTTATACCCATCACCAAGGAAGAAGTGATCTCCGAAAAGAGTTCCTCCGGAGCTGCTTGCGAATTTATTTGTCCAGACACGGTCGAGGCCAGTCGTGCAGGCCTCACCATGATCCGGAATAGTCATCCTCCCACCATCAACGGGGGCCCCATCACCATGATCCGGAGTAGTAATCCTCCCACCATCACCGAGAGCCCCCTCATCATCATCGCATCATCCTCATCCTCCAACTCCTCCCGGGAGGGGCGGATCAACTACGGGAGAAGGAGACCTAGGGCCCCCAAACCTTAGCGGGATGGCCTCCAGTCCCTCCTCCTCATCAAGACGCGACGGGAGCCCCGGCGCAGAAGTACCATCCGGCATCGGCGAGACATGTTCACAAAGAATTACTAACGAAATAAGAAGTGAGAAGTTGTTTGTTTACCTCAAAGAAAAACACTCGCCGGATCAAATACTCGGAAGATTGGGAAGACAAAGGCAGTCCTTGAAAGTTTAAAAGAGATGAAGATTTTGGAGAAAATTTGAGAAAATAAAATGGAGGCCAAAATCACGGAATAACTGCCCTATTTATAGAGAAAAGCCCATGAAGAAGGACCAATCGGGGCACAGACCCATGAAGCGTCAACCAATCGGCGAACATACACGTGTCGGACATGCAACCGCGGAATGTCAATCGTTGCGGCGATTGAATGTCAATCAATGCAACAGTGACCAAGCGTCTTCAACACGCCCATTCACATCTCTTCACCTGTTCGTCTTCCTCAACAAATTCCTATGTAACTGCTCTCCGCCGGCCACATGGTCAACCAAAGCTAGGAAGCACCGGCCTGGGGGCAATCAAAAACAACCGGCACTCTCAACCCTGGTCTCGGCCAGCGTCACTTTCTTTTCCACATCGGATGCCCTTTACACATCCATGTGGAGGGGGGATATGGTACGGCCTACGAATGATTATGCCGACGGAGAAGAAGCCGATGCATCAGAAGAATCAGGAGAAGCCGATGCAGAAAATTTTGCAAATTACTTGCGCAGAATATACGCTCAACATACATCGGAGCCCATACCACGGCATAGACTACGCTGGGGGCAAATTGATGGGGCATATTCTGCACCGTTGACCAAGTCAACACACTGAGCAAGGTCAAAGATATCCACAGCAAAGACAACAACTCGACGACCCTGGCCGATGCATCCCATCGGCTGTCACACTGGTCTCGGCCGACAACCTCGCTGCCGGGGGGCACATATCCGCGTACTCACATCCAAGACCCTCGGCCAGGCCGCCACAGGTCCATCGGCCGAGGGTACAATGGTCTTTCCACCTGATAGCCACTTGGCCACTACGTGACAAAAGGTGAAAGTCTATAAATACTCTTCAACCTTCATTGAGGAAAGGATCGAACAACTGAACCTAAATACACTTTTCATCTGGTAATATCCTCTTTATCTCTCTACAATACATACCTAGCCAAGTAACACAACTTAATCCTTTAAGTTTACTGACTTGAGCGTCGGAGTGAGTACGCTTGGCCCAAAGCCAAGCCCTCGCCTGTTCGGTGTTGCGGGAGAGGCCGTGAGGAAAGATAGAAGCAAGAAGGGTTCAACTCAAGACATTATTCTACAAGCCAAGGGTGGTAACGATACTTGCTCTGGAATTACACCCGGAACAATTGGCGCCGTCTGTGGGAAACGACACTAGAAGCTAGTCACATTCATTCCCAAACAAAAAAAAAACAACAAAAACCCACCCAAAAAGCTAAGAAAATGTCGAAACAACAAGACGCAGTCGTGACCGACGAAACCGCGTTCTACCAAGATGATGCTTTCAACAACTGCGAGTTGTGCGCCCTCCACCGTGAGTAATCCAACCAGAGTTCGGGATGCCAATAATACCCGACACGCGCGCCGCGCATAAACCAGTCACCATCATGGGACGGTGGTTGACGTAGCGAAACCGAAAATGCTCCCGGACCTAATCGCAATCGCCCGCTCACACTGTCACGCCGACAAGAGCGGCGGAAACTGTCCGGGAGACTAGGGCCCTAAACGTGACTCCAAGAAATTTGAACGGAGCACTAGGAGAAGCGACCAAGCCAAGACGCAGGGAGCCCAACGTGGGCGCGGTAGACCTAAGTCCTTCCCGCACTCGTGGGAGGACAGCGTCCCCGCCACACGAACGAGGCTCACCCCGAAGGAGCCGAGGAGTCCGACTCGGCGAGTTGGAGAGGAAGTCCGAGTCGAAGAAGGAGCCCCTCCCGCTACGGGGGAGGAGCCAGGTTAGGGATGCGAGGAGCCGATCGCCGCGTGTCGTTCGACACGTGGTTAGCGACCCCTCAACGCCTACGTCCTAGAAGTCCCGGTGCCAACTAAGCTCAAGTTGCCACCTATTTCATACAAAGGAGATAGTGATCCATCCGACCACGCTGAGGCTTTCGAGTCTTACATGTCGGTATGGGAACAGCCTGATGAGGTCTGGTGCCGAGTTTTCCCAACAACTTTGCATGGGATAGCTCAGAGCTGGTACAAGGGGCTTCCCGACGGCTCGGTGTACTATTACGCCGACCTAAAGGACGCGTTCCTAGCCCAGTATTCTTGCAACAAAAGGAGAGCCGTGGAGACATCTGACCTCCTGACTATCAGGCAGGAGGGAGGCGAGTCTCTCCGGAGCTATGTGAAAAGATTTGATGGAAAGGTCCAGCAGATTCGAGAAATTAATCCCGAGCCGGGCACCTTGCGCGATGAAGGGCCTCCCAAGGGGAGCCTTAAAAAATGAGCTCATCAAAAGCGGAGGCCTGGGTTTGGACGCCGCCAGGAAGTTGGCCGACCAAGCCATCAAGGTAGAGGATTATCACAAGACCTGGATAGATCCCAGCGAGACCGAGCACTCAGAAAAGAAGAGCCACCGGGAGGACAACCCGGATGAAAGACACCGTGAGAATAATAGGTCACGGTCGGACAGATCCGCCCGGAAACAGGACTCGGTGGGCGCCGGGTGGAATTCAGGAACGTACCACCAGAGGCGGTATAGCGAAAAAACCCCTCTCGTCGTATCAGCCGCCGAGGTCTTCACCCTGAGCAAAAACGAGGGCCAGAAGTGGGAGAGACCCCCCAAGCCAAAGAGCGACGGCGACACGAGCCAGTACTGTGAATATCACGGCCACACCGGCCATCTAACCAACGACTGCCGGCATCTAAAGAATGCCATCGAAGAGCTGATCCGGAAGGGGAGCCTCGGCAAGTACGTTGCCAAAGGCCAAAAAGATGACGCCGGCAGTTCAGACAGGAAATCCGTCTTCGAACGGATAGGGGTGATCCATGTTGTCATCGGGGGCAACGAGAACGGAGGGTCCGCTCACGGGCACAAACGACACCTGAACGAGCTATATCAGGCCATCAACTTTGTGCCCAACGCAGGGACCCCCTCTACCAGCGTCCCCGACATGACTATCGGAAGGAAGGACTATGAAGGAGTCATCGCTCCTCACAGCGACCCACTTGTAGTCAATTTAGACATATCCAACCACCTAGTCAAGAGGTGCCTGATCGACACAGGCGCATACACGAACATCATGTTCAGGGAATGCTTCCTCGGCCTCGGCCTAAAAATAAAAGACTTAAGCCCCTGCACCAACCCACTATACAGCTTCTCTGGGGCCGGCCTGGTACCACTGGGATCAATCAGACTCCCGGTGACGTTCGGCGAAAAGACGGCGGCCAAGAACATCCTAGCTGAATTTGTGGTCATCGACGGCTCGTCCGCATACAACGTTCTCATAGGCCGGGTTACCCTGAGCGAGGCCAACGCAGTGATGTCCATCCGGGCCCTAACACTGATGTACGTCTCGGACCGGGGGGAAGCGCACAAGCTCGTCTCCAAAGACGAGAAGGATGAGGTGATCAACATCCAGATAGCTGCCCGAGGATGCAATATGCAATCCCTCAAAGAGGCAAGGAAGTCCGAAAAAGGAAAAAGTTCGTCCTTACAGCAGGAGGGCGACCTCATGGAGACAACTAGTGGCTGACTGGGGAGGTGTGCCTGTGATGAGCCATTAGGGGGTTGGTAGTCTTGTAAAAGTCGATGTAGCGGCGGAGGTGTCCAAAACAGCTGTGGACACCCCGACGCATGTCTTTACCTAATGAAAAATCATCCAAACCCTCCATCAAAGTGTAAATTTTTCCCATCAGTTATCTATCAAGAAACCGACGCCGGCTCACACTGTCATACCGACAAGAGCGGCAGTCGTTGTGAAGAAATACAGCGTCGTCGCAGTCACCCCAAGTAGTAGACGCTTGGCAGATCCTCCAAGTGGTAGACGCCATGTAACACGCTATCAAGAAAACGACGCCGCTCACACTTTGTCATACCGACAAGAGCGGCGATCGTTGTGAAAGAAATCTGGCGCCGTCGCAGATCACCCCAAGTAGTAGACGCTTGGCAGCGATCCTCAAGTGGTAGACGCCACGTAACACGCTATCAAGAAAACGACGCCGGCTCACACTGTCATACCGACAAGAGCGGCGATCGTTGTGAATAAATCTGGCGCCGTCGCAGATCACCCCAAGTAGTAGACGCTTGGCGATCACTCCAAGTGGTAGACGCCACGTAACACGCTATCAAGAAAACGACGCCGCTCACACCGTCATACCGACAAGAGCGGCCAGATCGTTGTGAAGAAATATCTGGCCGTCGCAGATCACCCCAAGTAGTAGACGCTTGGCGATCCTCCAAGTGGTAGACGCCACGTAACACGCTATCAAGAAAACGACGCCGGCTCACACTGTCATACCGACAAGAGCAAGCGTGATCGTTGTGAAGAAATACAGCGCCGTCGCAGATCACCCCAAGTAGTAGACGCTTTGCCATCCTCCAAGTGGTAGACGCCACGTAACACGCTATCAAGAAAACGACGCCGGCTCACACTTTGTCATACCGATAAGAGCGGCATCGTTGTGAAGAAATACAGGCGCCGTCGCAGATCACCCCAAGTAGTAGACGCTTGGCGATCCTCCAAGTGTAGACGCCACGTAACACGCTATCAAGAAAACGACGCCGGCTCACACGTCATACCGACAAGAGCGGCGATCAATAACGAGGAGCACTCACCGGGCTGATACCGTCACACCGGCAAGAATAGCAATCATCCTCAAGAAATAAATACCTCGACGGTCTCTACCAGCGCAGTCGATACTCGCAAAGTGATCAAAACGCCTTAGAAGCGTCGCACAGAGGCAAAAGAAAAAATAATAATAATAAAACAAAAAACGCTAAGTACAGATTGAGATGCTCAACTATTAGCACAAGGGAAAAGAGAATGAGGTTAAAACCTCGGCCAAGCCGGAGGCAGAAGAAACGAGCTCTTATTAAATATGTTCAACAAAATTACAAAACGATTACAAAGACAAAAGGCAAAATGGTAGGCACAATATCCCTATGTCTGTCGCCGCTCGCCACCAGCGGCGGTAGTAGCGTCTTCGTCGTCGGGCAACCCAGCAGCCTTCCGAGCAGCCTCATCCTCAGCAGCCTCGGCCTTGGCCTCGGCATCATCAGCTGCCCTCATCCTATCGGCCTCCTCCTTGGCCGCCTTAGCCTTCTCAGCAAGGGCTGCTTTCGCAGCGGCCGCCTCCTTCTCCATTTTCGCTCTCACCGCCTCCTTGGCCTTCTCCGCCACGGCTTTCTCCTTAGCCTCGAGCTTGTCATCAAGCAGCTTGTCAAATTGGCCGCACGGAAAGGAGCCGGCAAGAGGGAAAAGCTCCCCGATCACTTCCCTAGCAGCATCTTCGGACAAATCCCGGAATTCAGCGCACAGTTTGGGGAGCATAACGGTTTGGAGCATCTCAATGTCCTTCTCCTTTTGCCTAATGATGGCCTCCTTACCCCGAACCACCTCCGCCTGGGCCTTAAACAGCTCCCTGGATTCATTCCTCTGCTGGAGATAGAGGTCGGCACGCCCCTGAACAAGGTTACATTTCTCCAACAGCTTCGCAGCTTCGGCCGCCGCAGCCTCGACCTTGTCTCTCTCAGCAAGGACCTCCTTTTCAACGGCCTCCCTGAGTTTTCTCTCAGCCAAGAGCGCCTTCTCAACGTCTCCCCTAAGCCTCCGCTCATTAAGGAGATCCAGCTTCGCCGACGCAGCCACCTGCTTAGTGGCATTACGCTCAGAAACAGCTCGAGCCACGACCTTCTCCTGCTCCATGAGGCGAGCGCCTGTAACCACGTTCCACCTCGTCAGCTCCTTAATCAGCTTCGTGCCTTCCTCCATAAGCTGGGAGACGGAAGCCTTTTGGGAGAGGGAGACGGTGGTGACACTTTGATCACCAGCCTGCAGCTGCAGCTGAGAGAAGGAAACCTTCTGGGATGAAGAATTGACGGTGACGCCTTGATCACCGATCTGCGCGGGGATCCCCTCCGCTTGCTGCCCAATGGGAGCGGAAGCCGGCAGTGGTTGGTCTACAAAATTTAATAAAGGCATCAGCATTAACATATTTCGACTAAATTTGAGTCACAGGATAGATAGGTACCATGTTTGGCCTTCTTGGCCGGAGGAGGCACTTCCTTGCCAGCGGTAGAAGCTGTCCCTCTCCTCTTACGGATAAGGGGAGATCCCTCTGCATCAGAGTCCCCCTCATCGGGAATATCGACAATCTCCACCCTCTTAAGGGAGGGGATGGGAGTTGGAACCGGTGTCGACGCCGTTGCCGCTGAGGACTTCGTTTTCCGCGTCCGACGCACTACGCCGCTAACAACCCTCGCCTGCGCTTCCTCCTTGCTCAAGACCTTCAGCCGCTGTTCCATAAGATCATTCGGCGACGTCCTACGGTCATGGGCTAGAGCCTTGGGATGCAAGTTAGCAACGGTTTTATCTTTGTGCAGCCCCATTCTCCGAAGGATATCCTCAGATAGGTCCGGTCCAAAGTGATCTGCAAAAGAAACAAAGAGTCAAGTAGAGGAAATAAATCGAGGTTCAAAAAGCAGGAACATGGAGAGCGGTGATGGGCCTCACACCGACCCCACTCACCCCGTGCTAGGGCCGGTATGAGGCCGACATAGCAAAGCGGCTCATCCTGAAGAATGATCTGCGTCGGGGGAATCCATCTCTTCGGCATCCCACTCTTGTCCACCTCAAAAAGCCTCATTGCCAGCCTCTCATCCTCCTTGAGGTGGACCTTGCTGGCATCCATTTTCAGATGCTTCCGAGTGACCCATTCAGGTCCATCGGCCGATGAGGTCTGGTGCAAGAATACTGGGCTAGGAACGCGTCCTTTAGGTCGGCGTAATAGTACACCGAGCCGTCGGGAAGCCCCTTGTACCAGCTCTGAGCCATCCCATGCAAAGTTGTTGGGAAAACTCGGCACCAGACCTCATCGTCGCTCCCCATACCGACATGTAAGACTCGAAAGCCTCAGCGTGGTCGGATGGATCACTATCTCCTTTGTATGAAATAGGTGGCAACTTGAGCTTAGTTGGCACCGGACTTCTAGGACGTGGCGTTGAGGGGCGCCTAACCACGTGTCGAACGACACGCGGCGATCGGCTCCTCGCATCCCTAACCTGGCTCCTCCCCCCGTAGCGGGAGGGGCTCCTTCTTCGACTCGGACTTCCTCTCCAACTCTGCTGAGTCGGACTCCTCTGGCTCCTTCGGGGTGAGCCTCGTTCGTGTGGCGGGGACGCTGTCCTCCCACGAGTGCGGGAAGGACTTAGGTCTACCGCGCCCACGTTGGGCTCCCCCGGCGTCTTGGCTTGGTCAGCTTCTCCTAGTGCTCCGTTCAAATTTCTTGGAGTCACGTTTAGGGCCCTAGTCTCCCCGGACGCTTTCCGCCGCTCTTGTCGGCGTGACGGTGTGAGCGGGCGTATGCGATTAGGTCCGGGAGCATTTTCGGTTTCGCTACGTCAACCACCTCCTATGATGGTGACCTGGTTGGGCATTGGGCAGCGGCGTGTCGGGTATTATTGGCATCCCGAACTCGGTTGGATTACTCACGGGTGGAGGGCTGCACAACTCCAGAGTTGTTGAAAGCATCATCTTGGTAGAACGCGGTTTCGTCGGTCACGACTGCGTCTTGTTGTTTCGACATTTTCTTAGCTTTTTGGGTGGGTTTTTGTTGTTTTTTTTTTTTGTTTGGGAATGAATGTGACTAGCTTCTAGTGTCGTTTCCCACAGATGGCGCCAATTGTTCCGGGTGTAATTCCAGAGCAAGTATCGTTACCACCCTTGGCTTGTAGAATAATGTCTTGAGTTGAACCCTTCTTGCTTCTATCTTTCCTCACGGCCTCTCCTGCAACACCGAACAATCGAGGGCTTGGCTTTGGGCCAAGCGTACTCACTCCGACGCTCAAGTCAGTAAACTTAAAGGATTAAGTTGTGTTACTTGGCTAGGTATGTATTGTAGAGAGATAAAGAGGATATTACCTTGCTGGCATCCATTGTTACAAAGAGGTTTGGTTTACCGTACTCCTGCACAAGGGACATTCCATTGAGGTATCTTTTCTTTAGGTCACGAGGTCCACCTATGTATGTTGGAGGAAAAATCACCCGTCGGCCAACATTAGCTGCACAGCTCTCGCCAACGTCTACAGTATCTAATATTCTCTGATAGAGTTCAGCGCGAATAGTACCTTGATTATGCCTGAAGAAATCCAATCTAGTGTTTTCAACTTTGACATACATATCTACAATGTATTGTTGTAAGCAGCGCCCTGCTTTTAACATCATGTTGTGAGGCCTATGTTGCAATTTGTAGCAATAATATTCGCAACAAGATATCTGCTTTTCATCTTCAGTATGCATTCTTGTTGTGTCTGTGAAAAAACGCATTGTTAATTATGTTGTTAAACTATATATAATAATTTAACAAAGTTTAAAAAGGAAAAGCTATAGTTAATTAAAAATACTTACGGTTTTCTTCCGCCTCTAATAGAGCCTCGACACTTTCCACGGATGCTGGATGTAGCATGGGTTGGGCATTAGCAGGTTGAATTTGGGGATTTTGTTTCCTTTTTTTTTTAAACCTTGTCTCCATCCGCACTCGCCAGAGGGGAACAAAAGCGGATATTGCAGTGGATCATAGCAACCATAATAGTGCATGATCCTGTGTATGCCATTCACTTTCCCAGTCACTAATATGTGAGGTCCATCAGATAGACTTGAGGAATAACTCTCTGACCAAATAACAGCCACCTCATCAGATGTAGGTGCATTATAGACATTTGGGCATACGCAACTCCCTCCTCTTCATCTCGCATCAACCATTGCTACTCTCTATCGGCCTCCCTTCTACCGGTGCACCGGCAAACACACGCACCCTCATCAATTTTTGCTCTTGCTTCAAATGTCTCGCTACCGGTGCCATAACCGGCGGCCGATTGATCGGCATGCCACCCCTGCTCCATCTTTTGCCTTGTTTCAATTGTGTCGATAGCTTTGATTTTTTATTTAATTGTGTCGATTAGATTTTAGGGGATTATTATTATTATGAGGAGTTATTATTATTATTATTATTATTATTATTATTATTATTATTATTATTATTATTATTATTTTAAAAAAAATCGCAAACTTTTATTAATTAATCAAAAGTTTACAAGAAATTGGTGGGCAGCCGAGGTATAATTTGGGTGCCCACTCCCTTAGCAATAGCAAAGCTAAGTCTTTGTTCAAATCACCATGTTGTTTGTCATTGTTTGCATATTGTTGAATTCTCACCCATGTATATGCGTGAGTAGTCTTATCTAAGGTCATGGGGGATCTTGGGTAATTAAAGGGGGTGAATTTGGGTTGTTAACCTTTTGATTTGGGTAATTAATTGGTCTTAGTCTCATGTATATGAAGTGTATCGATGAATTGTTTGAATGAAAGTTTGAATTTTTCATTAGCATGTTTAACCTATCTTGGTGTAAAAGTTATTCGAGGGTCTGTATGCATGTTTGTGATGAGTTTGTCTCAACTAAGTGAAAGCTTGTTTGTAAATTTGAGATGACTACTAGTTGGCCTTTACTCTCATGCCTATGAAATATTTGATGAATTGCTTAAATGAAAGTTTGAGTCTTTCATTATCATGTTTAGTTTATCCTAGGCCGAAAGCCAATGAAGGCCTATATGGCATGGTCGAGATGAGTTTTTCTTACTAAGTGGATGCTTGTTGGTTAGTTCTAATAGACTAAGAAATTAGGATCAATCATAGGCCACTTTCATTACCCATTTCTTGTTAACACTCATCTTTTCCCCGACTCACCCAAGTGAACCCAAAGACTTTAGCTTTTCTTCATTTGAGTAGAAACAAATTCATTTTGTTTAGTTATTTATTTTGTTTGCATCTTAGTTTATAATCAACCAATCTTACTTTTGTTTGACTAAAATAGGATTTGAACCGGCTAAGTATACATCCCCGCCATCCTTGTGGATTCGACCCCGATTATACTACTTTAATGAGGTAATTTATTAATAGTTTTTGAGTCGGGAATGACGACTAGAACCGGCCATCAAATAGTGATGTCGTTGAATGGTGGTGCGTGAGGAAAATTATGGCGGTCGTGGTGGTGAATGGTGGTGGAGAGCCAGTGGTGTAAATGGGTAGTGATATAGGTGCTAAAGTGTTGATGTTAATGGAGGATGAAAGATGGAGGAGGAGTGAGGAGGAAGATGGGGTGGTACTGGTTGTTTATCTGTGTTAATAGGTCCAAAAAGACTCCGGTACATTATAGAATATGGGGTCAATAGTTTGGTTTATTGTGAGTTAAACTAAAATTCAGAGTATTATGAGAATACCATCAATAGGTTAGGATATTCATGTTAAATAACCCCTTTTTTTCCTCACATTTTGAAACATTATATAAGATGAGTTATCTTCATCTCTGTTGTTTTTTGAATACATATTTTCGATACATGTAGTACAAACCATTTTATAAGATGTTCTATATTTAAGCTAATAAATATCTATACAATCGTATTAAAAGAAAAACTTAAAATGCCACGTATACAACAACTAAATGCCACCTAGTATTAACAAAAACTCATGTAACTTACTACACATGACATGACAAATTTTAATGTGACATGGCGAGTTAGTATGGCCTGAATTATCAATTTATTATTAGGCAATAATTTAAATATATTATTTTCCAAAATTTGGATAACAATTTTATTCAATATCGATAATTGATTTCATAGTCTCATATTTGTTTTGGCAATTGACAAAAAAAAAATTATTTTCTTAATTCAAACTATTTATCTTTTTTTTAAAATACGTAATTGTCTTGTACTATATATCGTAATTTGTGCAAGAATTTGTTATACATTTATATACTCAAACTTGAACATTGGTGTTCAATTTTACGTTTAAAAATAAGCGTCAAAATTCTAAGAAAATATACTTATATATCATGTGCATTTCACGGGTGATAAACTAGTTATAACTAAAATTTGAAACTCATTTATAGATGATATCTATATATGCCCGTAGAGTTTGCACGGGTTCTAAGCTAGTATAAAATAAATACGTATTCATTCTTATTTGTTCTTTTTCTACAAATAAAGACCCATTTTGATTCAATTCCAAACGTAATTTTTTTTATTTATATTTGGTTTAGTAAAAAAAGCTTATTTTGAAAAACATTCTTGTAAAATGACAACCAAACAGGCAAACACCTACAGCTTTTTCAAAAAGTAGCTTACAAAAAAACTTATTCAACAACTCTTTTATAGGACCGTTCTATAGCATAGGACTGACTCAAAAGGAAAGAAGCCCAAAAATAACATTTAGTTTAATTTATATCTTAATTTTATTTTAACAATACGACATTTTCTGATAAAAACTAACCTATTTAAATATACAAATTATTAATATAATATTTTAGGTTATCAAAATAAAATATTTATTTTACAAGTCTATTAACTAGAGTAATTTTGGGGGGCTTTTGGTTATTTGATTAAAAAAAAGGGAGTTATAAGTTAATTGTTTGGGCTTTTGCCTTTTCGGTTATGAACTGGTCTTATACTATAAAACAGACCTATAAAACAATTTACCATGAGCGGTTTTGTTAAGATTAGGCCAAACATGCTCAAATTCTTTAAAACTACATTAAGGCCGTGTTTGGTGAACATCGGATTAATTTCAGCATAAACAGATTACAAAAGCAGATTATAAATGACAGATTTTAACAGAAGATTTGACTACCATATTATAATTAGCAGAATTAATTTGAGTGTTTGGTAATTGGCAGATTACGATTAGTAGATTGTTAGTTTTATTTGTAAAACGGAGAAAAATTTCTTATTTTACAATATGCTAACCAATATGTTGGGGTAAACAGCATATTGTAAAACAGCATATTGACCCTAAATATGCTGTTTCAATATGTTGTTTACCAAACACTAAAATTAGCATATTGATTGGTCAAATATGCTAAATTCCTTGAATATGCTAAAAACTGGCCAATATGCCGTTTACCAAACAACGCCTAACTCTCCTATAAAGCCGTCCTATAGCATATGACGAGTCCAATAAGAAGGTTTAGCCCAATAGAAAGAAAATATCATCTATAAATAAATAATATTAAAAGGCTAGATTGAAGAGTCCACATGGCAAGAAAATAGAGCCACTAAATTTCATATCTCTTCTTTAAGGGTAGTTACTGAACAAAAATTAAACAAAAGTAAAACATTCAACATTATGAAATTAATGTGCGGCTTTTTATCTCATCTTAAACATTTAACGTTATGAAATGAATGTGTGGCTCTTCATCTCATCTTAGCTTTTCCACAAAAAATATTTAACGGTTAGTGCAAAATAAAATGCATAAAGACACTAAATTAAAAGGATATCGGCGGCGTTTCACTTCCCATGTCCTTTCATATAGTTGCAGATTACCTAACAATTTTTCTTCCGTTTCCTATAGTCCTTGGAGCTTCCTCATATTTACTCACATTAAAGGTTGATAATGCCTTTGTGTATTCTTATCTTCTTTGTTTATCTCATCATGACCCAATTTTCTATTCCTTATTCAAATTTCAATGCAATCTCCCATTTTTGCGCATATATGTGATTTTCAAAAACTATCAGGTTAAATTGATCTGAATATTCTCATAGATTACTCTTGCTAATAATATACTTGGAATGCCCACAAGGGTGGAGTCTAGTGGTTAAAACTTGGGTGAAATTCCCAGGAGACCCAGTGATACCGTCGTTTAGTATCAAAAATAAAATTTATAAACCTATTTACTACTAACAGAAGTTAGCGGTAAACAGGGTCGAACCACAGGGAGGTAGGGAATTATTAGTTGCCTATATTTAGTCTATAAGTGATGGGGGGTTTGATTTTGAGCTATAACTAATGAATGAAAATAAAATAAATCTAAAATTAAAACGAATAAATATGCGAATAAGGTAAAAGGATGTGAACAATGACTAAAAGGGAGCTAAGACGATCAGTTCACTGCAGTTTTGACGACGGTAATCCTAAGTAAGTCTGATAAAAATCATGTAGATGGGCAAATAAGAAGTCCTCTCGGTCCAACTTAACTAGAAGCGCCTTTAAGCCTATGCTACTGGTCCCTAGGTCTCACTAATACTAGCTCTCGCCCCGAAAAGTGATTCCTAAAGCCTAAATTACTTATCTTTCGATCTTAACGTAATTTAGTCGTTTCAATTATTAGTTTATTTCCCTTCCCTATCTCTCGATCTTCTGGGTCGGTCAATTCCTAAGTATTTAACAAGTCTCCTCTCGGTCTCGTCGTTAATATTGCAATTAAAACATTGAAACGGTGCTAATCTAACACGATGCAGTCGATCGACCAGTTAAGCCAGTCGATCGACCAACGGGTACATTCGATCGACCAACAAGGTCAGTCAATCGACCAATCCCCGTCTCAGGTTTACCTATTCTACGCCGTCTACACTACAGATCCCCTCACATCTTAGCAGGGTGAATTTAGCTGCTCATGGTAAATTTAACAACAACTACGAAATTGATAACAACAATTAAAGAAGGCATAATTAACGTAACTGAATAATAAACTTACAATAATTTAATTAAGGGTTTGGGATGCTATTCTATCAATTCTAATCTAACAAAAGAATTAAAGTAAACTGAAATTAAAAGAGGATTACCGAATTAAAAAGGGCAGGAAGCAATTCCGAATTCCAAAAGAACTTTTATTGAAAACTAAACTTAATGAATGAATGATAATTGAAACAATAAAATTGAATCTGTAAAAAGAGTCTTTACTGAATTCTCCTCCTCCCATTCTGATGAATGAGGTCACGTTATATAGGAGTTTAACGTGACTCTTATTTCCTAAAACCTAATTGCAATGGGCTTCTAATTCTCGTTCTTTTAATTTCACGTCCGAGTCGTGGTGTGGTCGATCGACCACTGGGACCAGTCGATCGACCAAAGGTGTTGTACAGTAATGTATTCTGACGAATTCTACAGCGCGCACCGATCTTAAAACGGCTGTCATTTCTTCGTTACTTGGTCAAATCAGGTATTCTACACGGCGTTGGAAAGCTAAGAGTATAAGCTTTCACCTCCAATTAGAATCACTCGATTATCAGATCTAGAACTCGAGATATAGCCATTTTAAGCAGTCTGTAGTAATGTGAAGCGATTCTTTGCTTGTTTAAGCTTTGCAATTTGTACGCAACCATGCTTTTGCTATCTTTAGACCTTGAAACGCATCCTAAACTTCAAGTATGAGTCAAATCTTCATGTCCTTCCTAATCTTAGCTCTTGGGGTCAAGATTTGGTCCATTATCTACTCATTTGCGCAATAATCTGCAATATTACATAAAACACGAGAGTAGACGGAAATAGGGAATATAGTAGTGTAAACTACATAATAAGGCTCTGAAATGCGTGTAAAATAGGGTGTAAAACATCATATTATAGTCACGCATCACCCAGGTTCAAGCCTCACCAAGAGCAAAATCTTATGGAGCATTCTTGGCTTGAGTCCATGCCTAATAGACTTCGAGTCTGTCACCCTCGGGTGGCTTACCTGGTATACGTGGTTTGTAGGCTATTACGTATACCCGAGGGTTTATCCAGTGCGCAACGAAGGTAGCGGCTGCGGGTTCCCTCGTCACCAAAAAAAAAAAATATACTTGGAATGAATTGCAGGGAATGATATAAAATGACATTAAAGGATATACGTACATGGACCTTACGACTGAGGTAAGCTTAATTATCTTACAGAAATAAGTAGTAGTATCATTTTATTCCCAAGCATGAACTACTTTCTATTTCTTAATTGTTGGACTTGGTCTTGATTAGTGGTTTGCCGCATGCAGGAATCAACTGATTTTTCGTACTGATTTTTCAATATGGTGATTACTTTTGAGATCTCCACCCTAAAATGATCTTAATGTCATGGTACTCCCAAATACTCCATTCATAAAATAGCCAAGATGTATATATGCTTTGTTATCATGATTGTCATTACCTCATGTTTAGTATTGGTTATTTGCTTTGAGTTGCTCATCTGCATTTCTTAAGAAGTGATGGGGATGTTCATTAGCCTAATCAATCCCATGTAATTATTCAGAGCAGTAATGACTTACCTAGAGGAGTAACAAAAAAACAAAGAGTGTAGACAGTTTACTGGCAACTTGGTACAAGTCCATGCATTAAGGGTGTAGTTGAATACTAATGTCGAACTAAGGTATATGTTTGTGATTTTGATTATTTACACATTAAGCTACAATTTTTTTACCACTGTAGTATAGCTTCACTTCAAAGGTAGTAGAAGGGTGAGGATGTGATTTTATTATACTCCCATGAAATGTAGTTGTTTATGTTAATAAATGTCGTAGTCCAACCTCACAACATGACTAAGGTCAAACTCTTATGTCACAGGCTCACAGGTACTTATGGTAAAGTAGTATATTTTCATGATCAATAGAATCTCGCAAGTGTTGCGGTGGATTATTTGATTCAACCACTGACACGAAAGCACTGAAGTGTTGTTTCTATGGGTGTTGGATTTAGCTATGTAATTGCTACCTAAGGTTGTATCTTTTTCCCTTATATGATTTCTAATCAGTCTATGGTAATTCTAAAACCATCTCATTGCACTTTATGAAATCATGATACATATGATGTTTTATGAATAGTATGACTTGCATTATTATTGATCAAAAACTTTTGTTTACAATGATTGTGGTTGGTGTATATATAACTACATAAACCGACTATAACTACTGCTGACATCAGCATATAACTAACTTACAACTAACTTGACTGATCAGTTATACAACTGACTATAATTTTGTCCATAGCCCCCCTTCAAGCTGGACTTTCTGAAAACGTAAGGCCTATCTTGAGAGAGAAGAACTTGTGTTGATCAACTCCTAATGGCTTAGTCATCAAATCAGCTAGTTGAAGCTTGGACTGCACATGTTGAGTCTTTAGAAAACCTGATTGCTGCTTATCCCTCACGAAATGACAGTCAATGCTTAAATGTTTGGTTCTCTGATGAAAAACTGGGTTGAGGGCAATATGTTGAGCAGCTTTATTGTCACATATAAGAGGAATAGGCTTTGGAACTTGGACTCTTAAATCAGCAAGAACTCTTTCTAACCAAACTAACTCTGAAGTATAAGACATGGACCTGTATTCTTATTCAGCAGAACTTTTGCTGACAGTAGGTTGTTTCTTTATCTTCCAGGAGACAAGTAGCATTGCCAAGAAATATGCAGTATCCACTTAGTGATCTGCAACTAAAAGCACGCTGCCCCCAGTTTGCGTCACTGTAGGATGATAATGCTAAATCAGAAGCAGAACTATAAAACAGACCCGTGTTAATGGTTGTCTTTAGATACTTAACCACATGTAATGCTGCTGCCATGTGAGGTGTTCTAGGTGTACTGATGAATTGGCTCAAATGTTGCACAACATATGAGATGTCAGGTCTGGACATATTCAAATAAAGGAGCCTGCCAACTAATCTCCTGTACTGATCAAGCTGTTCCAGCAAGTCACTAGTGTCTATTGAAAGCTTGAGACCTCTTTACATAGGAAAATGAACTGTAGTACAATTATCCATCTTTAAATCTTTCAAAATATCCAAAATGTACTTCCTCTGGGTTATTCCCAGTATGATTCCTGGATATTTCTAATCCTAAGAAATACCTAATATGTCCCAAATCTTTAATGGTAAATGCTGAATGCAACCCCTCTTTAACCAACTTGATAGTTTCTTCTGATGTACCAATGAAGAACATCATCAACATAGATAAGAACAACTGTAAAAACTTTGCTGCGATCCTCAAATATAGTAAATAGGGAATAGTCATGTTTTGATTGCTCAATTCCTATACTTTGCAAGTACTTTGTTAATTCTTTGTTTCATTGTCTGGAAGCCTGTTTAAGGCCATAAAGTGACCTCTTCAACTTACAATAATGACCAGGAGGTACTTGATATCCCTCAGGTGCCCTCATGTAGATATCTTCATCAAGAAACCCATGGAGGAATGCATTATTAATGTCCAACTGATGCAAAGACCATCCTCTTGCACCAGCTAGGGCAAGTAATGTCCTAACTGTAGTGAACTTAGAAACAAGTGAAAATATGTGAGTGTAGTCCTTATCCTTGGCTTGTGTAAAACCTTTTGCAACAAGCCTAGCCTTAAATCTCTCAACTGTCCCATCAGGTTAATACTTGACCTTATATACCCATTTTAAACCTACGGGCTTCTTACCAGTGGGCAGCTGAACTAACTCCCATGTCTGATTCTCCTCTAAAGCCTGAATATCTTTATTCATGGCTTCAACCCATCTGCTATCATTCTTGGCCTCTTTATAATTATAAGACTCATATTCTTCAAAGACTGTAGCCATAGATGCTACCTATGAAGCATCAAATTCTTTCAAATCCTTAAGAATGGAAGCATGAAATAACTGTGATGCTGAAGATGTTGAATGCTGAATTGGTAATTTTGTGCATACTGGAAATCTTTAAGCCAGGTGGAAATTTGTCTTGGTCTGGTAGACTTCCTAATCTGAGGATCATTATGCAGAACTCTAGGAGATGATGGAGGAGATATGCCTTCTTGTGTAGTAGTAACAGTAGGACTGTCCATCTCAGGACCAATAGTATTTATACTTGTATCAATTGGAGCAGTTTGCACTAGTATAATGACAGTGGAATTTGCAGGATTAACCATAGTACTATATCCATCCCGTGGACTAGTAGGATCCTTGAAAGGAAAAACCTCTTCTTTAAACAGGACATCTCTACTGATGAACACTTTATAGGTAGTCAGATCATAAAGTCTATAACCCTTAACATTATTAAGGTATCCAAGAAATATACACTTCCTGACCCTATTCCCAAATTTATCTTTGAAAGTAGGTGGCATTGTTGCATAAGCAACACACCCAAAAACTCTCAACATACTCAAATCTGGCAACTTATTAAAAAGTAGCTCATATGGAGTCTTCATATCAATAACAGGTGAAGGCATCAAATTAATTAAATGAGTTGCAGTTAAAAGACAATACCCCCAAAACTTAATAGGAAGGCCTACATATAGTCTAAGTGCTCCAGTTGTATCCAAGAGGTGTCTATGCTTCCTCTCTACACAGCCATTTTGCTGTGGCCTACCAACTATACTTTTATGATGAACTATGCCTCTGTCTTTAAACATATCAGCACAATACTCTTGAACAAATTCAGTGCCATTATCACTTCTAATGATTTTAACAGACTTCCCAAACTGGTTCTGAGTATAATTTAGAAAACTTTGAAGTAATGCAGGAACCTGATCCTTGGTTTGAAACAAAATGGTCCATGTATTTCTTGAAAAATTGTCAAGCAAAGTTAAAAAATACCTAGCTCCTCCTAATGCAGGAATCCTATATTGTCCCCATACATCTAAATGCAATAATTAAAACAAAGTAGAAGCCCTAGAAGAACTTCTAGTAAAATGAGATTGATGATGTTTGGCAAGAACACAGGTTTCACAAAAAATAGTTGATTTTATTGATTCATGTATACCATGTACATATTTCAATTTATCAAAAGCAAGATGCCCCAATCTGGCATGTAACAACTCAACATGAATTGTATTACAAGATTTTAAGGCAACATTACTAAAAGAATCAAGCACTACATCCTTATTCTGCAATTTATTATGGACAACAAGTAAGATTTTATCAATAATTAAACCAACAACATCAAAAGTTTGAAATCTGTAGAGATCACCAACTCTCTTGCATGTTCCTATAACATTCTTATTGGAAATGTCATGAAAAATACAATGTTTAGGATAAAAAAACAGCATAAATTTTAGCAGAGTTAATCAGTTTAGGTATAGACAAGAGATTTTGTTTAAAACCAGGTACAAGAAATACATCAGTAAGAACAATTTTGTCAGTCAACTGTACTTTACCCATTCTTTCAACCTTTTTAAAGGTTCCATCAGCCAAACCAACAAAGATAGGACTAGAAAGAACAATCAAATCATGTAAGAGATGCACAGTGAAAGTCATATGATCAGAAGCACCAGTATCAATGATCCAATCATGAAAATGCTTAATTGAATTAACAGAATTAACTTGAGAAAAAGTAGAAACCATACCTGCAAAATTAGAATGAGATATCTTTGATTTTTCTTCAACAATCCTCTTCATGACTTGATCAACTACAGAAGTTACTAGACCATCAATCATGCTAGAATCCAGAGAAGAAGACCCATTCTGAAACCCACCTTGCTGATCAGAATCATCAAAGGGAGAATCCACGTCCAAGACATCAACATTATTGGCAGTCTGCTTGACATTGGACCTCTGAGAAGTGGACTTGTTACCATAGCCACCTCTTCCTTTACCCTTATTGTTTCTGCCATTAGGAAAACCTCTGACATTGAAACAATTAGCAGGCTTATGTCCAGTTTTTCCAGAATGAGGACATTTATTGAGACAAAAACAATCACTAGTGTTATGTGTTGTGACAATACAACGAGTGCAAAACCTTGAAACCCCAAATGATTGAGAAGCAACCTTAGCTTTCTTGAAACTAGCTTGCAGATTATCTTCTTGAACACGAGCAGCATAAGCAGTTACTTCAGTCAGAACCTTAACTCCATCTGTGATTTATTTCTGCCTTTCAATCTTCTGCAGGAGTCCTAACACCTTTTTCATAGTAGGTAGTGGGTCCATTGATAAGATCTGTGTTCTAATAGTATCATAACTCTTATTTAACCCCATGAGAAATTGAATTAACTTTCCATTATTCTCTCTAGTAATAATCCTCTTGATCAAAGTACAAGAACAAATATCAAGTTTACCACAAGTGCACGTGGGAACTGGATCCACACTATCAAGAGTTTCCCATAGCAATTTCATCTTACTGTAATAATCCACCAAAAATGAATTTTCTTGACTGACAGCACCCAAATCTTTCTTGAGCTGATAAATCTCAATAGCATTAGCAGTGCCATATCTCTCAACCAATTCTGCCCACAGTTCTTCTGCAGACTTAACAAACTTGAGATTTTCTCTTATAAACTTATCAAGTGAATTAAGGATCCACTTAGTCACCATTAAATCCGAACGAAATCATTGCTTGAACTTCTTGTCAGTCATTGGTGGTTTAGCACAATTACCATCCAAAACACCATATTTATTCTTCGAGGTTAAAGACATGTAAACCTCTTGTTTCCATCCCAAAAAATCATGACCTTCAAACAGAAACGATGCTAGAGTAGCATTGGGTCGATCTGATGTGGACAAGAACAATGGATCTTCAAAGTAATCGTAACTGGAAGTTCGTGGAGAAGTATTCTCAGGCATTGTTGTTTGAAGAAAAGAAGAATGAATTAAAGAAAAAGAAGAAGATTTGATGATTGATGTGATGGAAACATTAAAGATGTATTGACAAACTTTATATTTTGATGAATGCGGAAGCGAAAAATGTATTGAATTCTTGATCTGTTTGTCAAGAATTGTATTGATGAACAGGATCAAAAGCTTTTCCTGATACCATATGAAATCATGATACATATGATGTTTTTTGAATAGTATGACTTGTATTATTATTGATCAAAAAATTATGTTTACAATGATTGTGGTTGATGTATATATAACTACACAAACCGACTATAACTACTTCTGACATCAACATATAACTAACTTATAACTAACTTGACAGATCAGTTATACAACTGACTATACTTCTGTCCATATACTTGGTATAATATGTTTTAGTTACTCCCTCTGCCGATTTGATAGTTATCTATTATTTTTGCCATCAAGATCAAGAAAATATGTGAAAATGTTTTTAGATCACAAAAATCACCCAACTCCCACTTGCACATGGAGAGACCACGGAAATATGTTAAAAATAGAAATATAATTATTGACCGATACACAAAAAAAAAAAAGAATATTGATCGGGACGGAGGGAGTACTTTGTAAGTTCACGTTGATAGGTGATAAGTGAAACCGAGTTATCTCACTTTAAATGTTCATGAATTGTTATCTCATTTACAATGTTGACTATTTGGTTCCAGGGTGTAGGATAATTTGATAAGAAGGCCAATGTTCGTGTAACATGGAGTTCTCGTGTTACGGATTAATGGTTGAGATGTTTGGTTCCAGGATGTAGGATGAATTGTTATCTCATTTACAATATTCCACTCTTGAAGTGAATGAGCCAAGATGAAATTTCGCCATTGGTTGAGATGTTTGGCCGATTGTCTTCCATGGGTCAGAAGAAGTGCCTTCAACATTTCCAGATGAGCCACACATCCATATGTGAACTGAACATAAAATTGATCCATTATATTCTGTAGGTTTTAGTTGGTGTAGGTTTTTCTACTATGAATTTAGTGCTATTGTTGACACTAGCTATATAGAATGGCGTGTTCATCAAGTATTTTTTGATGTTGCTTTGGTACTTTTTATATCACTGCCCCATTTTGTGCCGAATGATAGTGTAATACAGTTTTCAACCTTCCAAGAAATAGTGTTTAAGGTCCCGTGCATTGCACGAGTCACAAAAGTCAAAACTAGTTCGAAAGAAAATAAAAAGCTGAGAATTGCTACAGTGCTATAAACCTCTAGCATTTTCTACCAAAACAACCTAAACTCCAACAGTCCTGCCCCATCTCTCCGTTACCTCGAGACCGTCAATGACATCTCTGTCTCTGCAATCGCCGCCACCACCACCCCAGCAAACTTCGATCCGACAACCTTTGCGGCTAACTTGTTTCACTCAATCCTCTCTCCTTCTGACTTTCATCATTCAATTAACAAAATAAAAAGGCGTCGATAATTACGAGGACACCGCTGCACAAACAAGTTTGAAATAACATCATTGAAATACTACATTTTTAAGACGAAAGTTCACCCTTTTATTTTAGACAACTAATGATTTTAACTTGAATGTCTATGTTTTTAATTATTGATTTTTTAAGCTTTAAAGTTAAAACTTATGGTTTTCAAATTAAAACCCATATATTCATCATATATTGTGAGATTTACATCCTCAAACAATTTTTTTTTTTTTTTTTTTTAGGTTCTGATAAAAGATTTGGTATGTAATAGTAGTTTTAAGTTTTAACTTCAAAACTTGGCATTTAAATTCGATAAGTAAGCCTTTATTGTTTGATTTTACGTTTATAGTTTTGAGTTAATTTTTTCAGTGTAATTTTTTTTTTTGTTGTTGAGGGAAACACCCCGAAGGGTATTAATTCATTAGCGATAAATCATAAGCTGCTGCAGAATCCGCAACAGGAGGTAACACATCCAACCAAACAGTTTTTCCGACTACCCTAGGTAAAATATGAGCTAAAGCGTGAGCTACCGAATTGTTTATCCGACTCGTGTGAGACCAAACAACCGAAATAAAAGCATTACAAAGAAAAAGAATGTCCGCAATAAGGAGAGAAAAGGAGTTCCGTCCTTTGTGCTTTTCCACTAGCGCATCGATCACTTGAAGACAATCGCTCTCCAACACCACCCGTTCATGCCCTCGTGCTCTTGCTTCTTGAAGTCCGTCCAAAACAGCCATCGCCTCCGCAAACCGAGGGTCCCATTCAGACTCCCTTACCACCGTTAACCCCCACAATACTTTACCTCCCGCATCTCGACACACAGCTCCCGAGCTCACTCCTTCCCCGTCCTTAATCCCTGCATCGACATTAATTTTATGGTATCCCTCAACCGCCGGCTTCCACCCTTCACTCTCCGTGTCCCTCGTGTTCCTTGCCTTCCTCCTTCCACAGCCTACTCTATACTCCGCATTCCCACTCTCTTCGTGTAGAACATCCCTGATTCTCTGCACAATTCTGTCCGGCTCTATCTGTACTCCGTCGAAGACCACTTTATTTCTATGCTCCCGGATTGCCCAGCACCCGATCATAAACACTCTGTATGTAACACCCCCATACTTCAAGTGCCTTACCAGGACCACTCAGGTATGAAGACATTACCATCTCGGTCGCCCGAGGTATGATAATCAAATAGACAAAACAGAAACAACGTTTAATTATAAATGCTTTAGCGAAGAGTTACAATCCTCAAACCAAACTGAAAGTACAATACATTATTCCAAACTATCTGTTCTCAACTGAAATGTAAATAAATGCTAAACTACGGCGGAAGACTCTATCGTCGTCGTGGCCATCCCGGCTATCCCAAAGTACTCATCTCTATACTGTTCAATATCTGCTCACCATCCCCGAATGGATCACCGCAGTTTACAAAACAACACCGGGTCAGTACTAATCACACAATCAATATAGATAACAATAACAAGATACACAGACAATTTGAATCACACACACACACACACACACACACACACACAACTTCCATCATCTCAATCTTGACCGATCCACCGGACCCATTACCGCGATGGGGGACCGCACCGTTCCCACCTAAGCCCCGCTCATCGTACGAGCGATAACCCTGTCCATTAATGTGCACATCCCCTTCCGTGGCGGGTTCCACGAAGGGTGAAACTAGGGCGTGAGATCACTCCCGCAAGTGACCCCACTCAGCCGAGAACGCATCTCGAGAGCCATAGAAACCAATCACAAACACAATCACAGTCACAATCACAATCATCGTATCACACAACTAACTACAGCACATCACCAATATCCCATTATGGGACTAATACTGAGTAGGAAATCCTACCGGAAAGCACAACACGCAGACGGTATCTACAAAATTTGTATCAAAACGGCTCCTCTACGAATTCTCCTCCTACCATACAACACATAGATGCTACCATTCAAATAATACTCATAAAAACCTCCAATTCCTAAATTAGGGTTTCATCAATCTTAACAAAACATTATATAAATTATATTAAAAGCTTACCCTCGACGCAAGGAATCCAACGACGCGAACTACGATACGAACTGACCGTCTGAACTCCGGGAATTGTCAAGAACGCGATTAGGAAGAAGACTAGTTGCTTTCTCTCTTAAACAGGTTTTAGGTTTTGTAAAAAGTGATTTAAAACAATTACGAATATGTTGAAATACCTTAATCGCGTAATTAACAAAACCCGAGAAAACTCCCCGCAAAACCGGACACTCGATCGAGTACCCAAGGTACTCGATCGAGTACCCCCCTACTCGATCGAGTGCCTAAGGCTACTTGATAGAGTACCCCCTTACTCTATCGAGTACCTAAGGCTACTTGATAGAGTACCCCCTTACTCTATCGAGTACCTAAGGCTACTTGATAGAGTACCCCCTTACTCTATCGAGTACCTAAGGCTACTTGATAGAGTACCCTACAGGTCAGAAACTTTTCTAAAACGCAACTTACCCTTACTCGACAGAGTAAGGCCTACTCGATAGAGTACCCCAAGACTTATAAATACGGAGTATTACAGTCTTCCCTCCTTAAAAAGAACTTCGTCCCCGAAGTTCAACCCATACTCTGAAAACAACCATACTAACTCGACCAAGACACAACAACATAACTAAGAACTCAAAAACTCGACCAAACATAAAACATGAACTCTTAACACCCACTCCACCAACTATGTTTACTTCCTTAACATGACTCACGCTATCGCATCCACCACATATATATCTCTCACGACACCAACTTCATACATAACCAACCACCATCCACTAACACTGCTAGCTCCATAATATCATCCACTATCAAATCCAAAATCAAGACACTCCTAGACATCAAACGGAATGTTACATTCTACCACCCTTAAAAGGAACTTCGTCCTCGAAGTTTACTCAGACTCATAACATCATCCTCCAACTGTCAACATTATATAAAATATTCCCACACTCTGAAGCATCACACTACTACAAGCACGGCCATGGCCTTTTATAAGTATTATCCACAAAACAAATCCCTCCTTTACACTACGCTAACACTCTACTTCCAATTATATTACAACATGCACCACCATGAAACTCTCTTTTATCGCCTCCTACTCCTCTTAAGATAAATGTTACGTCCTCGTAACTCACTAATACTAAATCCTAGACATATCTCATTACCCTCTTTACCACCACATGTGCAAGACAACCGTTTATAAACCAAACACTCACCATGCATATATCTAAGGCTCTCTTACTTAAACAATTCTCATACTTTAATTCACTCATCAAACCACCTAACTTATACCTCAAAATCTTTAGCTTAACCCAAAAATTCAACTCTTCCACATTACCGCAACACGACATACCTCTCTATATAAACTATATAAAACTCTCATTGCCAAAAGCATAACTCACGATCCACACTTGTTACGTACACTCACACTAGATCCTCAAGTTCTTTCTTCCATTACCGCAAAACTCATACATAACTCAACATGGCACTAATTCCCCAACATCCTGCACTCACTGTCTTCAATAAAGGATTATGAACCACCTGCATCTTTCGGATCATTACCACACATGTTCTACGACTCACTTGCCATTACCATGTCTCATCAAACCTTAACTAGAACAGGATCAAAATTATCAGAATAACCTCTCACAACCGTGTCCCATCAATAGAACATCACTATACCATGACAACAACAAAAACATTTTCAACTCTATTTCATATCATACTCTACCTCATTCTTAACTTAACCTGGTAAAGAAAACATCAATAAGCAAGACAACTGTCTATCTGCACAAACTGAAACTCGCAGGGGGCAACATCAAACAAAGCAACAATCTATGTATAACTGGTATGTACTTTCGAAACTCGAATCATAATCATCCCGCCTACTCCACCACAACCGGTGACGGCATCACAACACCGCCACCAACAGCCACACCGTAGTGCGAAAATACCCGCATCACAACACTATGTACCGTGCCCGGATCACCACCCGAGGCATCACAACCACATACACCGGCGACATCACAATCGCATACAATTCCCATAAACACTGACTCAGCATAACTTTTCAGACAAGAAAAACTTACTCAAATCCACTTATTAATTCACCACGCAACATATGATATGGATAAACAGATAAGCATCTCATGAACATCATCTCTACCATTTCACGGAATACACGCGTGTTATTAATACACACAAAATTATAACTAGCCATGTTAAATTAATCAAATTATTACCCTTTTGGATATCATTCAATTAGTATACCGTACCCAACATAAATTACAAAACAATCATATAACAACTTTATAATTATCACACCATACCACTTCTTGTGAGGTCAGAACCTCACACAAACATTTATATATAACATAGACCCATAATCACATCCAACCAATCAATCCTGATCACGTAAGTTACCACTCAACCAAGGTTACCTGTCACCCGAGCTTAACTCGCATGGCCCTCATCACATTCTTCCATTCGCATGCCCAACACCTTCTGCCATACATAACCATATAGCTAACACTCACTATGAGAAACCGCCTCCCAAGACTATGTCTTATACTTCCTCACAACCATACTTATCAATTCAGTCTCTACAAAATCAGCCTCTTTAGAATTACCATCTCTCTAACATACCGTCACTCTTAACCATTAGTCAAAAACCATAACACTACCACTATCCGGACATTGAACCCTTTTCACTCATCTCTAAACATCACGATTTCTTTCCTATCTTTGGTTAACATCCCAAACAACGAACAACAAACCCATCAACAAAATTACCTCAACATTATTCCCAATACTATCTTATTTGTATTGTCATCTAACTCTCCACCAAAATCTCATATCATGCAGGTATTCTACCAACTTCTTGCTTTCCTTAATTCCTCAAAACTCAAAACTAATCATGTTGTTCGGAACTTCTATATAATCAGTAAACTCAAATCCTCATGATAGTATCATACATCTCGACGATTCCTTACTTTTATATCACATGACCTCGGTGGACATTTCCTTAGTTTTATTCCCCTCATTCTTTTCTTTTGCCCTTGACAAAATCCCTTATTAACTCAACTCTTCATTATTTCTATCTAACTCTCTAGTGCTCCGGTTACCTTCTCATTGTTCAAGAACTCACATCTCATTATTTTATATCGATATCATCTCCCTCTTCCTTACCATAGATATCCTCTTATTATGCTATCACTCACCCTTGCCACTAATTTATCCATAAAATCAACGTTCACTGTTCAAACAATTGCATCTCCTTTGCACCTCTCTAGAAATCCAAATTTATTTCATACCATTAATTGCCCAAGGAAGTCACACATTAGTTTCACCTCTTAATGAACCAAATCTCCCAATCTCACTCACTATCCGCAAATCTACGTCGCGACATGCCTCCATTAAGTTCGCTATATACCACTATTTCCAAACGACCTTTCATTACATATGTTCTTACTCAACACTATTTCTAACCATCTCCCTCCATAATTTATTATACATCTCAGGTTGCTACTATCCACATCCTTTCTTTCACTCTTTTCATTCTCACGTTCCTTAAACTTACATCATGCCTTGCTCACATTCACTTACATTTTCATTACTCAACATACAATCATGTCACTCATCTCGTCTCACACAACATGCTCTATACCTCAATTAAGTCTTACTAATCCCAACACATATAAATCATGTCCTCCCCACCGAACTCATACTCATCATAGGTGCCACTCTTTACACCACAAAATTGGGTAACTTACGCGTCAAGACCAACATACATGTAAAACAATGCATAAAGAAGCAAAATAACGCCTTTGAATTAAACATAATATGCAACGAAGTCAAAAGATAAACATATGACCCAAAATAGGGGTCACTAGATCGAGTACAGGCCACTCGATCGAGTAAGGGACTTACTCGATCGAGTAGGTGAAGATCAGAAGCACGTAAAACAAATCACCAGGGCTACTCGATCGAGTAACTAAGGTACTCGATCGAGTGCCCCCTTACTCGATCGAGTACCAAGGATACTCGATCGAGTACCCCAATTCTCAAGACTTTGTCCCGCCAGAAAAACAGCCATAACTCACTCATTTCTTGGTCGTTTTGGGTGTGTGACCTATCGTTAGAATCGTAAAAGAACAAGCTATCACCTCCAATTGGAATCACATTAAAATAATTTACGCATCTCAAGTTATAACAGTTTAAAGACAACTTTGCTGTAATCAGACGACATAATTATTTGATTTTTACTTCCAAACAACTTAAACAACAACCAAGTTAAACGAAAACAACCCAATACTCATGAAACCAGTAGCCCCAATCACATTTTCGGAAACAACGCAACAACATTCATCATGCACTACCCACATGCTTTTATTCTCTAGCCTTTCGTAAGACAAATCATACTCATACATTACAAATCCTATTCCATGTTACTAACATAACAACACTATAAAATAACTTCCATTATATAACCCGCTTAATCCGAACCATGTTATCATACCACGATGATTCATCTTTTTCCACTAATTCATCCATCATACCACATATTTACCCACCATATACGTTCAACATACTCACCCAGCACATGTTCAATTCATACTCCTAACCTTCTGTACTTTTACTCATCACGACAACAACAACATGTATACTTACACATCACTTTATATATATATATATATAGACAAAACACTTTTCCTTACGTAATTATAACATGTCAAATTACATGTATCAATAATTATACTTTCATGCTTTACAATCAACCAACATACAATTCACGTCATTATCATCTTTCATCCATCAATTCATACAACATACTACTACATAAATACACACAAAGACACAATCAAGACATAACGATCCCGACACATATCCCATGGTGACCGGTTCAAAATTGTAGGGCGAGTTCGCGACTTTAGGACGTCTCCCAAGTCTTTGCATTAGCTCCTACAACCTTTACCCGGGTTCATTTTAATTGACTCCCTAGATTCATTAGATTCATTGGTTACGGGTTTCGGGATCGTCGCTCGATACCATTTGTAACACCCCCATACTCCAAGTGCCTTACCAGGACCACTCGGTATGAAGACATTACCATCTCTACGCCCGAGGTATGATAATCAAATAGACAAAACATAAACAACGTTTAATTATAAATGCTTTAGCGAAGAGTTACAATCCTCAAACCAAACCAAAAGTACAATACATTATTCCAAACTATCTGTTTCTCAATCGAAATGTAAATAAATGCTAAACTACGAAATAAGACTCTATCGTCGGTCGTGGCCATCCCAAATATCCCAAATTCATCTCTATACTGTTCAATATCTGCTCACCATCCCCGAATGGATCACCGCAGTTTACAAAACAACACCGGGTCGATACTAATCACACAATCAATATAGATAACAATAACAAGATACACAGATAAATGAATCACACACACACACACACACACACACCAACTTCCATCATCTCAATACCGACTATCCACCGGACCCGCCGCCAGCTGGGGACCGCACTGCCGTTCCCACCTAAGCCCCGCTCATCGTACGAGCGATAACCCTGTCCATTAATGTGCACATCCCCTTCCGTGGCGGGTTCCACGAAGGGCGAAACTAGGGCGTGAAATCACTCCCGCAAGTGACCCCACTCAGCCGAGAACGCATCTCGAGAGCCATAGAAACCAATCACAAACACAATCACAGTCACAATCACAATCATCGTATCACACAACTAACTACAAAGACATCACCAATATCCCATTATGGGACTAATACGAGTAGAAATCCTACCGGAAAGCACAACACGCAGACGGTATCTACAATTTGTATCAAAATGGCTCCTCTACGAATTCTCCTCCTACCATACAACACATAGATGCTACCATTCAAATACTACTCATAAAAACCCCCAATTCCTAAATTAGGGTTTCATCAATCTTAACAAAACATTATATAAATTATATTAAAAGCTTACCCTCGACGCAAGGAATCCAACGACGCGAACTACGATACGAACTGACCGTCTGAACTCCGGGAATTGTCAAGAACGCGAGAAGACTAGTTGCTTTCTCTCTTAAACAGGTTTTAGGTTTTGTAAAAAGTGATTTAAAACAATTACGAATATGTTTAAATACCTTAATCGCGTAATTAACAAAACCCGAGAAAACTCCCCGCAAAACCGGACACTCGATCGAGTACCCAAGGTACTCGATCGAGTACCCCCCTACTCGATCGAGTGCCTAAGGCTACTTGATAGAGTACCCCCTTACTCTATCGAGTACCTAAGGCTACTTGATAGAGTACCCCCTTACTCTATCGAGTACCTAAGGCTACTTGATAGAGTACCCTACAGGTCAGAAACTTTTCTAAAACGCAACTTACCCTTACTCGACAGAGTAAGGCCTACTCGATAGAGTACCCCAAGACTTATAAATACGGAGTATTACACTGTATTCACTTGCCTCGATCTCCCCCCAACGGCCTTCCACCCAATCACGCAGATCCTCCCCTCTTTCTGTACCTTCATCACACCCCTTTCCCTCCAGGCGAAGAGCATTCCACACCCACCTTGCCACGCTGCAATCTCGAAACAAATGTAAAGATGACTCGGAAAACGATTGACAAAAAAAGCATGAAGAAGACTCACCTCTAGTACGCCTTGCAATGTTGTCCAAGGTCGCCAATGCTCCACTGCACAGCTGCCAGAAGAACAGCTTAACGCGAGGCCAGACTCGAACCTTCCACAGCCGATTCCATAACCACTTTTCCTTCTCCCAGTTCGACGGACTACCCGAACAACTATTGTCCCCCACCAAACGCGCATAGGCGGTCTTCACGGAGTACTCCCCATTCTTTTCATGGCACCAATACCACGTATCTCGCGGCATATTAGGACTAATGCGAATGTTGAGAATGCGTTGGACTTCAAAAGCTAAGAAGTGACGGTTAAGGGCCTCCACATTCCACCCCCTACCGTCAGGATGAAGGAGATCAGCCACCCACATCAGCTCATTCCCAGGCCCACATGGAGAGATAATTTTCCCCCTCTGACACCCTTCTACCCACGCCTCTCCCCACACTCGAATGTCGCGTCCATTGCCTATTCTCTTCCGCAGCCCAAACTCCAAAACCTCCCGTGCACCAACGATGCTGCGCCAAGTATAACTCAGCCTATTCCCCACATCCGCGGTCATAAAGTCCTTCGTATGGTAATACCTCGCCTTCATAACCCGAGCCCATAAACAATCCGGTTCCGTAACTAGGTGTAATACTACGGTTTTATGAGTCTCTGGGTACTCTATCGAGTAGGCCTTACTCTGTCGAGTAAGGGTGTGTTGCGTTTTAAATTAGTTTCCGACCTGTTGGGTACTCGATCGAGTAACCTTGATACTCGATCGAGTAAGGGGGCACTCGATCGAGTACCTCAGCTACTCGATCGAGTAGCTCGGTTAGCGGGTGATAATTCGACGGGTTTTGTTAATAACACGGATTAATATATATATCTTTCCGTCACTTTCATAATACACCTTTACAAACCTAATAACATTAAAAGGGAGATTCAAGTTACGTTCTTCGCATTCATCCGTGTTGTTGACAAATCCCGGAGCTCGAGAGGTCGGATCCCATCGTTCTTTATACCTTTGTAATCCTTGCGTCGAGGGTAAGATCTACATACCAATTTTATAGTATTTCGTTAAGTTTCGTTAAACCCTAATTTTGGGATTGGGGGTTTTTGTTATGTTTCTTGATTGGTAGCAATTGCATGATTATATGTTAGGAGGAGGATTTGTAGGAGAGGAATTTTGATATAGCTGTTGAGACCGTCTGATTGTGTTCCTGTTCCAGGTAGGGTTTCCCTACTCAGTATTATTTACATAATCTGTGGTGATTGTGCTGTAATTAGTGTGATTGATTGATTCAGGCGGTTGTGCTTATACATTGTTGATTGATTCAGATGGTTGTTGATATTGTGATTGTGATTGTTTGTCTGTGGTTCTCGAGATGCGTTCTCGGCTGAGTGGAGTCACTTGCGGGAGTGGCTTCACGCCCTAGTTTCGCCCTTCGTGGAACCCGCCACGGAAGGGGATGTGCACGTTAATGGGACAGGGTTATCGCTCGGTATGATGAGCGGGGCTTAGGTGGGTACGGCTGCGGTCCCCCACTGGCAGGGTTGGTCCAGTGGACAGTCGGTGACAGAGATGGAGTGGAGTGCCTGATTGTGTATGATTGCTTAAGCTGTGTTGGTTGCTGTACTGTTGATATATAACTTGTGTAAATAATCGACCCGTTTAAATGTTTTAAAAACTGTGGTGATCCATTCGGGGTGGTGAGCGATTATTGAACAGGTATGATATGATGCGTACGGGATAGCTGGGATGAGTCATCACGTTGCAGTTAGAAGTCTTCCGCTGTGTCAGACGATGTCTAGTAGCTTGATAGTTTTATCAGTAGACGGACTAAGTACTTTGTAATTCCTTTGACAGTTTTGGTTTGAGATATGTAATCACTTGAATTATATTTACTAATTAAATGTTGTTTCTTCATTGTTTATTTGATTATCATTGCCTCGGGTAACCGAGATGGTAACATCCTTATACCTGGGTGGTCCTGGTAAGGCACTTGGAGTATGGGGGTGTTACACTAGGCGCCATGCTTGTTTCCCTAATAGAGCATCATTGAACATTTCAAAATCACGAAAACCGAGCCCCCCCAACACATTTAGGCCGACACAGATGTTTCCAAGAGACCCACGAGATTCCCCTCTTATCTTCATTATGCCCCCACCAGAACCGAGAAACCATCGAACGGAGAACATTACAAAAAGTCGCCGGGATTTTAAACACATTCATCACATAGGTAGGGAGTGAATTGGCAACAGCCTTTATGAGAACCTCCCTACCAGCCTTCGACAATAATTTCCCACGCCACCCTTGCAATCTTTTACTGAGTTTATCACGGAGGATATCAGTGAGGACTTTTTTTGACCTCCCCACAACCGTAGGCAAACCCAAGTACCGCTCCTGCGTCTCTACCTCTCGAACCCCTAACTTTCCGAGCACTTTGTCCCTCATCACTCTTGGGACTCCTTTGCTAAAAGACACTGTGGTTTTCTCTAAGCTGAAAAGTTGACCCGAGGCCGCCTCATATCGTCTAAGAATAGAGGACACCCTCTCGGCCTCATCTTCGGTGGCTTTCACAAAGAATATACTGTCATCTGCGAAGAACAAATGAGAAATAATAGGGGCTGAGTTCGAAATCCGCAGCCCGTGTAATGACCCATTCTCCACTGCTCGTCGCATGAGGTTAGAGAGAGCCTCAGCACAAAGGATAAAAAGATACGGTGATAGAGGGTCCCCTTGACGGAGACCTCGCTCCGGGCAAAAAGCACTCGTCTGCACACCATTTATGAGAACAGAGAACGACACCGATGAAACACACGCCATAACACGAGCAATCCAACCTCGATCAAAATTCATCACCTCCAAGACCCGTCGCAAAAACCGCCACTCCACCCTATCATAGGCCTTGGCCATGTCTAGCTTCACCGCCATAAAACCATCGGGTTGTCTCGAGTTTTTCATATGGTGGAACATTTCGAAAGCAATAAGCACATTATCGGTTATAAGTCGCCCAGGGGTGAAGGCACTTTGGTTCTCCGAGACAACCTCATCAAGAAAGACCTTAAGTCTATTCGCTAAAACTTTTGCAACAATTTTATACACCACATTACATAGACTTATAGGCCGAAAATCCCTAATTTTGTCCGGTGCCTTTTTCTTCGGGATGAGAACTATATTGGTGTTATTAAAATCACGCGGGTCAATCTCTCCCCGTAAAATGCAGAGCACTGTGCTAAAAACTTCCGGTCCAATAATATGCCAAAACGAGTGAAAGAATAAGGCATTCATACCATCCGGTCCAGGAGCTTTGAGTGGATGCATTTGGTTCAGGGCCTCGATCACCTCTTCCTCACTGTAGTCAAGTCTTAGACCTGCATTCATGCTATCAGTAACCCGTCTTTCCATACCCATCAACATCTCGTCAAAATTATCTGGCTGTGACGAAGTGAACAGCTGCTTGAAGTAGCTCGTGGCCACCTCTGAAATGTCGTCATGACCAGACCGCTCCACCCCATTATCATCCACCAACATACCAATAAAGTTCTTTCTCTTTCGTTCCCCGGCTCTTGTATGGAAAAATTTAGTATTGCGTTCTCCGTCCTGTAACCACAACGCCCTAGATCTTTGCCTCCAATACTGTTCTTCTTGTCTTTGAAGAGTAGCAATTTCAGCCACGATTTTCTTCCTTCTTCTCACATCCTCCTCAGACCGGCCCCTTCCGTTAACCGAGTAAGTTGCTTGCTCTTTCGCTCAATCAGGTTACTTATCTTCCTTATACTTGTCTTTTTCCATGCTTGTAACTCTCGTGCGCAGCATTTAATCGACTCGCCTAGAACTCCCCCGCCCTTAATAACCCCGCATCTGACTGCTTCCTCACAACCTTTCTCACCCAACCACATGTGCTCAAACCGAAAGCACTTCTTTACCTCCATTCCCGCGGCTCTCTTATCGAACAGCAGCTTGATAGGGGCATGGTCGGACCAATCCCGGGTCAAGTGGATGAGCTTGGCATACGGAAACATGTCGATCCAAGAACCCGTACACATCGCTCTATCAATCATACTTTGTCGATTTGCATCCCCTGCCTGTCCGTTATCCCATGTGAACTGGTATCCCTCCCACCCCACATCTTTAAGGCCACAGTCATCAACAGCAGCACGAAAGTTGTTCATTTGTCGTTGAGCTCTACTTCCTCCTTTCATTTCCATCGAATAAAGAACTTCATTAAAATCACCAATTACAAGCCAAGGAAGATCAGATTGCCCATGAAGCAGGCGAAGTAACTCCCACGTTAAATGTCTATCCGACACCACTGGCCACCCATAAAGACCCGTTACTCTCCACTCCTTCTCCCCCTCACTTACAACGACATCAATATGATGGGCTGATGAAGTTCTAAGAGTACAGTCTAGCTCTTTCTTCCACATAAATGCAAGACCACCAGCTCGCCCCATACAATCCACCTCTATCCCAAAGAAACCGTCTAACTTCTCTCTAACCTTCCGCATCTCACGACCACACAATTTCGTCTCACACAAGAACAACATGGCCGGGGCTTCCTTTCGTACCAAGGCACGAAGATTATTTACAGCGTCGGGGTTACCCAAGCCCCGACAATTAAGGCTTAGAAGATTCATTGGGCCCAGCGGGGTTGAGCACCCTCAACCTCCGCCTCAGATATTAAGACGTCCCCGTTTGTCGAAAATTTTAATTTCTTACCATCCTCACCCATCAGCTCATCAACACGGCTCCTCTTCCCTGTTTCGCGTCCACCTCCACCTCGGTTCTTCTCCACAACCTCCCTCGCCAACCGTGTCCAAGTCATCGCCCCCTTCCCCTTCCTACTTCCCCCACACGTAGCAGCCACACCCTCAACAGCATCCCTCATCCCCCCTTCCCTCTGGTAACCTTGGTCATCAGTTCCATCCTCAGTACCCTCCTCCCATCCCTTGTTCTGCATCTCCTCTTCCCCATACAAAACTCCCTCACCTCCCTTATAAGTATCACCTCCTGCCAAGCTCACAGCTGCTGCACTTCTCTCCCCCATTGTCAAACTCGCATCTGTGCCCCCCACCTTTGAAACATCTTCTCCTTGTTGTTGTAAACATGTACTGGTGGATGATTTTCTTATTTTCAAGTCAATAGCTATAGCCTGCAATTTGTCTATCATTTTGGCTATGTCAAGCTCCCTGGTATGTGGTCTCTCCGCTTCAAATTCTGCCTTTAAATCACGTCTAGCACGCCCTGGTCCGTCAGAAGCCGTTTTAGTCACCTTCCATGGGGATGCACGTAACCACTCGCCAAAACGTAGCTCGCCTTCATCATATGGTCCATCCTCACAGTCTTTTTTGCCATGTCCTATATGCCCACAACCATAACAGTACAAAGGAAGTCTCTCATACTTGACATCAAAATTGATCACTTGACCTCCCTTCATTTTAATTGGGACAACTGATTTCAAAGGTTCGCGAACATCATGAAGGACACGTATACGAACAGCCCTATCAAGCTCATTATTAGGCCCCGATTCCATAGCAATATAGGTCCCAAGTGAGGCTCCAATTTTCTGTATGTTTGACATACTTGTACGTCCCGCAACAGGAAGATCATAGACCCGCGTCCAAATTGGGAAAAAGAAAAGCGGGACATCAGTGAGTTTACCTTCGCGATTTGGTTCATTGAAGCACCATAGAAACTTGTCGAAGTGCCATGGTTGGCCCTCCAAAACCCTAGATTTATCCCGTTCCGTACCAAATCGAAAAACGAAAAGTTTCTCCTTCGCATCAATCACGTTCCCTATCATAGGTTTTGTAGGATTCCAAAGTCGAATCATGGATTCAATGGCCGCTTTCACATTGATCGATTTGGATGCCCATATTTTCCCCACCAATAGCATCTTTTCCTTTTCGTGTCCCTCGTCATGTCCTTCCTCCCACTCGAAGGCCTCACCATCGATCTCTTCCTCTTCCCCTATTGGCCGTTTTCCGTCTCGAATCTGACCTCGCGTTGTACCATTAATCTGACCCTGCATAGAAGAAATAAAAGCAACCAAGAAAAACAAGCAAGAAAAACGACTATCTCACAATCGAAATCGTGAGATAATCCTCGAACTAGAGGATCGACACTATGAAGAAAATAGACAGGAAACCCTAGTTATGTTTGAATAATTGGATCCCTTTAATTGAGTTGTTCACTTGTTCATCATCACATGCCACATTTTTAAAGAAGCTTTTTCAGTGTAATTTTTAGTTTAAGGAATTGTAGCTTTGTTTTAAAAACTTGATGATTTAAGAGTGTGATTAATTTAAAGTATGATTTTTGGCTTTTTAAGCACAAATACTATCCTACAACCAGTTGTATAGTAGCATTGTACAACCGCCTCAAAGTTGTTGAGCTCGTGCACGAAGTGTTGAGCTATTTTATAAGTTATTGATCTATTTTACGAAGTTATTGAGCTTAATAATTATTTTGTTAAACTTAATAACTTTGTATCATAGCTCGATAATTTTGTTTGTATAACTCGATAACTTTATAACAAAGCTCAACTGCATTAATTGGGGGTGTTTAGTTGGAGCTTTTGGAATGGATTGGAATGGATTCAAGCCATTCCAATGTTTGGTTAGAGCATTTTGGAATGGAGTTATATACCTGATGGATTCTAACTCCATTCCAACCCCTTGGAATCTCATACCCATCTTTCTCCAAAGGTTCCAACTCCATTCCACCCAACACATTATTATTCTCATTCCCGGATTGAACCAAACAACTTTAAACATGTATGGGGTTCTAACTCCATACATGCTTGGTGTTAGAATCCATTCCATTCCATACCTAATGTTTGAACCAAACGCCCCCTTAAGTAAGTTGTATAAACAACCAGTTGTATAATACATTAACTACTTTTTAAGAGTAGTTTGCCAACCTAATACCTCCTCTAGTTCTCTATATTTTTCCATATTTCTAAAACGTATTATTCAGGTTCTCTTTCTCTTTCTATTTTTGGTAACTTTTATTCTTATTTTATTCATCTCTATTTCTTATCACCAAACCTTACCCAACTCTTTTACTCATATTTTATTCCTTTAATGTTTGTGGCCCACCATTCATTATTTAACTCCTAATTATTCATCTCTGTCTTCTATAATCAAACCCCACCTATGTCCTTTATCAGTATAATACTTCCACCCTTAATCCTTGTATGTGCCCACATCAAAGGGGAAGAAAATAGCAGATTAGAGGAAGTATCTAAATTTGAAAACTCATAGGCTTGGGATTAATACATGCAGTGGAGTCGTGGAGGCCTTAAGGGGCTGCGAGTAGGATCGTCATTCATGGGTGAACCAAATGGTCCAGACGAGATTGGCAATGAATGATTTCGGGCGTTGATCAAGCAATTTAGGCTTAGAGAAGGACGAGAATCATAAGCCGCCACTTTCTTTTCTGTGAAAAAATAGAGTAGTTATTTATGTTTATGGGTTTTTCTCATCTGTACCCCTGTGTTTATACGTTTTCTCACTTGTACCCTTACGTTTTTCTTATTCCCACCTATACCCTTCTACTTTCTAACTACTCTCTAACATAACCCTACTGTTTATTTCCGTCATTAATCTGTTAAATATTACTCTTCAGTCTCTATCTTCAACTCTCATAGCTTCTGCGATCTGCTATAGCTTGTATGACAACCAGCACCGACACCGAAATATGACTCCTTCACCATCAATCAACCTACATCGACACCAACACCAACACGAAACACCTCCTTTAATTCCGCAACCTCGTCCTTCATTCACCAGTCCTCTCTAAGACCACCGCAGTAGTCCACCACAAGTCCAGAACTGGCGCCGAGTTTCTGCTATTACACCCCTGCACTTCGAGCTAATAGGAGAAGCAATAGCGGCGCGAATTCCGACACGATACCACGCCAGGAGCAATCTTGTTCGTTCACCTTCACAGCTGCAAACTCAACCATTCCACCACCACCAGCTCTTCACTTCCGATGCCGAAACGGAGCTCAAGTGTGGGCCAATTCAAACTCAATTAATCAAATGTAGAAGAAGAGAGGTGGGGTTGAAGCAGACCCGCTCAGGCAATAATTAGATAAACTCAAAAAGCTTGAGCCATGATGACCCGAATTAGATTCAGACTCGGATTTAGGTGTCGTAGGTGCAGGAATGTCGAACTTGGTAGTAGACTAGTGGAATGGTGCGTGGTATTTCCATTGATTTGAGGTGGTGAACTTGAGTTTGCAGTTCTGAAATTGAATCCGGTGCCAAAACTGATGCTCCACTGTTGGGTTTCGGGCTCGAGGATTTGTTGCTGCGAACTGCTGCTGGTGACCTGGTGGGGCTAGTTGAAGCACACGAGCCATGGCGGTGAAACCCGATGGAGCGAATGGGAGCTCGTCGGAGAATGAAGAGTAAAAGAAGAACACTAATTGAAGCAGAACTTGAGGGAGGCGGTTAACGGAATCAAAAGTGACGGAGTAAACTAGTAAGGTCGTGTAGGGGATAAGTGGGAAAGTATAAGGGCATATGTGAGAATAGAAAGAAGGCAGGGGTACAAGTGAGAAAACGTAAAAACACAAGGGTACAGATGAGAAAAACCCTATGTTTATTATGGGCTTTACTTACCGGACTGGTCTCATAATAAAAGACCGTCCTATATAACAATTTGTCTTAAAAGTAATATAACCCATATAAGGAAATTAAAATGAAACGGCCTAAAATAGATAGTGTAAACCATTTCCATGAAACGGAGGAACTACAAATGATAAAGTATAAATGTAAACGCATAATCGTAAAAACCTAGGTATTCCTTTTCCATTTCTTCCCTCTTTTTATCTCTACTCCTCTGTCCTCTCCAATTCACTCTCACTTTACCGTACAATCGAATCAATTTCCTTCAATTAGGGTTCTTCAATTCAATTCCGATTATCACCTAACCTAACCTAACCTGTCTGGATTACAATTAGGGTTTTCACCAAACAAATGGTGAAGATCGTCGACATTCAAATCCAATTTACGAATGGAAACTCGTAATCGGAAGCGCGTGGATTCCGCTTCCTCTTCTTCCTCAGTTGGTCCCACCACACGCGCCTCCAAACGCACGCGTTTATCTTCTCCGCCGTCCGCCGCCGCGCCGGTCACTAGGTCTAGGGTTCGAACTCGGCTTGCCGCCGCCGCCACTGCCACCGCTACCGCCATTAACGACGCTATGGACGCGCCGACTTCATCTCGCCGTCGTTCCGCTGATAAAGGTAAAGAGAAGGAGCACGAGGTTAGGGTTAGGGTTATCCAAACAGAAACCGAAACCGAGTCGGAACGAGATCGTAAACGACAAGAACAACAGCAGCAGCAGTTGAATATAGACGCCATGGATGAGGAGGAAGATGAAGATGATGATCATGATGATGATGATGATGATAGTGAAGAAGGAGGTGCTGGCGTACGATTGTTGCACCAGAATTTGACGTCAGCGAGTAGTGCGTTACAAGGATTGCTTCGAAAACTCGGGGCCGGGTTGGATGATTTACTTCCGTCGTCAGCAATGGGTGGGTTGGGGGTGTCGTCATCGCAGCAAAGTGGGAGATTGAAGAAGATATTGACAGGGTTAAGGGCTGACGGTGAGGATGGGAAACAGGTCGAGGCATTGACACAGTTGTGTGAGTTGCTTTCGATTGGGACCGAGGATTCGCTTAGTACTATCTCTGTTGATTCGTTTGTGCCGGTTTTAGTTGGGTTGCTTAATCATGAGAGTAACCCTGATATTATGTTATTGGCTGCTAGGGCAATTACGCATTTGGTTGACGGTTTGCCGTCTTCTACTGCTGCTGTTGTGCATTATGGTGCTGTTAATTGTTTTTGTGCTAGGTTGCTTACTATTGAGTATATGGACTTGGCTGAGCAGGTCTGTTTCCGAGTCCTGTTTTGTTTTTTTTTAAGTTTTCCGAGTTAATTGCTTGCGATTTTATGATTGAATGAATGAATGATAACAATATTACCCCCAACTCCCAAAGTTCTTGGAAATTGTGATTGGTGGGTGGAATGTACACGGCGTTACTTCCGTGTTAGCTCTAACATGAAGACGTTTTTTTGGTTTGTAGATGACCCAAAATAAAAACTCTGTTGAGAATTGTATCATAGGGTATTGGTTTAGCTAATAAATGAATGAATTGTAGGTTTAGAAATGTGATATTTGTTAGTAAGTTTCGTGAGAGACGGTTATTGTGAGACCATTATACAAATTACAGGAAAAATGGTACGACAGGCACGAATCACAGTTAAATATGAACTGGGTAGCTTATTTAGAAAATAGGTACAAAAGTTAAAGTCGCATTAGTTCACGATCAGCAATAGAAGGTTCATTTAAAACACATAAAGGGGAACGTAAGAGTAGTCTTTCTTGAGAGACCATCTCTCCCAAGTTTTTGTGTTGTTAGTTTCTATTTCGCTGATTTAGCTATGTATATTGATTGGATGGTAATATGGTTTTGGGGTTAAGTAGTAGTGTTTGCTAGTAATTGAATTATTGAATGAATGGTTAGAATAAGTAATGGGAGGGATTATGGTGATGCTGATTATGTTATTGTTTGAACCGGGAACAGTCGCTGCAAGCACTTAAGAAGATATCGCAAGAGCACCCTACTGCATGTTTGCGAGCTGGTGCACTTATGGCAGTTCTCTCTTACCTTGATTTCTTTTCAACTGGGGTTCAGGCAAGCCTTTTCTTGTGCTTTCTGCCTTTTTCAAGTGTTGTTATAGTGACTCAAATGCAGTTGTTTTTGAGGATTCAAGTTCTCACCTATTGTATCTGTGATTTTTAGCGAGTCGCGCTATCTACTGCTGCAAATATGTGTAAGAAACTTCCTTCGGATGCTGCTGATTTTGTGATGGAAGCTGTTCCTCACTTGACGAATCTCTTGCAGTATCATGATGCAAAGGTTAGGGCATGAAACCACTATTTACTGTCTTATCAGTCACTTTATGACCTAAAGTTGTTTCCTTATAAACTATATGTGGAGTGCAGGTTCTTGAACATGCTTCTGTTTGCCTTGCCCGAATTGTTGAGGCCTTTGCAACATCGTCCGACAAGTTAGACGAGCTTTGTAATCATGGTCTGGTCACCCAGGCTGCTTCACTTATTTCAGCTAGTAATTCTGGTGGAGGTCAGGCCTCCCTAAGCACTTCTACATACACCGTAAGTGCTGTAATTAATTCGTTGTAAGCAGTATATTCTTAATAGATCATTACGGTGCTAATGTGATGTAGCTTACGATTATAGGGCCTTATTCGACTGCTCTCCACCTGTGCAAGTGGGTCCACTGTGGGAGCAAAGACTTTATTGCTTTTAGGAATCAGTGGCATTCTTAAAGACATTTTGGCTGGATCTGGACTTGTGGGCAACATGTCTGTTTCTCCTGCTCTGAGTAGGCCACCTGAGCAGGTACACTTTTGTTAATTTCCCTGTCTTAGTAACTTGCTCATTCAATTGCGGTTGAGCTGGCATCTTCTTTTATCCATTACAACAACAACATTATCCCATTGCCTCAATGGCTCCCGCAAGGGGGTTGGATGTACATGGCCTTACCCTTGTGTTAGCAACACAAAGAGGTTGTTTCCGAAGTGACCTATGATGGAAATTGCATCGAGAATTGCAACGAAGGACCGCTACTTAACAAGAGCAAGAAGCGCAACCAGTTTGGTGAGCCGTTTTGATATATTCAATCATAATCCAGAACCAGAGAGTTACTGAGTCTTTGGCTCCATCGTAAATATGGAACATTCAGACTGCGTTATTACTTGTTGATGTGTCCGAGCCATTATGCCATTCAGACTGCGTTATTTTGTTTTATCACTTGCTGGATAATTTCGAGATTCCAAAATCTGATGTTGGATTTTTTGTTTTATTTAGATATTTGAGATTGTGAACCTTGCAAACGAGCTGCTTCCTCCACTTCCACAAGGTACAATATCCCTTCCAGCAAGCTCTAATTTATTTGCAAGAGGACCTCTTTTGAAGAAGTCACCAACCAGCAGTTCTACCAACCCAGTTGAGTCAAATGGAAACACCCAGGATGTCTCAGCAAGAGAGAAACTTCTCAGTGATCAGCCAGAGCTTCTGCAGCAATTTGGAATGGATCTGCTTCCTGTGCTGATTCAGGTCACAAGAGCTAAAATCTTTTTTACTTGCAAGCTCCAAACATTCATGAATAGCTGGTTGTTTCTAATATACTTATTATCTGGAACAGATTTACGGGTCAAGTGTAAATGGTCCTGTTCGTCACAAGTGTCTTTCAGTGATTGGTAAACTTATGTATTTCAGCAACGCAGACATGATATCATCACTGAATACTGAGACGAACATTTCTAGGTATTTGCCTTCTGTTTTGCTAACGTACTGCAAATACTTACATCTCAGCAAGCTTAAAATGAAGGAGAGGGGGAATGAAGCTTCGGTCTTTTTTCTCCAAATCTGTATTAAGGGGACGGAAGGGAGGTAGGAGAAGGATAGGGAGAATGGAGCCTTGTCCTTTACTCTCAAAATCTTTCACATGATTGGAGAGATTTTAATGTCACTTGCAAGAGGGAAAAGGGATCCCTTCATTTCCTTCCTCTCCATTTCTGTCCAACCTCATTTGTTATCCAAAAAAGTAAAATCGCCCCCTGCCTTTACTTCGGCTTCCCTCCCTTTTCCCCCAAATTCATACGTCCAAACAAAGGTTTAGTTTGCTTATTACTCATCTTGACATGTTCAATTCCTTTCAGTTTCCTTGCTGGTGTCCTAGCGTGGAAGGATCCACAGGTTTTGATTCCGGCCCTCCAAATTGCTGAGATCCTTATGGAAAAACTTCCGGAGACATTCTCAAAGTTGTTCGTGAGAGAAGGTGTAGTTCATGCTGTGGATTCGTTGATACTAGCTCCTCCTTCAACCTCTATTTTGCCTCAGACTGCCACTCCTGATAAAGACAATGACTCAACACCTGGAGTATCAACACGCGTACGACGTTCGAGGCGACGCAGTGAAAACCAGCAGCAAGATGCAAACACTGCTGAAGAATCCAAAAATAGCGCCTCTACTTGTGTTGGTTCACCTCCTGGTTCTGTTGAAATTCCTTCTGCTAGTTCCAAACTACGCTCCACGGTCAGTGCTTCTGCCAAGTCTTTGAGGAATAAGTACTTCCCCTCTGATCCTGGGGCAGTTGATGTTGGAATTTCTGATGATCTATTACACTTGAAGACTCTATGTGCAAGGCTGAATACTGGTGTTGTGGAGCAGAAGTCTAAATCTAAAGGAAAATCTAAAACTTCAACTGCTTATGCTGTAGATTTTTCAGTTGGGAAGGAGGAGAGCCTGGTTAGTATAGTATCCGAGATGCTGGCTGAACTAAGCAAAGGAGATGGAGTGTCTACATTTGAATTTATTGGCAGTGGTGTTGTCGCTGCTCTGTTGAACTACTTCTCGTGTGGGTATTTCTCCAAAGAGAAAATGTCAGGGGCAAATCTTCCCAAGCTTAGGTTACAGGCTCTTCGAAGATATAAATCGTTTATTTCTGTTGCCCTTCCTAGTAGTATTAATGAAGGGAACAGAGCTCCTATGACTGTTTTAGTTCAAAAGCTCCAAAATGCTTTATCTTCCTTGGAGCGTTTTCCAGTTGTTTTAAGTCATTCGGCTAGGTCATCAAGTGGAAGTTCCCGACTATCGTCAGGTTTAAGTGCATTATCTCAACCATTTAAGCTGCGTCTATGTAGAGCTCAGGGTGAGAAATCTCTTCGGGACTATTCAAACACTATTGTACTGATTGATCCCCTAGCTAGCCTAACTGCTGTTGAGGACTTTCTTTGGCCACGAGTTCAAAGAGGTGACTCTGGGCAAAGGCCATCACCATCTGTGGGAAATTCTGATTCTGGGGCTACAGCTGCAGGAGCTGGTGCTTCTTCACCATTTGCTACTGCTCCTCCCAGCTCTCGTCGTCAATCCTCTAGATCTAAATCAGGTGTTAATATCGGAGATACTAGAAAGGATTCATCTCATGATAAATCTAGCGGCTCTTTGAAAGGGAAGGGAAAAGCTATACTAAAACCTGCAACAGAGGAAACAAAAGGTCCTCAAACAAGAAATGCTGTGCGAAGAAAAGCTGCATCAGAGACGGATGCTCAAATGAAATCAAAAAACGAAGAATCTAGTTCTGAGGTACAATGGATGTTTATTTCTGCCAATTTATTGTGCTATTACTGAAACATACACTTATCTGGAAGCGTTGTATGTCCTCTGATATGGTACTAACAGCCAGGGAAACGTAGGATGTTTAATAATAGGTTTTGGCTATCCTATCTTTGATAAACCCGAACTATGCATTTCTTCTGCTTGTTAAATGTTGCACTTCTTAGGCTTCTTGAAAATCAGGCTGCTCGTATTTAGTTATTGGTTGCCGCCTTAGTTTAACAAAGCGTGCCTCGTGTGCGCCTAAGGCACGCCTTGTATGAGGCACTAGCCAAAACGCCTTGGTGCATTTTAGGTGGCCTTTTAGATAGGGCCCAGCTAGCGAGGCTCATTACTACTCACTTTCCATATTTTTTTATTTCTAGTTCTTTAATCTACCATGATTTGCCACATTATTCCAAACTTCTATCCCTTTACATGCTGACAAACTTGAAATTTCTAAAAAGGGGTGTAGTTGCAGAAAAAATTATATGGAAAATATAATTTTGTTACCAAAAATAGTGTGCCTAAAGCGCGCCCTCGCTTTGGGCCTCAATGCTTTGGCCCCTTATCGCCATGATGCGTCGTGTGTAAAACTGTTCAAATGAAGGTTGCCATGCAGTAATTGGTTTGGAACTAAAACTGTTCATTAACTTCTGATGTACATAAATATCCTTTGTTACTTTTAGGATGAAGATCTTGACGTGTCCCCTGCCGACGATGCATTGGCGATGGAAGATGATGACAACTCAGATGATGAAGATGAGGAACATGAGAATGTATGTGAACTTGTTTAATTTATCATGTACTCATAGTTGTTTTGATCTTTTACTCAAAAAAAGATGTATATTTACTGTTTTAATCTTTGTTTTTTCTTGCAAAGATATTTCAAATAGGTTTCTTTTGCTTATCTCGCTGCTTGTGACGTAGTCGTCGTTGTTTTGTCTTAGCCAGTTCTGTTTTCCGCTAGTCGAGTAGTAGCTATAGCGATGTGTTTGCGACAAGTCGTATTTGTAACTTCAATCATTGCTATTCTGTTAAATTATGTATTTGTTTTGTCTTAGTCGTATTAGTAACTTTTTACATTGCTATTCTGCTAAAATACTAGGTTGGCCTTTCTTACGGCCCTTGATGTACAAAATGACTATGACATACTTATATGTAGATTGATTTCTTATGTGTAGAGTTAAGCATGGATCGACAATGAGCATGTCTCAGTTGTCAAGTAACTTCTTATTTATATTATCAAGCTGCCTCATTTATTTATGTATATGTTTTTGAAGGTACTGAGGGATGACACATTTCCTATGTTCACATCCAACAAGGTGCATGATGTTAAGTTGAGTGACTCTGCTGATGACACTGCTCCTGGGCCTGCTACTAGTGACTGTCAAACAACTCCGGCTTCTGGTTCCAATAATAAAAAGGCAGCTGTCAAAGGCCTAGATTCCACTGATTTTCGGAGTGGAAGTTCTTTTGGTTCAAGGGGTGCAATGTCATTTGCTGCTTCTGCAATGGCCGGGCTTGCATCCAATAGTCGAGGTATTAAAGGAAGCCAGGATCGTCATGGCCGTTCTCTTGGGGGGTCGAGTGAACCCCCCAAGTTAATTTTTTCAGCTGGTGGGAAACAGCTTAACTCGAATATGACAATATACCAAGCCATCCAACGACAGCTAGTTACCAATGAAGAAGATGACGAGAGGCATACTGGATGCGATCTTGTTACTAGTGATGGAACCAGGCTGTGGAGTGATATTTATACAATCACATACCAAAGGGGAGATAGCCAAGCTGACAAGTCATCCACTGGCATTTTGCATTCTGGCTCTTCGTCAAAGTATACCCAGTTAGGATCTACATCTAATTCAAGCTGTGATGCTTCATTTGGCCGATCTCTTCTAGATAGCATTCTTCAAGGGGAGCTTCCATGTGATATGGAGAAGAACAACCCAACATATGAAATTCTGTCACTTTTACGTGTGCTTGAAGGTTTGAATCAGCTAGCACCACGGTTGAGAGTTCAGTCAGCTTCTGACAATTTCTCTGAAGGGATGATTACAAGTCTGGATGAGATGAGTGTCACTGGATCTAGGGTTCCTACTACAGAATTCGTTAACAGTAAACTCACTCCTAAATTGGCTCGGCAGATGCAGGATGCACTTGCCCTTTGCAGTGGCAGTCTCCCTTCCTGGTGCTACCAGTTGACAAAAGCTTGCCCATTTTTGTTTCCTTTCGAAACCAGAAGACAGTTTTTTTACTCAACTGCCTTTGGATTATCCAGGGCTTTGCATCGCTTACAACAACAGGGTGCTGATGGTCAAGGGTTGAATGGGAGGTTACAACGTCAGAAAGTACGCGTATCGAGGAGCCGCATTTTAGATTCTGCTGCTAAGGTTATGGAAATGTATTCCAGTCATAAGGCTGTACTTGAAGTTGAATATTTTGGTGAGGTAGGAACTGGCTTAGGTCCAACATTAGAATTCTATACTCTCTTGAGTCACGACCTTCAAAAAGTTGATCTAGGAATGTGGAGGGCAAACTGTTCTTTTGATAAGGCCTCTATGGAAGTTCTCGATGATGATCACAGCAAAGCTGGGAAGGTGGAAGATTCCTCAGGATTGGGTTCTGGTCCTACTGCAAATATTGTTCTCTCTCCTCTCGGATTGTTTCCTCGGCCATGGCCTCCAAATGCCGACTTTGCAGACGGTAGTCAATTTTTTAAAGTCATAGAGTATTTCCGGCTGCTTGGACGAGTGATGGCTAAAGCTCTTCAAGATGGAAGGCTTTTGGATATACCTTTATCAATGGCGTTCTACAAACTTGTCCTTGGGCAGGTAACGTGGTGCCTCTTTTTATTCAAGTTTTATGTGTTGACCTTATGGGGTTTACTTTCAGGTTTTTTCACATCGACAAATTTGTTTTCCTTGAGAGCTGTGTGTTTTTACAGCTTGCAAAGGGACACTTCTATTTACCGTAGATGTTGTTAATAGGTTAACACGATTTTCTTAACAACCCCCCCCCCCCCCCCCCCCTCTTGTCCTCCTTTTAAAATAAGCCCCATAGGGCAATGACCCCAATTTTATGGAAGGTGAAAAGACCAAATAGCCCCTCTTTCTTACACCCTTAAGCCTATGCTCCTTATTCTCGTATTCTACATACCTTGCCATAAATACCACAATTCTCCTCCATTTATTACCACTACTTTACCTCCCTCCACCATTCAATGACTACCACCATACCACCCTCCAATATTAACTACCACCACTGCTGTGCCCTCTGCCCAACCTCCCTCCACCGTTCTCTTTACCCAACACCACCGTCGCTCCATTAGCAGTGCTCGTGGCGGTGCGAAGTGATACTTAAGTGGTGTTTTGTGGGGCTCACCTGTTGTTGGTGGAGCAGTTTGGTTGTTGGGTCTGGTGATGGGGTGGGGTAGTGTCACTCTGGTCTAAGGGGTGGTTAATATGGCGGTCCTTGGTGTTTGAGTTGGTGAATGGGTTGGGTGGTTGTTGGAGATGAGGAGAGAGAGAGTGGTGGTGGAGGATATGGAAATGGAAATGGAAAAGAAAATAGGATGATGATTTCACCTAGGGTTTAATAATGTTTTTTTAATTTGATTAAATATTTGAATGTATAATTTAGTGGGTTTAGTACTTGAGTTGATGTTAGGAATTATAAGGGTCTAATTTATAATTCACAGTTGGTGGCGTGTTCTGTAAAATAAGATGTTTATGAGGATAGAATGGACATTTTGATCATATCAAGTTGTCAAAAGAGGAAGTAGGGCTAATCCAAGTAAGCGAAATGGGGCTTTTATAGTCTTCTCTGTATTATTTATCTTCATCAGAGGAGTTATATTAATTAATTTCCCAGTAAATTCACCTCTTTTTATTTCATTTACCTTATTTTGTGGCTGTGTAATACAGGAGCTTGATTTGCATGATATTCTTTCTTTTGATCCCGAGATAGGGAAAACTTTGCAAGAATTACAAGCTTTAGTTTGCAGAAAGCAGTATCTAGAATCAGTCGGTGGTGATCATTCAGATGCAGTAGCAGAGTTATGCTTTCGTGGAGCTCCAATTCGAGATCTGTGTCTGGATTTTACACTTCCTGGGTATCCGGATTATGTCTTGAAACCTGGAGACGAAAATGTAAACACCATTTGCTAAAATGAAATGACGCTGAATTCTGTTTTTTCGAGTGTAAGTTAATCGCTGATCTTCTTTGGGCTTATTGCAGGTTGATATTGATAATCTAGAAGAGTATATCTCGTTAGTAGTTGATGCCACAGTAAAGACTGGAATTGTACGACAATTGGAAGCTTTTAGGGCAGGATTTAACCAGGTACTTATTTCCTGTTCTCTTTTCTTCTGATTAGGCAAGAATTGATGGTGCTCTGTAATTTCTTGGAAGGATTGATCAATTGCGAGGTCCTAGATCTTTTCTGTGGATTGATCGTTCTTTTCTTTAAAAAAATATATTTGAGATAGTCGGTCATTTTGAATAACAGATGAAGCGGGACAGTGATGTTAAATAGGAGCAACTATTTAAGCCTCTCTAGTTGGAATACTTTGTTGCTAGGCTGCATTGGTATCTTAGTAGTTTCATGCTGGTGTTCTCATTCTTTATACTCTTGATATCAAGTCTGGAGGTCTCTGTTATAATTGCCAGCTCGTATTCATCTCAGCAGTGTTCTCTTATTTCCTTCTCCCTCATAAGTAGTAATTGTGGACCTGCTCAGTGGTCACGTTTACTTGAACACTTTTTGAAGTACAAAATTACCATAGAATTTGGCGGAACATAACTGGATGTTTAGCCTACAGGTCAAGTATGCCACCGTCTTAATAAAATTCTATTCTGCTTCTGGTATGGACTGTAGGGGTCTTGTTTTTTCCATGGATAGAACTATGCTTCATTTGTTGCTGTGAAGTTGTTATATATTTCCGAGTTTTTTTTTTTCCTGTTATGTTGACAATTGTTAATAATCTTTCTTGCCTGTCTATCCAAATGGTGGTCTCTGGAAGATAGCAGCTAAAGTGACTAGAACTTAAGATTTCTATGTTTGACTACAGTGAGATATATGCCACATCTTGCGTGTTATGCTACTGTGTGGTAAAACGAGGTCGGATGTAAGTAATGTTACCCATGTGGCCATGTGTCAGAAACATATAAACGATGTTTTAGATGACCCATAGTGGAAAATTGCGTGATATGCTACTTAAGAATGCTCCTGGAAATATCAGGGTGAGGGGGAGGGGCCGAAGCTGTATCTGGATAACCAAATTAGATAAATCATTTTTGATCTGGTGTGGGATGTTTTAGTGCTAGTTCCTGTTGGCATTTGGCATTTCCTTTATTGTCAGTAGCTTTTGGAAGTAGTGGTTTTGAGTTTGATTTTGTTCACCAGTTGTTTGCGTGATACATTTAACTGGGACTGATTTTTGATGTTTGTTGTAATTAGGTGTTTGACATCACCTCTTTACAAATATTTTATCAAAGTGAGATAGACTACTTACTCTGTGGACGTAGAGAATTGTGGAAGGTAATATATGTTTTTATTTAGTATATTTACGCGTTGATCACTGTGCTTATGAGTTGTGGAATATTGGATTATTGGCTCATTCATTCTTTTGGCAGGCTGAGACACTCGTGGATCACATTAAATTTGATCATGGTTACACAGCCAAGAGTCCTGCAATTATCAATGTATACTTCTTTCTAGAACCTGATCTAGAAACTTCAGCTGGCATTTTATTTTCATTTAAATTCCCTGTAAATCTGTAGTTCTGATGAATTCTATTCTCTGTCACCTATGCAGTTACTTGAGATCATGGGGGAGTTCACGGCAGAACAACAGCGTGCCTTTTGTCAATTTGTTACAGGCGCACCAATGCTTCCTCCAGGAGGTCTAGCTGTACTGAATCCCAAGTTGACTATTGTGAGAAAGGCAAGTATTGAATCCCATGTTACTTGGATATGGATACATCCGACTCCCCCTTACCCCACAATTTGCGGGAGCTATTGAGGCCTTGGGGTAATGTTGTTGTATGCTACTAATGTTGAGGCATGCTGCAATTTTTGAGACATGGGGTTATGCCTTAAATTGAGGATGTGGGTAGGGGCTGCGTCATCAAAACAAATTTTTTATTACGAGTTTGAAATATGTAGGCTTAAAAGTGGAATACAAATTGTTGAATATTCAAGGAATCAAAGGCTTTAAACTTAAAAATAGGTTTCAAAGGAGTCGTTTCATATTATATGCTTAATTTCATAAAGTAGTCTCTTCCTCTATATTTGTCACTTGGGCCTCCTTTTCATTTTTGTTAGAAGTATCAGGTTGGAAAAGGATCACGTAGAAATTCCGTACGCATATTCTTTTAGTGTCTTGTTGGATATGGGTAGGCCGCACAAGGAAGAGTTGAAGCTCATCTTGATATATCGATTTACCCTTTTGTACTTACTATCTTATAATAATGTGTGATTTCTGATATGATGCGTATGACACAGCTTTCTTCCTCTGGGACGACGGCTGCCAATGGGACAGGGGCTTCAGAATCGGCGGATTATGACCTGCCCAGTGTTATGACATGCGCTAATTATCTCAAGCTTCCTCCATACTCAACCAAGGTACTCTCGAATTTCTCTTGTGAACTTCTGGTTTATAGGGATTTCCATTAACAGTACTATTTGTTGTTGCTTTACGAGTTTACGGTATTAGTATTATAAAGCTGTTTTTTATTTAGCCCGAATACCCTTGTATTTTTTCTAAATAAATGACTGCAATGATTTATGGTATGGCCGTACGCATATAATTTTTTTTAATGTTTGCTTTTACGGTAAACCATTTTATGCGATTACCTTGCATTACTTGTATTATTCTAATGTTATCATGCGTGAGCAGGAGGTAATGTACAAGAAATTGCTGTTTGCTATCAATGAAGGACAAGGCTCGTTTGATTTGTCGTGATTGCCTACCGTACTTGTGTTTTCTGCTCTGAATGATATTCAAGCCGAAAAAGTTCCATCTTCTCCTAGGGATGAATATGTTGCCGGAAGTGTTACACTATTTAATTTTATCCTAGACATCGGCCTGTCAAAGTAATGGCCGATATCAATGGTGAAGATTTGCTCTCAGGCGGTGGCGTGCAGGGGGAGTTCCTCCGAGTACTGGGAACAGTTTTTTTTTGTAATCTTTGGTACATTTTGTAAATAAGTCCTTGAACCTCAGTTAAAGATTCAGATAGTAGTGTTCTAAGTTACCATTTGTTGTCCATTAATAATGATTAATAAATTAATAATAGTGAATTAGTGAATATCATCAGATGGGTTTCGGCATGTGCAAGTTAAGAGACTTCAAAGCTTCTGTGGCAGAGGCTTTCGATAGGTGTTATCCGAAGGTGAATTTATGATTATCCGAGCCAAAATCATCTCAGGAGGCTTGGACGCCTTTGCCAATCCGTCTAGGGGACACATTCTCAAATAAGATCGCATGAGGGGGGCACATTCTTCAAATTAAGAATCACCTTCACGGGCAATGCATTTCTTTCTTTGACCCAAAAACTGAAGCACCTTCCTCTTCTCGAGGCTTCATGACATTTGCATCATCTTTGGATCATGTGACATGCCAAATAAAGTGGACAAGCATAGACCAACTAGACAGTGACAACGACAGACTTCTTATTCTTAAAAGTCGAGCACATAAGTTTTTTACTAACTTTTATTAATTCTTTATTGTTCACTCATATCAGATACATTATTAGTTAAACTCACCTTAGACTTTACATTTTTCACTTCATTTGAGAAAAATGTAGGGTTTAAAAAAAAGGACAAAAAATAAAATAACACGTGAGCCACTCATTAGATAATTTCGTGAGGTAAAGACTCTACAAGAGTCTTAAGTTGAGTCTTGGATTTCTAAGATTCAACTTAAGACTTTGTCAAGACTATGGTAGATTATTGGTAGTCTTGAGTGAGTTTTGTGTTAAGACTTGCCAAAGTCTTGTCTCAAGAGTCAAGACTACCAACCAATAATCTTACTCTAAGACTCATAAAATGTCAAATTAAAACTACTGAAGTTAGATGTCATTTCCAAAGAGAATCAACCTAAAAGAATTTCCGAGTCTCGTGTTATTGAACTTTTAGTGAACACAGGTCATTGCTAATTTACTGCAGAACAATCGAGTGGGGCGTCAAAACTATATATACATACAATTAAGTATACATATGTAATAATTAGTTACACCGTGCCACTTTAGTTTTACAAATTTAATAAATATATTTAATTTAAAATAACACGTGAATTTTCACGGGTGTTACACTAGTTTGTGTTAAGTTATTCATCATCTCTTGTTTAATATCGTTTTAACTGCTCATTCGATAAAAATAGGTGTAAATAAAAGAAGGTTATGAGCTCAAGTTAAACGTTGTTTATCAAAAAACCAACTGATAATCCTAACTTCTTAGTTATTAACCAAGTTAGCGTCTCTAAACTTAAATTGTCTTGTCTAAGACGAGATCAGACTAAACAGAAATCATTTGACCTATACTGACCCATCCGGTCAAATCAATTTTCAAAGTAGGACAAATTTTTCGTAACCCCACCCCAACTCCAATTCTCATGTTAGACGGTCTCAATAATACTCCCTCCATTTATCTAATTTCATCCCATTTCTTTTTGCACAACAATTAAAAAAAGAGATTATTAAAAAATGAAAAAGTAACAAAAATAATGAAAAATTAATGAAAGAGGAATTAAAGAATGAAAAAGCAATGACAAATAAGGAAAGAAGAGAAATGGGAAGAAAAGAAATAAATTGCCAAAAAGAGGAAATGGGATGAAATTAGATAAATGAAGGGAGTAATTATTATGTGAGACGGTATCCCGGCTACTTAATAGTTAAACCAACACAAAGAAGTCCGTGGCAAGACACCAAGCTAGTGGGGAGACCATGTCCACCATCTGTTTGATGAAATGTCACTACAATTTCTCGCTTTTACAGGCAAGAAATCCCTTCTGTTCTTCATCTTTGATTAATTTAATTGCAATTTAGCAGCTTCAAATTTAAAAAAAAATCATAATTAAAGCTCAAAATTGATGCAAGTTTCATGCTGAAATTTTCAATATTTTGTCTTAGGATACTGTACTGTAACCATTTAAATTTTGAGAAGTTCAATGCTAATTTGTGATGTTTGATTATGTTTAATGAATATGAATATGGTTTATTAGTAATTATTGTGTAAGATTGTTGTACAATGTAGACGGTCTTTTGTAGGTAAAATACCGCAATTATTGATAGTAATAAATGAGTGTTTAACCAATCAAAGGGTCGTAAGACGGTCTTATTCCGTAGTTTGTGATGAGTTATAGATATATATGGTTGAAGAATTGAGTGGATTGAGAAAGCAGTGATAAAAGATCAATTATTGTAATTCTCAAAATGTGGTATTTCTTCAAAGTGGAGTATCACAAAAATGTCGAAAAGCCGCCATTGTTATAGGGAAACAAACATAAGATTAAAAATGGAACTTAATATAAGAGAAACTAGAGCAATTTCTAATGTTTTTACAATTGGTTTATCTTTTGCATGTTCACCCTTAAATTGCATTTGCTCCCTAAGAAATTTCAAACCCCTTGTATGGCTTAATCTCTCTTTCATGTTGCCAAACTTTATTTTTTTTCCGAGCGAAAAATACAATACAAAAATGCCTTTCTAGTGCTTTTTGGTGCATCTTACTTGCACAGCCAAAGTTTTTGGTAATTCTGGGCAGAGCTTCTGGTCCTTGTCAAATAGATTCCTGCTAACTGGGACCCTGCAACTGTCTTTTCCCAAGCAGTGCTGCTCATTGTTGAAAGGGAAAAAAAAGAGATGATTTATTACCAGAGTATCATCAAGAATTGCATTATATAGAACTAAAGACCGACTATTCTTTGGTTCTGTATCATACGAATAAAGCAAAATGGCTAAATAAATAGGATGTGTTTTATTTTTGTGTAGTGGTAGTCATTTGATGCAATTCTCGCTGCAATTTTAATAATTGGTCATTTGAAAACAAACAGGTTCCCTGTGTTAAAAACTTAAGTTTAAGGTTGCATACATCAAACCACCCCTTATTCACCGGGGTAATGTGGGTAATATTGTTGTTAGCGGATTGTGGCTCATGAATTTTCTTTAATGAAATTGACAGAATTTCAGCATAATCAGAAAAGTAGGATGAACATTTAATTACCTCCTCAACGATCTTTTGGCTGATGGGAGAGGTGCAGTTGCCAAGAAGGAAGTAGCCACAAACACCGTAAGGATTGCCAAAGCTTGCAAAGTCAACATGAGAGATGACTTTGTCCTTAGGACACTTAAGTGATACCTTAGGCTGTGTGTCGTCCACTACAGAAAGGATATCCCTGTCATCCCTCTTCCATGAGTAGACGCTAGCTGGCATGTCTTCGCCTACAATGCCGCATATGGTGTCCCGGTTCACTGTCTCGATTTGGACTGTGTCAATGTTCCCTCCAGCCTCATCAAAGATCACCAAGAAGTTGTCTTTAGGCTTAAGGTATGATCTTGGTATGTGGTACCTACAACATTTTGCAACATTTATATTTGTATTAAATTTGGTATTGAGTAATATTATTGCTTGATTGACCACCATTATTTATCAGTGAGCGTTCCATACTCGCTTTGAGAAGGTGTTTGCCTAAGTGTAAGGAAGGTAGACCAATAACGTCCTATACTTTCTCCGTTGATCCAAATCATTCCTTTCGTCATGTTAGCCACCCTGATAGCCACTGGATCTTGTCCTTCTGGTTCGTCAAAATATGTCTGCAAATTTTTTAGCTCAGTCGTTAGTGTTATCAACCTTTGGGATACAACATTGATTATGACACATCAGATATCTGTAAGTAATAGGCATGCATGTTGATGCATCTGTGCAATAGAGCTTGATTAGAGTGATTTTTTAAGTATATGCTACAAAGTCGCCACCTTGTTTTTTTTGTTGATATCTAGTTTAAGAGAGACAATTTTCATCATGGATCATTTGGGAAAACCTCCCTGTGCTAAAAGCACAAGCGTAAGGCTGGGCATGTTCAGTTTCCACTACCCTGCCGAAGGCAGGAGTCTGGGGTAATGTTGTTGTAAAGAAGTTCGCTTAGCATTAGTAAGCGAAAGACAAGGAGTATGAAACTCTAGAACACAGACCACCACACTGCAGAAAGACCCCACCGTGTTTGTCGTACTAGTGAATATCATAGCAGCAATACCTTGTACCAGGTAAGAGGCTTCCCAGATGCCTTCGCAGAGGTCCATTTAGCTTTGTTTGCTCCTTCCTCGGTGAAGTACTTGAGCTTCTCGCCTTCCAACCCAACCTGAAAATTGAAGCCATTTTTATCTTCTTTTAGCTTTCCGAATGAAAAAAAAAAAGTTTCAGCATTAAGTGAGATGAAAAAGTCATCATTTACCTTATGATGCCATCCATTGTAAGACAGGTCTAGGTCTCCACTTCCCAATCCTTGGAGCTCCAAAAACCTGAGCCCTGCCATTCTTTTTTCCATATAGCTTCCGCTATCCTATAATATAGAGAGTATGCTTAATGACGATTTTCTTTGAGGCTTTTGTTTCAGTTCTTTGCACAGTCGGTGTACTCAGATTGAAATTATGACTTGAAAAGGCGAATTGAAAAAATTCTGCATCTAGTTTGCTCTTACCGGCATTCCAACTGTGGTAGTCAAAATTGTTATGTTATTTACACCTTCCTTCAGCTTTACGGGTGCTTGGAAAGGAAATGTGGGTGATCTATGGTATCCATGCCCCGTTCCTGCATGAGGGGAAGGAGCAGGAGTTAGAAATGGCAAGCAAATAAACGTTTGTTGACTCAAATTAACCTTACGGAAAACACCATATTTTATGGGAAAATCTGTTGGTCATACACTCATACCTACGAATTCTCCATTTACAAAGGCGAGCAAGGCATCTCCTAGACAGCGAAGCTGCAAGACTGGTTTAGTGGATTTTTTGAATGGCAAATCAACATTGTCTAGATCTATGCTGGAAAATGGAAAATGGATTGTTAGTACATAACCAATTGATTAAGATATTAATCAATAATGTTATTATATGTTTGAATAATTGATATGGAATAGTAGTATTTGCTCCTATTTTAATAATCTTGAATTTTTACCTGGTACTGTACCATAGATAGTCGGTTGTGTCCTCCGTGGTGGTGAATTGTTCCAGTGGGCTTCTTGTGAATACATGCCCCTTAGTTGGTAGAGACTCAGAGGTCTTCACCCAGTTTAGACCCTTGTTAGCCTTTTCGGACCTTACAAATTCTCTTGCGTTATGTTGACTTAGCATCTGTCGAGGAAAATAATGATTATTTGTCAAAACTCACATGGTTAAATAATTTTCTTTTACTATTTGCTTTGTCTGCTATGCTCAGTCGACGCTCACATAGTTAGTGTTGTAGACAACAGTCTTGCAGTCAGGCAAAATACTGATAGACTTGGGAGGGATGGCGTGCTCTTTCCCTTTAAAATTAGCCTTAAGCGTCACATGAGAACGGTTGTTCCATATGAAGGCTGCACAAAGATTATCCTTCTCGTAGAAGCGTGCCTGATGATAATAGCAGAATGTATCAGCAGTCCAGATAATTCATCTTAGTACCATTACACAAATTTGGACTTTTTTTTATAAGGTTACGGTCAGACCTATAGGGTTATGTGATAAAAGGTAAGTTTTCAAGGTAGAACAGTGAGGTTTCAGGATAAAATGTTTGTTTTTTCAAAATAATTTACTGTAGTAACACCGGAAACATCCCATCTATATCATGACTATTCTTATGGTCAGATGGTGTCATATCAGAGTTTCTTATATTGTTACGAGTCTTATGACCATGTGTTCTCTTTCTTATAGCTTACCTCAAATTCTGGGCCAAACACCTCAATTTTGTACCTCCCCGCTAGCATTGCTTTCTTGCTGAGTGTCAAAGCACGGTGGAGATCCTTCAAGTGTCCGAATTTGGGCTCTCTTAACAACCCTGAGGATAAGGTATACGTACCAAGTCAAGACATTTAGATCAATTAACATCTATTTGATGCATGCTTCACTGATATTATTGAAGAGTACAGAAGGCTGTACCAAAGTGATCAATTGGAGCTTCATCATAGTATCCAGTGGTGGCAAAGTCGGAAGCAGTTCTTGCAAAGTTTGTACCACCATAGTACTGCAGCACAAAGAGTTGTCGGATGGATATGATTAGTTAGATTTTCCACCAAAAGGTATTTTTTCCAAAATCCCTTGATTAGTTTTGATATGGAGCTTTCATAAATATCTGAGCAAGTGTCATTCTGAATGAATGTATGAAAAATCTTGGATGTGAACAATAGGGAAATAAAATTTTGTGGGATTCGAAATGGTTGGTAGAATACCATGTAGTAGTTAGTATGACTTCCATTCTTTGAGAACCAACGAGCCACTCCGTAGGCAGTGTCCTCAGCTGACCTTTGAGAAGCTATCTCTCCGAAACTTTTGAACCTGTAATTGAAAAATATTTAGTGGGAAACTTATACATCTCAGGAGCAAGAGGTACTTTAGCTATAAGATTGAGAACCGAAGGTAATCCTTACTGAGTAGTCCAGTTCTCTGTCCATAGTGATGGCTTGTTAGGTGCATTAGGACCGTCGAATGTTTCTCCACAATGTCTACCATTGCAAGCATTAATCTATCAGGAAAAGGACATATGTTAAGGTCTGCTAGATTTTGCTTTCAAGTTTCAACTCTGTAGCTTTTTTTTTTTTTTTTTTTTTTTTTTATATGACGAGGGGGTTGAATCTCCCCGGGCCCATGCATTCCCGCACCACCACATGGACCATGTAAGCCACCCCCTTCGGGGGCTGCAGTGGCCAAGTGATCATCGCCCCAGCTGGTAGTCGAACCCGGGACCTCTCAACTCCTGCATTTCTGCAAGATTCAAGGTTTAACCCAGCTACCACTGCCCACTGGACTAACACCACTTGGTTAACTCTGTAGCTTTGCTGTTTATGAATAATATCTTTATTCGAATAGATGGTTACCACTGGTCCTGGTGCATCCTTTTGCTTGCACATGATCCATGGCACACCAGTTTCCTGGGCAACGGCCATGTTTCCTGCCCATTTGATGTACCTCTCTGCTGCGCCATCTCTGAAGGCTCCTCTTACGTGATCATACTCATTCTCGATCTGAAAATAGAAAGGAGGAAAATAATATAAACTTTCTAAGACAGTGTGCTTCATCTATATATATATCCATTGCTTATTCTCTGACAGAATGATTAAACCTGAGACAAAATGATAGGCCCGCCCTGTGAGGCAAATAGCTTGTTTTCCTTCATCAAGCTGATCACCGTGGTGACCCATCTCTTAGTATGTGCCTGCACATAAATTCCGTTTACAAATTTGAAGAGTACTTGGAATTAATCGAACATAAGACAGAATTAGTAATCAAGATTGTTACTATGATCACCTTGAATACTTCATTATCTGTTCTGTATATAATGTTGGGCTCCTTTCTTAGCCAGAATGGATATCCTCTGTCACACAATCATATTGATGAGGTTCAAGAGGTAAAACGAGAAAGATGAGAAATTGCATATAATGGGAGGATAACAGCGGACTTATGAGATCCATGATTTTCCTATGGTCGTGTGCTGATCTTTGTGTTTATAGGTCTTTTTTAGTTACAACTCTTTTTTTTTTTTTTCCCTTGTTACCTGCTACGTTTCTCCATAGATTTATAGGTGTATTAAGTTTGAACATTTTTGCAGCTAGTTTAGGCTCATTTCCATTTATAGTATTTTCTATTATTCCGAAACTGTATGAAAGTTATTATCTGTAGTCTGTACCCATTGTTCCATTCTGCCTGGACGAAAGGTCCAACCCTGATGGTCGCCCACATGCCTCTCTCAGCAATCATCTTGAAGAATTTCACAACATCATATCTGCCTGTGAAGTTATACTGGGAGAATATTCACAAGTTTGATTAGTTTTTCTATAATTATCGAAACAATTTAGCTGTATGTGCTAGTATTTATAGGAGGGTATAGGTTACCTGGCCCTTAACAGGCTCATGAAGGCCCCAAAAAACATAAGTCTGGATCACATTCAAGCCTCCCTCTTTGCATTTGTCTAGGATATCCCCCCACATCTAGCAACAATAAATTTATGTTAAAAAAATTATATTATGTAAAGAAATGATATTTTTATGCAAAATGCTTGTGAGTTCAATTTTTTGAAGTTGACATTCTATACCTCCATAGGGAGACGCGGGTAATGGACAGATCCGGAATAGAGGAACTCTCTTCGGCCATTAATCAACAAGGACCGAGAATCATAGGTCACGCCAAGTTGTTTGCCATTCTTCTCTTCAGCATGCGCAGTGAGGAAAAGCACCAGGGCCAAGGTAAGCATGCACTTACCATACCTTGACATGATTAATTATTTTAGTCTACCTGCTAAATTAAGTCTAGCACAGAAGAAGAAACCTTGACAACAAAAGGGAGGAAAATGAGGAAAATATGTTTGGGGTTTGAAGTTTTCGTGAGCGATCACCCTTCCTCTGAAGGAAGAGGATCGCCAATGATGTTAAGAGTGGGACAAAAGACATGATTAGAAGGTTACAATGTTGAATATATATACACAAACTACGATTAGATTAAGGTAAAATAACAAACAAATGTATGGTGGTTACTTGTGTTTGCCTAAAAGTTAATTTTCCATATTTGATGGATTATCATCAGTCTCAATGCTATTTTTATCCGTCTGTTTTTCTCTTGCTATATTTGTGGTTGATTTGTTGTATTGTTAATTTGTGATCTATTTTAAGTCTATTTTTATTCCATCTTTTCTCTCATATTCTTTCTATTTTTAAGAATGGAGAACAAAAAGGCACTAACTGTAAAGTATGTAATGCCATTATATTGTAGGCTATTCCTGCCTGAGATATGAAGGTTATCATAACTTATGTTGCTCAGACTCGTTTAAAAGTATCCGAGTGTCGGACACGGGTACGTGGAGGAATCAGAAGAGTCGGAGTAGATCATAACTCAATATTTTTTAATCACGATACTCGTATGTGATTAGGTGTTGTCAATTAATTACTAGCTGTAAAACTCTGTAGCTTGTAAGTTGGATAATTTTCACTGGTAATATGGCAGCATATTCTTCCATTTTGATACCCCTCTGACATGCTAGTCTTTTGTGATCTGATAAATCTGGGAGTAATCGATACTCCCTCTACTTTAGAATTTAAGTCATTTTCACATTTTGAGGACCTCATTTATCTCTTCAATATCCCTCAAAATATATAAATTAAGTATTGTCAAATGTATACCTTACAATGAGCATTTTCGTTACATTTTAAAAAAAAATCGGAATTTTTAAAAAGAGCTGTAGTATTTTGTTAAATTAAAAGTCTAAGGCTTACTAAAAGGCGTAAGCTGCATATACTTTGGAATGAAGGGAATACAGAAGGTGACATTATCTTATTTTCCTTTGCTAAGAGAGAAAATGCATGCAAGAGGGCAGCGGACTCTCATTGTTGTATGAGGAGAAACATAATTAGACTTGTCTAAAGATCAAACATTATTTCCATATTTCCAATGGAGCCAAAGACTCATTACTCTTTGGTTATGGATTATAATGGAATAAATCAAAATGGCTCACTAAAGTGAGTGCTCTTCTTTCTTTTATGAAGTAGCGGTCCTTCAATGCAGTTCTCGACGCAATTTTCATCTTGGGTCATTCGGAAACAGCCTATTTGTGTTGCTAACACAAGGGTAAGGCTGCGATCATCCGACCCCCCCTTACCCTACAATTTGTGGGAGCCATTGAGACACTAGGGTAATGTTGTTGTTGTCGTCGTCTAAAGATCAAACATTACTCTTATCCTAGAGCAAATGTTTTAGAATAATAACTTAAAAGAAGGATTTGATAACTTCATAGAAACCAATGTGTAAGTTACTTTCATTCTAAATAAGGCTCCAAGAATTCTACTTGGAAATCATTTTATAAGCATCTGGAACTAAGTTACTTCAGCTAGGCTACAAGCATTGTTGTCAGAATCGCGATTCGATTCAACGATTCTACGATTTTACGATCCAAAAATGTTTGACCGATCCTGGATCCTACGATTCCATCATAGTTGTAGAATGTTACGATCCTGTTAATTTGAAAATTTCTAGAGATGGGATCATAATACGATCCTACGATCCGATTACATAATAAAAAAAATTAATATATTTTTTTATATAATGACACCGTAAATTCAAATTTCGTTTAAGTTGTAGAAACATGTTCATACAATGACACAAAAATCATTACTTACCAATATTTTATGAATAAATATTAATAAATAAGTGTTTTAAGTTTCAATTATATGTTTTTACCAAATAAAAAAATTATATTTAGTGAGTTTGTAGAATCTTGCGATCCTACGATCCGATTCTAACGATTCGATCCTACCCTCCCCATCGATCCAAAGTAAAATCCCGATCCTGACAACATTGGCTACAAATGTCGGATACTCAGATGTAACATAGAGGCGGAGTGTCAGACAATAATGTTATACGAAAGCTTTTCATGTTTTTGGTCTAAAATTAAATGTCGGGATGTCTATCGTGTCAAGGTGTCGAAACGATGGACATGCGACACGCTGTCAAAGTGGAGTCAAATTAACAGTAGTTTACAAATTGCAAGGACTTATCTAGTCTAAAATATATTTCTAAGCATTTCAGTTGTTTTACATTTCTCATTTTCTCTCATAACTGTATGCTATTATCAGTTCATTTTGATTGCAGTTCGGAATTTTCAAAATCCAAGACCGTCCCTTCAAATATTATTCTCAAAATTCCAAAATTATTAATGCGTCTGTTTAACTAAGATGGTGTACTTTGACCTTATTGGACCTACTGAAAATTTGTTATCATAATTGATATTTCTACTATTACTATATCCTTTCTTCTGAAGTGATATAGATCAATGCCTGGACCGGGGGGCATCAGCCCACGGGAAAATGTTTTAATTTTAAGATGCGATCATGAATCGAACTAGATCAAAATATTCAATTGTCGACGGAAAAACTTATTTGAGTTGTAGGTTGGCTTGTCCAAGGATGATTATTTTATAGGAATCCACAGTTTAGTAGAGAACACTTAATAAAACTTCTAGTTTGTAATTTACTTTCTTGCATAAAATAATATGTGAAATTTTGGCTTTTTTATTATAACATTATAATTATAAGATGCAAAAGAATTACAAATGACATAGTAAACATTTTACATTCTTTTTTCCCAGCTTTCTTACTTGTACTAGTGCTTGCTATTTTTCTATTTCTGGGAACCTCACATTGAAGGAGTACCCCACTCTAAAACTGATTAGAAAACATGAAATAACTACCTCCCTTTATTTTCCTTTAACAAAAAAAAAAAACCTAGAATCGAAATAAACATAAAAAAGAGGCTGTCTAGCCTTTGCGGCCACATCGTAGTTGGACGGCTAAGGTCTTGGTTTTTAATTCAGGGCAAGCATTCTTGTCAAACAGGTTCCTGTCTATTGGTATTTCGCATTTGTCTTTTCCCATGCAGTTCTGCTCGAAAGAAACATGGTCATACTTAAACAAGGACTTTAATATAATTCAAACTGTATGTCGAAAACTGGTTAATAACAGGACATGTGTGGAATGCGTTTGTTTACCTGCTCAACAATCTGTTGGCTGTTAGAGGCAGTGCAGTTTCCTGCAATGTAATACCCACAAACACCATAAGGATTGCCAAAGCCAGCAAACTCAACCTTGGTCACAACTTTGTCCTTAGGACACTTGAGTTGCGCCTTAGGCTTTGGTGTTTCATTGCCCAGAGGTATAATTTGCTTGTCGTCCCTCTTCCATGCCCACACGTCGGCTGGCATGACCTCTGAGATGTAGCTACATATACTGTCCCTGTTCACTGTCTCGATCTGAACTGTATCGATGTCTCCTCCTGCCTCATCCAGAATCACTATGAAGTTGTCTTTAGGCTTGAGAAACGATCTTGGTAGGTGGTACCTGCAACCTTTTCTCTTAGTATGTTGCTCAACAAATGTTAAACATATTGCTTTACATGACTGAATATGTTTTTTTTACTTACTCATTTTGTGATGGCCTTTTCAGTATTGTGAGGTAGGATGACCAGTAACGTCCTATGCTTTCACCATTGACCCAGACGATACCTTTTGTCATGTTTTCCATCCTAATAGTTAGCGGATCATCTCCTTCTGGTGCATCAAAGTAGGCCTGTAAAAGTGGTTAATCTTAGATAATGGCCTTCTTCCATGGTACGTGCACCGTGCATGTCAAATAAATTAGCTGGTAAAGTCATGAGTATTGGTACAGTGGTACTCATGACTGATTTCAAAATCTGTCAGCTTTAAAACTGCCATATGGCTCCGTATTCACCAATAAAAACTGTCATGGTAGGTAATTCAGGATGAGAGTTGAAGATAGATAACACTCATGAGTCATTATCGGATTCCATCGACAGAGCTGAAGTGTATTACCTTGTACCAAGTAAGAGCTTTTCCAGCTCCTTTAGCAGGAGTCCATTTGGCTTTCTTTGATCCTTCTTCAGTGAAATACTTGAGCCTCTCTCCTTCTAAACCAATCTGCATAATTTTTTATGATGTCAGTTGGGATGCATAAATTAATCACTAATTTTCAACCCTAGTGATTCAGTTTTACCGTGTGATGCCAGCCGTTCAACGTTAGATCAAGGTTTCCTGTCCCCAGACCTAGGAGCTCCACTGTCCTGATACCAGTGAATCTATGTTCCATGTAGCTTCCACTGTCCTGTATATGAATGATGGCGTGCACAATATGACAATTAGTATCTATAACTTGTTAGAATTTGTGACGATATGAATAGTTTGTTTATCTTTGTTCAGGTTAGTCAAGTACTGGGAAAATGATGCTGTTGTTTCTTACCGGCATTCCAACTGTGCAGCTCAGAATCGAGATGTTGTTTACACCTTCCTTGAGTCTAATGGCTGCTTGGTATGGAAAGGTATATTCTCTCTTTACTCCATGTGCGGTTCCTTAATTGAAACAAGGAACCGTAACTAAGTGCCTTGAAAAATATTACTCACATGCCATAATTTTGCTATTTCTACAAACAAGCTAAGTAGTTACCTATATACTCTCCGTTGACAAAAGCGAGTAAGACATGGCCTAGACTGAGGACTTGAAGGACTGGTTGGAGGGATTTTTTGAAAGGCAAGTCAAGATTGTCCAATTCTATACTGAAAGCCAAAAAAGAAAAGATAAATTTCAGTCTATTACATTTCAAACAAATACTCGAAATGAAATCAACAGAAAAGTCATCTATTTATTATCAGGGTTTACCTGGTTTTGTACCACAGATAATCAGAGGAGTCTTTCACAGTGCTAAACTGTTCTCTAGGTTCCCTTGTAAAGAAACCTTTCATTGGTATGATTTCTGTGGTTTTCTCCCATTTTAGACCGTTGTTTGCGTTCTCAGCCCTAACAAATTCCCTTGCGCTATGTTGAGATACAATCTGTTTGATGAATCCAATGAACAAACATTAGTATATATATTTTCAAAAGATCAGGAACACATAATTTTATTGAATTTCACTCACATATTCAGTGTTGTAGACAACAGTCTTGCAGTCAGGGAGAATGCTGATCGACTTAGGTGGAACCACATGTTCGTTGCCTTTGAATTTAACGGTTTGTTCGAGATGAGTGTGGTTGTTCCATAGGAAACCAGCACAAAGTTCTCCCTTTTCATAATAGGTTGCCTGCAATTATGCTATTTAGCTAAATAGACATTCAATTAACTCTAAATCATATCCCATGAATTAGCTTTTTTAGTCTCCTTCCTTACCTCCAAATCTTCATTGAATTTCTGAACACCATAATTACCCGCGATAATTGCCTTCTTGGTTAGCTTAAGGGCACGGTGCAAATCCTTCAAATGTCCCCATTTTGGATCTCTTATCAAGCCTTAGAGTTGTTCAATTATACCAGTTAGATATCTTAAAAAAAAAATTCCTAATGTAGTGAGACTATGATATGTTTTTTTTTTTTGGTGTTGACCAGGAGTATCCCCTACCGACAGTTGGGGCAATCTCCTTCGGGGTACTGAAGGCAATTTAATGGGTTGACCCCTCCCAAGTTTGGTTTTTTCATTCGCAAGAGTCAGGAATCGAACCCCTGACCACTTGTTTAAGAGATGAGAGCCCTTACCACTCACACCAGCCAACTTTGGTAGTGAGACTATGATATGTGAACTAGGGAGAAAGTGGCTTACCAAATTCATCAATTGGGGCTTCGTCATAGTAACGAGTCGTTACAAAGGAGGCAGCTGTTCTTCCAAAGTTTGTACCACCAAAGTACTGTGGTAATGCCACCAAGAATATATGGTTAGTTGATTTGATTACCCTTGTTTCGATTTTATAATTTAGCATTACATATAATTTTTTGATTGAGCTTACCATATAATAGTTGACATGGCTTCCATTCTTTGAAAACCAGCGCGCAACTGAGAAGGCAATATCCTCTGCTGCTCTTTGAGATGGAGCATCTCCGAACACTCTATACCTGTAATTTGAACCCAACAAGGTTAACTTGAGGTTCGGGTTAAAGAAAGTACAATAAAGGAGTTAGATGCTTACTGAGCAGTCCAATTCTCAGTCCATAGACGTGGCTTGGTTGGTGCATTTGGTCCTTCGAATGTGTCTCCGCAGTGCCTTCCGTTGCAAGCATTGATCTACCTCACCGAAGAACAAGACAGATTATATATCAAGTGGTCGAGGAGTTTGTATTTTCATTTGAAGGTTTAAATCTCAGTTTTCCTTACCACTTCGCCAGGGGCATCCTTTTGCTTGCACATGAGCCATGGAACACCGGTTTTAAGGCCGATGGCCATGTTTGCGGCCCATTTGATGTATCTTTCTGCACCTTCATCGAAGGCCTCCCTTACATGATCGTACTCGTTCTCAATCTAAGAATAGAAAGAAAAATCATATTAACATGTTGTTTGTTCATTTGTGATGTCTATTTTGCAGGAAATATTTTCACCTGAGACAAAATGATAGGACCTCCTTGTGTAGCATAAAGCTTGTTATCCTTCATCATATTTACAACCATGGTAACCCATCTCTCCATTTGCATCTGCATTCAAGTTTTACATTGCACAATTTTTAAGCAGTCGAAATCGAGTTATTATTTTAGCTTATTCGATAGATTTTATCACCTTGTAAGCAGGATTATCTGTTCTGAAAGTGATGTTAGGCTCCTCTCTTAGCCAGTATGGAAGTCCTCTGTAATTATACAAGATTTATCTTATTTCCAAGAAATCAAATTTATGATTAATAGTAAAATATCTTTTTTGTGGTGTTGGTAAATAACCCAAGGATGATCTGAGTTTAAAACTCGTCTATATTAAATACATTTCTGTGACTTATTTTACATTTGGAAAAAAATTACAAAACAAGATTGTGGTGATCAAATTACCCATGGTTCCATTCTGCTTGAATGAAGGGTCCGATTCGAAGGGTCACCCACATTTCTTTTTCAGCAACTAACTTTAGAAATTTTACCAGATCATTATTTCCAGTGAAATTGAACTGCAAAAATAATAAAAGAATGGTTTATTTGTAAAAATTCACTAAAAGACAATCTACTAAACTAAGTAGTATAGTAGTAATATTTTTTTTTGTTGTACAAATAATTAGTAGTTCTCACCTGGCCTTTAATGGGTTCATGAACGTTCCAAAAGACGTAAGTTTGGATCAAGTTCAAACCACCGTCTCTACATTTTTGAAGTACATCGTCCCACATCTACATTCCCAAAAAAAAAAAGGAAAAAGAATGAGGTCCAATTACTATGCAATAATACAAGTCATTCTTGTCGATACTGAACATTTATTTGATTAGGTTTTACCATCGAATTGAAAGTTTTGAATCTTACCGAGACAGGCATACGAGGGTAATGGACGGAGCCGGAGTAGAGAAGTTCTCTCTTGCCATCAATCAATAGGGATCGACCATCATACGTGACACCAATTGCTTGACCTGGTTTCTCCTCTACATCATCGTTGTCTCCTTTACAATGTACGTTGAAAAACAATAGTAAAAGAGTTACGATCAACGTAAAGTTTATACCTTCTCCCATAATTGTTTTAGTACAATTAACAAATCCAAAAAAGGGAAAAATCGAAAATTCACGTATATTTTATGAGGTTAGTTTCGAGTATTTGGTTTTCTCTGATTTATAATTTCTCAAACTAATATCTCATCCTTTTTCTCCTATTTATGTGTGTAATTTATCTTACTAATGAATGGATATATAATAAACGTGTTTAGTGATCTAAGAACTTTAAATATGTTAAATATTTCTTAAACACCCTAAAAATAGATTTAAGAGTAAATTTTCGACCATTAAAAATTGTTGCACAATCAATTGTCAAGGCAAAAAAAACACAAATTCCATGGGTTGAGAGACTTTGGAGGAGACATGCTTACTTCTTTAGTATGTCCCAAGTTTAGGCAACTATGAATCTTCTTCTTTTCTACCTATCTATGAATGAATGCCAAATTTACCCTTTTTTTTGTGAAGTTTTGTTGTCCATAAAAAACATGTCCAAATTTAGTAGTCACTTGGTGAAAAATTGTTCAAAAGCATGTCCAAGTTTTGTAGCCACTAGTGAACAATTACATTTGATATTTTTAGCGGAGATAAAAATTACTCCAAAAATTATACTCCTTATTTTGTTTGATTTATGTATTACATATTTCATCAATTTTGATGCTTTTTTTTTCTAAAAGTCATGACTTTTACCTGAATAGAGAGTAAGTTTTCTTAAGCACGGTTTCACAATAAATTATTATTAGACTATTTAAGAGCAAGGTAACTAAAAATCATAAAATAGGTACAATAATATATAGTAGATGAGGTACTCCGTATAAAATATAGCAATATACGATAAAACATGTATTAATATTATAAAATAGGTATGTAGAACTGCGGAATTATTACTTAAAAAGGTGTTGTAAATATTTAAAAAAAAAAAAAAAGATAAGCAAAACATAAAAAGGGTGACATCTTGTATGCACTAAAATGGTCTTACAATAAATTTTTATAATAATGCTCTCATAAAATTTGTGCTAAATTAAAAATTACTGGTACTAAACTATTTTACTTTAAAAAAACTAATTATACTCTTTTTATTAGATAGATGTTCAAAGGGCTTTTCAATTTTTTTGGTCTATCATCAAGTTTAATGAGGATTGGTATATTATAATCACAAAAATGGTAAAACTAAGGTCAAATCTATTTTTTTTTTTTTTTTTGGGTTTTTCTGATAGAAACCCAAAAGGCTAACTACATTACTAAATTGAAATCAACAAAAGCAACAATACTTGGTGGAAACACATCAGACCATACACGTCTTCCATGCGACCAAGGCCTTATATGAGCTAACTCATAAATTATCCTATTACATCTCCTACTAACAAGTAACAAAATTAAATTTGATCGACTCGAACTCAGAAACTAAATCAAATATTTCATCATAGACAAGGTAAATATCTCTCCCCCCTTATTTGCGGTGCAACAAATCTGTGATGACTTCTTTACCGTCGCTCTCAATGAGTTCTCTTGTACAACCAGCTTGTCTCGCCTCCTTCATTTCTGCTAAAATCGCTTTGGCCTCGGCCATCTTCAGTTCTCTTCCACACTTATCTTGGATGACCTACCCCTCCCGTCTTACATATTATCACAATCCGAAATTTTTAATTAAATTAGAATAATCATTATCAGTTAATCTAAGTACTTGTAAATTCAAATTTACAAATTTTTAAATTAGTAGTATAATTTTCAACACAAATGTAATCCACCTTTTTTTTTTTGGGTGGTTTTCATTTTTCCTTTTTAGCCCAATATTTCACCACCATAAACAAAGTCACAAAAGTATACAAAAAGAAAAAAGAAAAATTCCAAAAATGGAAAAGAAAAAAGAAAAAAGTGTCAATATTTGGTCTTCCTCTTCAAGACTTCACTCAAATCTTCAAATTTCCAATTCCCAAATCCCTAATCCATTTTCTCTCTCTATTCCCTTACCACAAAATGTGTATTCTTCAACTTCATTCAAACTTATTATTTCTTTAATTTCACTAAAAATGTGTTTATTACATTAATTAATTAATACATTTAAAGCCAAGCTAATTAACTAAAACAAGTAGTTACAAGTTACAACCACCATTGTAGTGTATTGTACGACGTCGTTTTAGTTTGAGAAATGAGCGCATCAAGGTTCATAAAGTGTGTAACTGTTGGTGATGGAGCTGTTGGAAAAACTTGCATGCTCATCTCTTACACTAGCAACACTTTCCCCACTGTATGTTTTTTTAATTAAAATTTTAATTTTTAATTTTTAAATTCATCAAGGTTAAATTTCGATGTAATGGGTTATTTTGTATTTGTATTTTGTGATCTGGGTATTTTTTTTGTTTGAGTTGTTCATATTGCAATTTGATGTAATTGTAGTGTTAAACCTCATTGTATATATATTTTTTTTAAGAATTTTATTTTTATCAAGGTTAAATTTTGATGAAGTGGGTTCCTTTGATTTTGAGTTTTGTGATCTGGGTATTTTTTGTTTGAGTTGTTCTTGTTTTAATTTTGATGTAATTGTAGTGTTAAAACACAATTTAGTAAATGTTGTAAAGTTTCAATTTTTAGGTTTTGGTTATGTTGTTGATTTGATGTTTGATTTGTTTTAATGGGGTTAGTGTGATTTGTGATTGAGCTCGCTGTTTACATGATTTGTAGGAAAATAAGCTGAAATTAGGGTTTCAGTTGGTATGGAATACTGATTTGGGGATAATGGGCTAGTATTATCTGCTCTTTTGGTAGTTGATTCTGATTGACTGTCCTTTTTAGTCGGGGTGCTGTGATCTCGTTGTTAAACCGTACATTGTCGAGGATTTGTGGGAATCCTGGCTATGGTTGAGACTTGAGTCATAAGAATGTGATTGTATCATGTGGATCAGTGTGTATATGTGAGAGTGTGAGACCAACCCAAATACGGATGTAGTCCTTCTTTCATTTAGTGATAGGGTTAATGGGCTGGTCATGGAAGACTGTCTTACATTAGTTTTTTGTGTCGAAAGTATATTAAGCTCAATTAGCTTAACAATATATAGCTGCTACTCTGCTAGGTGGTTTGGTTTTACTTAATTTGTCAAAACCGCCTCTTTGAAACAAATTGGAGGTTCAACATTTAAACCCTGAAATGACTCCAAAAGGCCCTTTGTAGTTTCAGAGATTGAATCTGATTATTGAATATCAATTATGATAGTCAATCATCAATCTAGTTGGTCTTTTTACGTTTACAAGGATCACATTCCTTGGGTAATTGAATTGAATAGATTGAGTCATTTAGATTCATTTGATCAAACAAGTAAATTGTTAGTTGTTTGTTGGTAGTGCAAGGTGCACCGTTTTGGGGAGCTAAGGATTTACAATAACTTGTGAGGTGATCTATTGTTGAAGGTTTTTTTTTTTTTTGAAAGAATTGTTGAAGGTTTTTTGAGTGTGGTGTATTGTTGCCTTAGAGCCTAGAGGTTTGTGCATTTTAAGTCTCTTGTTGCAAGAACAAAATGGCGAAAAAGTTATACCACTTAACTACAACAAATTTGAGTTCGATTTTTTTTATCCCCATTCCCATGTAAAGGGATTCAACCATCGATGTGCATGAACTTTGGATAGTCAGGATTTTTTATCCTTTCATTTTGTTCCTCTATATTATATGAGAGATCTTTTTAGCTCTACACAACTTTTTCTTATTATACTATTTGTGGTCCATCTCTCTGTCCTAAGTTAACAATTTGATTTCAAACACTATAGTGGAGAATTTGCAGATTACACTAGGGCTATGTATTTGAAACTTTATGTATCCTTTCTTTATGTGTTAATTTTTTAATTGCTTATCTAATTCGGAGAATGTTTCTGAATATTAAGTTGATTCTGAAATAATGTCGTAACGTGGCACCTTCACACACTACTTTTCAAAAGACTTTTACTGGCTATGAGTTGTGACATTGTGTGCCTCCCTCATTTGAACAGGATTATGTGCCAACAGTTTTTGACAATTTCAGTGCCAATGTGGTAGTGGACGGAAGCACTGTTAATCTAGGGTTATGGGACACTGCCGGTAGGTTTCAAATTGCTCTCTCCTATATTTAATTCTTGGGGGGGGGGGGGGGGGGGGGTGACAAGGGCAATACCAATGCAAATGATTTTCTAACCATGGACATGATACCACCTTCAAATGACCTTACCAACTAAGCAGCTAACATCTGCTCTCTCTCTCCGTACATTTTTGGTGACATCTTGTCAATTTATCCTGATTTTATAATCTGTTTTATGAAACAGGTCAGGAAGATTACAACAGACTGAGGCCGTTAAGCTATCGTGGGGCTGATGTCTTTATTCTTGCATTTTCACTTATTAGCAAAGCCAGTTATGAAAATGTTTTCAAGAAAGTAAGATGTCTGGCAGTTAAAATGTCTAGTTATATCTCACAGATAGCACGAAATAATCTCAGTGTCATATTTTTCTGATGTTATCACGTTAATGCATTTTGCAGTGGATTCCTGAATTGAGGCATTACGCTCCTAATGTGCCAATTATTCTTGTTGGAACAAAACTTGGTAAGATTATCCATCTGTGAAGGGTTTGTAACTCGATATGCATGTGCAGTTGTGCACTGTGTTATACTTTTATGTTTTTTGACTGTTGTCCTGTTGTTGCTATGTCTTGAGATCTTGAATATAGTATTCCATAAGCAACACAGCCATTAAATAAATCGCCTTTGCTTTTCCTGACTGATCTTTAACAGATCACCTTACTTTTGAGATTTAGGGCGTGGTCAAAGGGTTTTGAGTTTGTTTTTATTATTAAGTAGCTTTGTGAAAATGAGCCGTCTAAATGTTCGTAAAGAAGTAGATGATTATGGTGGGCGACAGGGCTCGATTAAGCGAAAGTTTCAGTTTCAGTCAGTTTCTCATAAAAAATGTGATACTCAGTAAGTTGTAGATACCTCCGCCATACCGGTTAAGAAAGTGAAGCGACAGTAAAGGAATTATTGCATGAATGTTCAGTATAACGCCATCTAGCTAGAGAGTTTATGAGTTATGTGGAAAGAGTAGGCCAAATATTACTGGCTAGTTTATGAGGAGATTCATATCTCCCATCTTTAATTTCCTTTTTTGAGTTTCATCCTTTGATTCGTATGTACTTTGCTCTATGCAGATCTTCGTGACGACAAACAATTTTTTATGGATCACCCTGGTGCAGTGCCTATCACAACAGCTCAGGTAAACAAACGAGCTGCATGATCAAATGCCAAGTCTCCTGGCCAGTCTCTTTTTAACTAAGACCTCCATTATTTTTTTTATTTTTTTTTATTTTTTACTTTTTAATATCTGATTGAAGAATTTTTCCATTTAGACCTTGAAAAAAATGGGATCATTTTAAGGCGGCCGGTTATCAGTTGGGTCAATCATATTCATTTGGAATTTAAGGTCATCTTTGATTTTTACCAATTTTAGGATGATAAACTTAGGCATAATCTCTAATTAGCCATTTAGACTCGGGTCATTGAGGGTCAGGTCAATATCAGGTCCAACAAATTGGGCCAAGTACAGTTTTGGTTGCGTCAAGTTGGGATTTGGGTCATTTTTGAGTGATCCTATTCTGGTCTCATGTTATATTATATGGGTGATGGATCGACTCATTTAGGTGGGGTTCGTTTTATGAGGTCTACTTACATGTGTTTCTTATTTTGAAGGGAGAGGAGCTGAAGAAACAGACTGGAGCAGTTGCATATATCGAGTGTAGTGCGAAAACACAGCAGGTAAATTGCTCATCCTTGAACCATTTAAACAATATATTGATTCTGTTTCTGTGTATTAATGAGATTCCCGTATTTACCTTCCTTTCGGAGTTTAGAACATAAAGGCCGTATTTGACGCTGCTATCAAAGTGGTTCTCCAACCACCAAAACACAAGAAGAGAAAGAAGAGAAAGTCGCAGAAAGGTTGTTCGATACTGTAACAAACATCATTGAAAAGACAAGTACGATCTCTTGCTACTACGTATTACATTACCTTGGAACTACTCTCTTGTCTATTTCGATCTTCTTTAGATGCCACCATGCCAGTAGTTTGTTAGGTGAGACTGACAGACAAGTATCCGGTGGCAGATTGCTCGGATACTGACCATTGCTATCTGTATATCATTTTCTTTGTTAGTTGTTATTGCCAAAATTATGTTTCATTGTAAGATTTGCTGCTTGTGTGACTATATAATAGTAGTATTTGTAACTAAGCTCGCGAGGTTTACATTTGTAACATTTCGTTATCTTGCATTATATGTACAATTATCGCTTCCTTTCTCAGATTTCTTTTTTAATTAACGAAGAAACCAGCTGCCGCTTCTTTTAGGGCTTAACGAGTAAAGCCGGTTATTTATTGGTCGAGTAATATATGGGTTGTTAAAAATTTAGATATAGTTCCTCTCTCGGAACAAGTCAGTTTAAACTAGACTTCAGACCACCTACCCCTTTTCCATGTTAATGTCGTGCAGGGTGGAGGTAAGGGCATTCTTTCTTGCACGACATGAGAAGCGAACTTGGTCATGTAGGATTCAAGGTCAAGTCGTAATCACCAGCTTTCGAGGTTTGTACGACATATAGACAAGTCTTGAACCACATCATTTTAGACTCGACTGACAAATTCTTGTTCAAGACAAATATATCCGTTCTATACTTAATACGGATCAAATAGGATAGATGGACAAAAGCAGAATGCATAGGAACTAGCCAAAAAACAATCTTAAAACTGATATGTTCGTCTTGAAAGAGACCAATTGTAAGACCATCCCCAAGCAAGGTCAATTGCTTGGTCGTGACCTTGCTTGGTCACGGTTAATCAAGTAATTAGGAGTGTTAATGTGTGGCCAAGGGTGGTTAATTTGTGACCAAAAACAAGAAATGGTCAATTTGTGACCAAGGTTGGTCAATTTGTGACCAAGGTTGATCAAAAGAGGGGTCTTATTGACCTTCTACGTGTCAATTTCTTATTGGTTGAACAATTATAAAACAATAAAAAACAATGATTGAGAATGTTGTAAAGTGGATAATGATTGGGTTGATGACTGCAGGTCGCGACCTTCCTTTAGGAGGGTGAAAATGGGTCAAGGTTAATAAATTAGGATTAAGAGTAAAATCGGGTCGCGACCTAGTTAGCGCGACCACTGCTTGGGGATGGTCTAATAGTGTTGTGTTATTAGCAAGTTGCATGATAAATTTGTCCTTAAATGTATATTCCCCATTGATGAAATAATTAATAAGATGGGTACACCTTACAATAATTTGTGTAATTTTGTGTGAAGATATTATGCTTTCATTCTAGTGACTTGAAAGCTATTCAAGATTCGTACACAAAGAATGGTTGGCATAGCAATGCCATCTCTACCATGTCATGGACCCCCATTTGATAAATGGGTGATGCACTCTACTCCTTTGTGGTGGTCTCCAATTGATACTCTACTTTAAGAATATATCATCATTTTCGACTTCTTAATTTACTTGTCTATGCTTCTTATATTATACTGAATCGAGTTATCATCTTACCCGTTGTATCTGAATGTAATATAGTCCGACTATGATTCAAAACCTGAATTAACCCGATCCAACTGGAATTCGTTGATCTCGAAGAGACACTTGAACATCTTATACGATAATAAGATACCAATTGCCGAAATGACCCAACCTGAACTCAAAAATACCCTCAATGATGGACTCGTGTCTGATCTGACTGAATGACCCGTTTTACTAATATAAGCGTAATTATTGAGAAATCACCAACTACAATCACTATCATTAGATCTTTTTTGTTGATTAGATTCTTTCCATGTTTTAATTTTAATTTTAATTTTGATTTTTATGGAATCTGTGCTATTCCCACTCACAGCAGTTTTTACAGATGCATATACACTTTAGCACTAAAACACCAGGCATCCCTATTTTAAACAGCTGACTTTTTTTCCTCTTGAAAGTGTATATATGTCTTGTATTAGCCAAGCTTAGAAGCTCATTGAATTGAAGTATCACAAGTGTTGTCTGTGAAACAATGGCGTCTCGAAGAATCTTGAAAGAGCTCAAGGAACTCGAAAGAGACCCCCCGAGTTCATGCAGTGCCGGTAATACTGAATTTAATGCTATCCTTTCTTTTCCTCTAATTTTCTTAGATTGATGCTTCCAAGCTCCCAAACCCGAGTTGTAGAATTTAACATGGTATCAAAGCGCGTGACTTTCCAGCCTCGGCTAAGACGTGTTGAACTCATTGATTGCTTTGTATTATGATACATTTCAGGTCCAGTAGCAGAAGATATGTTCCATTGGCAAGCAACCATTTATGGTCCAAACGAAAGTCCTTACGCTGGTGGCGTCTTCCTCGTTAACATCCATTTTCCTCCTGATTATCCCTTCAAGCCTCCTAAGGTTTACATATTTTCTCATTATAATTCAAATTTGCGCGATCTAATATTGTTCACGTAAATTTCATAATATTGTTCTGAGACTGCCTCATATGAGAATTTGTGCTCCGAGACTGTTGAGGTACTAGAGTAATGTTGTTATCGTGAATAGAATATCGAAACTAACGACAGAATTGATGAACCCCACATGCATCATGCAGGTGGCCTTCAAGACTAAAGTCTTCCATCCAAATATTAATAGCAATGGAAGTATTTGCCTTGATATACTCAAGGAGCAATGGAGTCCTGCACTCACTATATCCAAGGTCATCTATTCATCATCCTTCCTATTTTCTGACAATATACACGTGCCTGAATCAAACCTTACATTTATAACCTTCGGAAATTATAGAATATGAGATTTTTTAATTTGGTTAAATACTCATTTATTATCGATAAATAAGATATACTCCCTCTGTCCCGGTCATTTGTTCTTCTTTTTCATTTTTGGGTGTCTCGGTCAATTGTTGTCCTTTCTATTTTAGGATTGCATTTGATGAACAATTTGGTCATTCACACTCAATTTCATCCACATGTCATTTAGTAATTGACCATCTTCTCTTTCCTTGGTCTTTGTGCCAAAACCAAAGGACAACAAATGACCGGGACGGAAGGAGTAATACTTTAAGCATGATATTTTGAAAATTAACGAGGATTAAAACAATCCAAAAGCAAACGTAAACTATTGGCATGAACATAGATATCGACTATTTTAATCGTTCTTTAAGGCTCTGTTTGACAAAACTATCAGAAAAGGTAGCTGAAAAGTGAAAAGCTAATTGAAATCTGAAAAGGTAACTGATAAGGTAGCTAAAAATTAGGAGCTGATAAGGTAACTGATTATATAAAAATGTGTTTGACAAACTAGCTGAAAAGGTAGTTGATTTTGGTAAAATAACGTAAAAGGATATGAAAATTATTTAATATTATACTCCCTCTGTTTTTTATTTATGACTTTCTCACATTTCGAGATACTCCCTTCTCTCTTCAATATCTCTTAAAATATAAGATTAAATATTATGATATGTATACTCATATGAAAGTGTTCTTGGTAAGGAATTTAATGGTACTATTTTTATATTTTTTGAACAAATATATTTTTGTAAATATTAAAGTCAACACAAAATCTCATTATAGACGGTCATTATCCGTCTATAATGAAAGACGGGTCAAATACAATACTATTTTCCTAATAAAACAAAAGACAAGTGGGGTGGTGGGGCCAAAAATGTCACAACTTTCATTGTATTTGACCCGTCTATAGCTATAGACGGATATACCCGTCTATAGCAAGACTAACTGTAAAGTCAAATGCTTACCTCGTAAATACAAAACGTCATATATAAAGAAATGGAGGGAGTAGAATAAAAGGGCGAAAAATGGAAAATAAGTCATTTCAGGTACTTTATTTGATTAAATAAGCTACTTGTCAAACACTTGCAAAAAAATCAGGTAGCTAAAATTTTGGTCAAATAAGCTACTTTGGTCAAATAAATTACCTGAAGTGTCGTGCCAAACGCAGCCTAAAGCAAAGATTGACTTGGATTAATTAGATTAAATGAAAGTCTAAAAGTCCTCTTGTAGAAAAAAATAATAAAACTATTTTGTCGGCAGGTTCTACTGTCCATCTGCTCCTTGCTAACGGATCCGAACCCAGACGATCCCTTGGTACCGGAGTTTGCTCACTTGTACAAGTCGGACCGAGCGAGGTACGAGTCGATGGCACGTAACTGGACGCAGAAGTATGCCATGGTAGACTTCATGTAACATCCACATTATTTATGTCATAATTTACCAAGACTCCATATGTATCTCTTCTCCAAAATGTTATGTTAAAGATTTTTCAAGCCTTGAACTGTTGTTTGGAGGCTATCATATGGCATTTTACTAGAGGTTCAAAAGGAAAAATTGCTAATAATACCATCTTTTCTTGTTTTATTGAATGGCTGTGAGGCCATATTTCCTACTCGTATTTAGGCCCCCTTCTTTTAGACTTAATTCATTAAAGTTCATTTCAACCCTATTCAATTTAATTCAGTTCAGTTCAGCTCATTTTTTCACAAATTAATTCTTGTTTCAGTTCAGTTTAATTCAGAAAAACTCCATTAAGTCCAGTTTAGTTCCGTTCTTTTCTACCAAAAAGAATAAAGAATACTAATTCGTACTTCGTATATTAAAATATGACATTATTTCCAAATTATATAAATATAAGTATACTCCAATATTCTTTCTAAAATGTCTCCCTGCGTTCCAATTATTTACATCATATTTATTTATTATATTATTTATGAGAGATATTTTAATAAGGTTAAAAAATGATTGGAAGGTATAGAGTAAAATATTACTGAATGTTATACGGTATAGGGAGTATTAATTTGGTGTGAAGATTGAAGTATGTACTTGTTCACCGACACAAAAGGGACAGGCTAAAATGAGACGCTCACACATTGTAGTTCGATACTTCCCTTGCTTGGAATTTTGAACTAACTAACGTTTGGTCCATACACTGATACATTGCATTTTATGATTACGACTCTTTGCTTAAAAGCTCGTGCTACTCGTGTAAACTGTTTAAGGTATAACTAGTTATCGTACACCTATCATATACATTCATACTTGGTAGATAAAATATTCTTTCTAAAACAAAGGTTAACTTGAAGCATTTTTTTTTTTGACAGAGAAAAAAAGGGTGATTATAGTACCCCAAAAGTTACAATACAGGCTATAGGACCAGGTTGCACTAGAAGCACGACTAGCAAAACTAGTGAAACAAAGCCAAACTTAAAGATTACAACAAAGCCAAAATTAAAAATACAACAAAGCAAAAAAGATTAATGAGGGCAGACTTATGAAGAAAAGCTTGAGCACGAGCAGAATAGTCCACATCAACAACTTTACTAAAAATTCCCAAAGGCAACTCTACTAGATAATCTCTCTAAAAATAAACTCCCTCCTCTCTCTAAAAAAAAAAAAAAAACTAAATCCCCTTTTCTGCTTCCACCGCCTCTCCTCAACTTCCACCTTCTCCCTTCTCCCCCTACCCATCGCCGGAGATGGGGTCTTTCCTTGACCCATCTCCGGTGATTAATCACCCCTCATCATTGTTGCGATCCCCGTTGGCCTGATTTCGCTCCTCCCTTTCATTGGATCGTCTTTTCGTCCTGCTTGTCCGGTGGGCTTCGCGGGTTTTCATGTGGTTGGTCTGAGGTCGGTCCGTTCCGCGCTCCCATGTCCTGTCATCGAAGTGGCGCATGCTTTCCAGGGGTGTTTCCCCTCTCCCTCGCCCTTCTCCCCACCATCGGTCGTTGTTGTGTCGAGGAGCATAGGTCCTCTTGGTGGTGCGTTTTTCTGTTAATGGTGGTGCGTTTTTTTGTCAATGGTGGTGCGTTTGGGTCGATCTGGTGTTTTCCCCCCACCCCCCCCTCGGCCCCTCGCCCTCTCCCCCACCAGATTGGTCCCTTTTCCGGTTTTCTGTTGATGGTTTGTTGTGTCTCTGTCTAGTTTGCATACCTGCCGATGGTCCTGGCGGGGTTCGCTTGGAATTTGGAGTCTCAGTGATTTTGTGCTTGTTGGGGGTGTCGTGTCTTTCGTGGATGGTCTGATGGGTCCGCTGCTTTTTGTTGGAGTGAGATTTTGTAAGCTGGGGTCCTTTTCTTTGTGTATGAGGGGTGTTGGGTAGGGTGGTTTTTGGGTCTTCGATGGTGGTGTTGGTTGGGGTCGGAGGTGGTGGTTTTCTTGTCTTTTGAATGGTGTTTCCTTTAATTTTCCTGTTTTGTTATTATCTCCTAATAACCTCCTCCTATAGGAGCTTTGATCGTCTCTTTAGTGGTAAGTCAAGTCCCTGTTACGGTGTTGGTGTTGAGGTGCTTCTATCTCTGGGAGTTCGTGTTTCACATTGCATGTTGGATTTCTCGATCCGTCTATCCTATGATCAATGGGTGCGATCTCTAAGGTGTAGGAGATTTTTCTCCGTCGAGGGCAGATTTCGTCTTGCCTCCCATCTTTTCTTTCTACGTTCTTTTCGCAAGAGCGTAAGTACATCTTGTTATTGTCATTCCGGCGTGAGTATGTATCGACGGTATTTGGAGGTCTTTTGTGTTAATGATGGTGATACCAGCGTTCGTGACCAAGATGTCGTCTCGTGTCATTCCACCACCGTTTATCTTGCTTATCTTAATATCACATCTTTTCTTTTATATAAATGTTATGTAATCTCGATGTATGGCTTTGTAGTGCTAGATCTTGTTAAGTGTCTGGTGCTATCTAGTCGAATAGCTTACTCTGTATTGTTTACAATAATGTAAGTTATTCAACCTTCTGTCAAAAAAAAAAAAAATCCCAAAGGCCAACGGGACGGACCAGGTGCACTTACGCCACAAGAGCGTAGAAAGAAAAGGGGAAGAACGAGCTTAACAAGCTTGTCTTCAGCGGAGAAGATTCTCCTACACCGTGGTGATCGACCCAAACAGTTCAAAGACCAACAACCCAAAGAACCAAGTAAACTGAAAATGACGACGATAGAGCTCACCCCAACCAATCTCCCATCGAACCTCGAACGTGTCCCAAGACTACAAATAAAACTCCTAAAGAAGGAGATTGTTATTATAACATAAAAACAAGAAAGGAAATTAGCTGATGATGACATTAACTGGAGGTGTAGACCACCGCATCCGGCCAACCCACAACATTGCCAGATCCCGACTTCACCCTACCCAACACATCTCGACAGAAAAGCTTCAACAACCAAAAGCACCTCAAAGCCAACCAACTCACCGAAAATCCACTCAAAACCACACAAACAAATTTAAACCAATAACACCCAGACTCACCAAACCGAACGCAAACCAGAGCACCCAAAACTTCTAGGCCCAAAGACTCGAACTGCAACTGACTCGAAAGACCACAGACACACATGCATGCAACAAAAACCGAAGTGGAAGACCCAACAACAAAACCACCAGGCATAACAAAGACACCACAAAGCCAACCGTTTCACCAGACAACACCTCCCAGGATCACCGCGTAAAAAGCAACGGACGACACTAACAGACACTAGTGATAAGGGAAATGGAACCAATAGGTGGGGGAAATAGGGGGATCACCATATCGGATCCAAAACAAGACCACATAAAACAACAGCGACAGGATGAGCTATACTCATCGACACGACCACAAACAAACCAGGGGTGGGGGGAATAGGGGGATCACCCCTGGGTTGATAACAACAACAACAACGGTGACAGGACAAGGTGCCGGAGGAACAGTAACAACAAAGAAGGACTCAAACCCGGACATGTAATGGGCTTGAAGCAATCACCAAAATCAAACAAAACTCCACCCGTGTTGCATGCAATGAGATCGACCAAAGGACAGGCGGAGAGAAAGGGGAACCCAGAAAGGAGATGCCCGATCGCATGAACCATAAAGAGAACGGGTCAAAACAAAACAAATCAGAAAAGGGTGAAAATCTGGGGTAAAGATTTTAAAAATGAGAGTGAGAGACACGTCACCCGAGATAAGCCAGGACAGTCTCATCTCCGGCGACAGAGCATGCGGCATAAAGAGCAGTGACGGGATAGGAAAGGCGAAGGTAACAAAGTTGAATCTTGGCAATTTCAAAGATCGAGATGTGACGATTCGTCGGAGATAGGCAATGGGAAGAACCCATCTCCGGCGAATGGGTAGGGGAAGAAGACGGGGGCAAAAATTGGGAGGTGGAGACGGCGGAGCAAAGAAACTGTGTTAAGGGTTTTTATTTGTTTTTTTGTAGAGAGAAGGGAGAGGAAAGTTAGAGAGAGCGAGGTTAAATTGTTTTTAAATTCAGATTATTGTGGTTAACTTGAAGCACTGTATGGACTTAAAATCAAGACTTTAAGGTTGTACAATAATATTTTTGTATAACTGAATGTATAATCTTATTTACCGCTTACGAAGGAGTAAACCAAAATCAAGAGTAATTAATTGGGAGTAGATGAATGAATGACGTTGATGCATGAAAGCGTGCATGATAATCTTGATAACAGTTGATGGAAGTTTTGATATACATGCAGCGTGTAACTTCCGTGGATGTCATCAGCTGAACGCAAAGCCTTGCACGTTTCACTTTTCTCATTAATCAATTTTATCTTCTTCGCCAAAAGAAAAAAAATACATGTAATAAAGTTTATCTATTTTACTTTTAATTTTATCAACAATTGACACCTCAATTGATCAGAGATACTCGTCATCTATAGCTAGCCGTCAATTTTGTTGAAATTAACTCGTCAAACTTTGATAAAACAAGACAAATTAAAAGTTAAAAAAGCTGATATATATATAGAAAAATTCTTAGGTACACCCGGTGCACCACGTCACCGTACACCCTAGCCAATAAGAATATTAGAATTACCCGTATTTTCCATAAATAACAAAGCAAAATCTAAGTGAAATATGATTAAAGATTTATCATTGGCTAGGGTGTACGATAATCTTGTACACCGGGTGTACCCAAGAACTTTTCATATATATATCCAATTGATGTCAGCTTAAAATCACAAGTAATTCGGTTTGAAATAAATACTAACAACGGGAATTTATTATAAAAAAAAAAACATTGATAATTATTTTAACAACGTTTCTATGAGATCGTTCAACACAAATAATGTCTTGATATATATTTATAAAATATTTGTATAGAAGGTAAATTTCAAATTTCTGAAGACAGTGGGGCCTTTCTTTTGGACTTAATTTGGTTATTATTCATTGATATATATCAAGGGAATTTAATAACTAAATTCAGACTCGTCCCAAAACGAACAATATCTAATGTGAAGGAGTGGCCGGTGAAGGCGGCAATCCCAACAACCGCTTTAACTGACATGCATGAATATTTTACGAGCTTGCAAGGACGAGATGAGGTCGAGGAAGCTCGTGTATGCCGCAAATTATATTGCAGTTATTAAAAACAGTCATAAATGCAGTTATTTAGAATTCAACAGTTAGCAGTAAGATTCAATGTAGTCATCATATGTTAGTTTGTCACCTTGCATGTAAATTTACGACGTGCAATTTCATTCCCATCATGTGCTTCAACTCTTCGATCTTTGAGCCGCATTTTCATACAAATATACAATATACTTCCTTCGTCTTAGTCATTTGTATCTCTTTAATTAAAATATCTCTTTAATTCAAATATCCCTCATAAAGGATAAAAAAGGCAGACAGATAATTATGACAGAGTTTTTTTTTTTTTTAGGGATTTTGAAATATACAGCACAATAAATGTAAACTCGATCTAATAATAATAATTCCTTCGAAGCTGAATCTTATTGTACACACAAAAGTTAATGATGGGTGGTGGTGATAGCGGTGGATGAATACTGTTCATGGTGGTGGTCGGTGGATGTCGTTGGATGTTGCAGTTAGTATAGTCGGTTTTATTTGTTTTTTCAGTCTCGTCCATTAGAAATTCAAACTGTTCAAAATAATCAATACGAAACTAGGAGGATTATTATGTAAAACCTCGCATGTAAAATCAATTATTTACATAATAATTTCTAAATATTAGATTGAGAGTGAAAATTATTCATAATTTATTTTATACTCCGTAGTATTCTATTCATTTTAACTTATTAGTTCTTTATATATTTACAATGGTAGAAGTTAATGGAAACGGATAGTGATAGGGCGCCACCGGGTGACGCCCAATTTGGGTGCCACCCTCTCACAAGCATTCTTTATTGAAGGGGCCCGCACTCACCCCATGTGAGAGGGTGTCGCCCAAATTGGGTGTCACCCGATGGCGCCCTTTCATTTTCCTAATGGAAATCCTTTTTGTACGTGCTAAGCCTGGAATGGAATTTTGAAAAGGTCAATCTCCAACTCTGACTCATAAAGGAAAAAAGTGATTAATCCAATTGCCCATATGCTACAAAACAATGGTCACACATGACTATTATTGGTGAAGTTTCTATTTTTCTTCCCATTATTTAGTGGGATTGGAGATTATTTGATTTTGGCAAGTGACCGAATCTTTATTTTGTATTTTTGTTCGCGATTAAAATATAAATTTAAAGTCTACGGTCGCAAACTTGCTACTTGCGTGACAACAAATTACTACCATTTTTATTAAGAATAATGTATCGTTATCGTTAGATAAAGATTCTGAGATATAAAAGTAGAATAAAATAAAAATCCCAACTCGTAAAAATGAGTTAAGCGAAATTCGGAATTTATAATATAATGATCGATCGATAATGATCTATAACTTTTTTGTTACACAAATTAAGATAAGGACATATGGAGTACTACTACCCACTTGGTTTTGTTGTTTAGGCTTTGTAACTATTTGTAGTTGAAGGTGACTAAATATGATGACCAAAAACAGAAAATTGACTCATGTTTATACTCGTACCAAATTTTGATTCATCTTGACAATACTTTATACAAGTAAGCTAGTCAAGCAAACTATTTACTCTGATCAGATCAATTAAAGAAATCATCTTTATCCGACGATAAAACATCATGTACGACTATTTATCATGGCTATAATATTAAAAAGTCACCTTTAGGTGACAAATTAATATGAAGTACGTATTAAATAAAAGTTTCGGTGTCATAAAATTGAGAGACCTACAAGAATAATGACATTTGGAAAAATGAATAAAATATTAATAACTTTAAAAATTTGAATCAATAATTTTCAATTATTATTAAATATATCAAATTACTTGAGGATTTAACTAATGCGCAGTGTAAATAACGGCTACGGGTTTTCTCGTTACAAAAAAAAGTCTATAATACATCAATAAGTCTTGCTTGTGACGGGTCGGATCTTACGACGGGTATTTTGTGAGTGGAAATGGGTAGAGGGGACAAGGTGGGCACCCACCCCATGTGCTCCTTCTCTCACCCCCTATGGGTTTTTTGTGAGACAATATGATACCCGTCTCTTGTTTGTGACGGATACCCTCCGTCACAAATAAGAATTTGTGATAAAACCTACTCTAGAAACATGGTATACTATTTTAATTTAGATAATTAGTAACACTGTTAATCACTTTATTTTGTCGACGGTTTTAAAAGTTTAGCTTATACTCACGTATATCCGAGGGTTTACCCAGTGCGCAACAAAGATAGCGGCTGCGAGTTCTCTAGCTAGTCACCAAAAAAACGAGAGGACCAATTATTAGATGATAAGTGCCCCAAATTGAGTGTAGATTATCAAATTGTCCGTTAAAGACATTTCTAAAATAGAAAGGTAAACTGGTAAACAATTACTGTAACTAATAAGACACCCAAAAATAAAATAGGTAAACAAATGATTGAAACGGATATTGTATTAGCAAAAAACAAATACCTAAAAAGTCCTAACACATGCAATGGTTTAGTTGATGTAGTGTAGAAAAATCTCATCTCCCATTTTATTGAATTATTATTATCTTCATGGCTAAGTTGACATATATACAATAAAATAAAAATAATTAAAAGAGCACAAAATTTCTCATTTATTAACAAAAAGAAATAGAAAAACTTGGATAAGAAGCGAAGGACGACGTTAGCTAAAATTCAGGTGCGAATTAAAAAGAATTAAATCTCAACTAATTTAACCTAAACAAGATCATGCAATTAAATTAGACAATAATTCATACTTAACAATCTAATTATTGTTGAGGAGTCAAACTCTCATATACACCAGATTTTGTTGGGTCCCTAGCTTTTTGTGAGGCGTGTTCCTTGCGTTGCGTCCTCTGTTCCCTCGATCTCTCGGTTATCACATTAATATTACTCTCTCCCCGTTCTAATTATTTATTTACTTTTGATTTTGATATAATATTAAGAAAACAAAAAAAAAACGATTATTAGATAATAAGTTAACCAAATTATGCATTTAAACCTTGGGTTAAGTTTTGCTGTAAGACCCTTTTTTTTTGTCTTAATATCAGACCGTTTCAGTTTTTCAGTTTAGTTAATAAGTTCAACTTCATTCAGTTCAATTCAACTCCATTAAGTTCAGTTCCAGCTCTTTCAGCCGAAAAGAACATGGTCATGGACTTACCTCAGCTCAGTTCAATTCAGTTTAACTCCATTAAATTCAGTTCAGTTCAACTCTTTTTACTCGAAAAAAACCGAACACAAGTTTATATACTTCGAATCTGAGAAAAAGGATTGTACATCGGATATACTACATCATATTTAATGATTTTTTGAGTTTTTGTGTATTTTTTTCGAGTATTATAGAGTTTATAAATTACATTTTAGTTTTATGATGTCAAAAATCAAATCTTTTTGAGCTTATATGTAATTTTTTTGAGTTATAATGTAACTTTTTGAGATTAAAGTTTAAGTAAATAAACTCAAAAACTTTAAAATAAAACTCAAAAATTTTAGATTAAAACTCAAAAACTTTATATTAATGCTCAAAAACTATAACATCATGTATAATCCACTTACTGTTCGAATCTCTTTTATACACTTCACACACGACACAACAATATGATCACAAAAAAAAGCCTCAAAAATTCATTGCTAACCCGTTATAGCCGGTAGAGAATTTGTCGGTTACATTTATAAGTAACCTGCTATTAAGGGTTTTTGTTCCGTGGCACCATTAACAAGTTCCCTTAGCTTAGTCCATTTTTCACGGCTTCTTTTACTCTTCTCTTCTTATGCCAACATTGTTAATCCTCAACTAATTTAACCCTAAATAGTGGAAAATAATAAAATAACAATAATAACAATTATATCATTAAAAATTATTAAAAATCTATATCATATTATAAAATTATACCATATAGTTTTTTATATCATAATGGGTCCAAATTTTAGGTGTATAAGTGGTTGTACTTCATTCTCAAGTGATGGGTATTTGGCGGTTTATTCTTCACATTTAAAATAAAACAAACATTTCAATAGTATTATTTAATGCATGTTGCTAAATAATTTTAATTAATATTATTACTATAAGTATATATTTCACAAGTTTAGGTTGATTTGATTTGTCCCCTAATGTTTTGTCACTTACTACTTATTGACCCTAATATTATTATTAAAAAGGGGATTTGTTACCAAATAATGCTTGAAAAAATGTCACTTTTTGTTGTTTAATCAAAAAAAGTGTTTGATCATTTTTGATGGGATTTTTTTGCTTAAATTCTCCTGAAAAACTCTATTTTTTGTAGTTGTTTGAAGAAGAAAAAATCCCATTAAGGAATTATATATTTTTTTTAAAAACAAGAAAAAATGACAATTGTGAAGGAAAATAAAGGGTTTGATCAAACAAGGAAATTATTGGTTGGAATAAGATTTGATAATGAAAGCAAAGAGTTACTTGATTGGGCTCTTGTTATGGTTGCTAACCCTCAAGATCATGTTGTTGCTATTCATGTTTCAAGAAATTCAGGTTATTATTATTATTACACAAATTATTATTATGTTTTATGTTTCGTGTTTAAATGATTCATGTTAGCCGAACCCGAGTTCTGTTGGGATTGCTAAGGCTTTTTGGTGTTGCATTTTTAATGTATGATGTTCCATTGTTTCGTATTTAAATGATTCATGTTAGCCGACCCGAGTTCTATTGGGAGTGCTAAGGTTGCTAAGGTTTTTTGGTGTTGCATTTTTATTGTATGATATAGGTGATGCATGTAAGGAGCAGAATTTGTTGGATGATTATTTGAAGAATTATAAAGGATTATGTGAAATTAACAAGGTGGGTTAATTTTTACTCTTTTTTACTCTGTTTTCTCTAAAATAAATAAACAATATTAATTTTAATGGAATATTCATGTATTTTTTAGGTGAAACTTAGTGGAAAATTATTATTTGGAAAATCAATAAAAAAAAGTTTGGTAAAAGAGGCAAAAGATTGTGCTGCAAAAGCTGTAATTCTTGGGATTAGCAAATTTGGAGCACTTGGGTAAGATTTTTTTTTTTTTTTTTTTTTTTTAATTTTATAAAAAGAAAACATAAAAGATAATAATGTTTTAATGAAATATATTTATGTCATAAAAGTATTTGTTATATTGTTATAATCTGATTAGTTAAGCAGTTAATTTAATTTCAGGAGTTGGGTATCAACTGCCAAATATTGTACCAAACATTTGTCATCAACAACTGAAGTGTTTACTGTTCATAATGGCAAAGTTATCTTCAAACGAAGGGGCTCTAATGGTTAGTTTCCGTCGTAATACAAATTATAGAATAAGACTGTCTTACCGTGTGAGACGGTCCTTTTATTGGTTAAACATTTCATTTAGTACTCAATAATTGTTGTTGTCCTATATTGTCTTTATATTTTTGAAGTTTTCATGTGGTTGAATTATTTGATGTAATTCATGTAGGGTCTAAAGATCTCAAACCAAGCATTCATAAACCCGAAAAGGGCGAAAACCCGGGCAGAGTTCAATCCGAGGTTGGAGATTCGGAATCACTTGAAACCGATTCAAGTGACGGAAAAAGCAAAGCTCCTAAAAGATCAGTTAGCTTTAATATGGAGAGTCCTCCTATTACAGAACAAAGGCCTGGTTGGCCTTTGCTTCGAAGAACGAGCCTTCCAACGCAAAAAGCATTGGATTCTCGGAAAATGTCGGTGGTTCAATGGGCTATGGGCTTGCCCGACCGAACACCACCCGATACTCCACAAAGTAGTAGTGGTGATTCCTGTTCTAGCAAGTCAGAGTCTCCTGTAGGAAGGGATAGTAGTTGTGATGGAGTATTTAGTAGGAAGAGTGATCAGTCATTGTGGAATGAATGGCTAGAGGAACACGGAATATCGTTTGAGTCGAGTTTTTTGGAATTCACTTGGTTTAGTTACGAGGTTTTGTGCCACGCGACCTCACATTTCTCTGCAGGTTAGTTGCATTCTTGTCTGAATACCATGTTTTGGTTAAGACGGTCTTACAGTTTCTGTAATACCACGGTTTTTCTGGATCTGGTTACTCGGCCGAATAGGGCTAACTCGGCCAAGTAGAGTGTCATGTGTTTTCTGGTCAGGTTACTGTCCAGGAACACTCGGCCGAGTAACCGGTCTGACGGGATTTATTTCCGCGGTTTGGTTAAGGATGATTAAAGGTTATATAAATTGTGTTTAACAGTTTCTATTCATTTTTACCAAAATAACCAAACCGCGGAAATAAATCCCGTGTTACAGTTTCTGAATGAGTTGTTGACAAGATTTTACGGTTTCTGATTCGGTTTTGGTTTATGCAGGGAATTTGATAGGGAAAGGAGGATGTAGCAGAGTTTACAAAGGCAATTTTCTCGACGGTAAACAAGTTGCTGTCAAGGTTCTAAAGTCATCAAAACAAGCATGGAAGGATTTCTCTCTTGAAGTTAATATCATTTCCTCGTTGAGACACCGACATATTACGCCCTTGCTCGGTGTTTGTGTCGACAACAGCGAGCTAATCTGTGTGTACGATTATATGTCAAAAGGAAGCTTAGAAGAAAACTTGCATGGTAAAACTCTCATCTTAATCAAACCCCATTGCTTCTTTATATATTTGTTCCGAGTTATAAGTCGAGTCATAATTCTGATCTGAGTCGGGTTTTTTTTTTGCTTCGATTTGAACAGCCGACAACAAAGAAAAATCTGTACTATCATGGGAAGTTAGGTATAATGTTGCAGTAGGGGTAGCAGAGGCCCTCCTGTATCTGCACACGGGCTGTTCGAGACCAATCATTCATAGAGATGTCAAATCGTCGAACATTTTACTGTCTGACAACTTTGAACCTCAGGTAAATTGGTTGATCGCACATATAAGACCGTCTTACAAAAGCTCGTCTCAGACTCTCATCATTTTGTTAACGGTAAAATTTTTTGTTGTTTGATTGTAGTTGTCAGATTTCGGGCTAGCAATATGGGGACCAAATGAATCATGTTTCGAAACCTACACCGATGTGGTAGGCACCTTTGGGTACCTAGCACCGGAATATTTCATGTACGGGAAGGTGACCGACAAACTTGATGTGTACTCATTTGGTGTGGTTCTTCTTGAATTGTTATCAGGAAAGAAACCGATTAATTCGTGCAAAGGCCAGGAGAGTTTGGTTATGTGGGTAAGTAATTATTTCCGTCTTAATAGCATACATCAATTTTTAGTACCGAAATTCGAGTAGTCTATTATTAATGTTGTTTTTGGTAGATTAATATCACTATTTTGATGTTGACAAATGAAACAGGCAAAACCAATACTAGAAAGTGGAAAACTAAGTGGAATTCTGGACCCAAATTTGAGAGGAAACTTTAATGAGTGCCAAATGCAGAGGATGGTCCTTGCAGCTACCCTTTGCTTGACAAGGGCAGCTAGGCTTCGTCCTACTATGGCCCAGGTAACATTTAAATTTGCGATAAAGGCGGGTTTTTTTTATCGTGACATATGTTGAGTGTAGGCGATGTATCGTTTAGTAGACTTGACAAAACTGACACGATCTCAATAGTCTGGCTCAAGATATGCAACGATGGGACAAAATCGTGTACCTTAAATGACCCGATGACAAAGGCCGAAACCATCCGATCCTGCAATGACCCGTTGACAAACGGGTGTCAACGTGTCATTGCTGTATAAATGGGTCATTGCGGCATTCATCATGACATATGTTGGGTTTAACTATGTATCATGTAGTAGACCTGACAAAACTGACACGATCTCAATAGTCGGGCTCCAATCTGTGACCAACTTGAACCCGAAAATGGGTTATCCGAAATGCCTAATTTGAATGGAAAACGTTAATAGTCCCGATTCAAATATAACTCGGTCTGCAACGATGGAACAAAATCATGTGTGCCTTAAATGACCCGATGATGGTGCAAATGGCACCCGAATGGCCAAAACAATTGATCCTGCATGCAATGACCCGTTTGTCAGGTCTAACCGTAGGTCCCTAATATTCCCATCTGTATATAGTGTTATATAATGTGAAACTATGATACATCATGCATCCAAGTGATTCTCCGGCTCTACGCCATCATGTCGCTTATCGCTTACTTTATAATAATAAAAGTGGCTTTATTTATATGATTTATATCTAATAAACTGTTTTGTATATTTGTCAACTTGTGAACATAGATTCTGAAATTGTTAAAAGGAGAGGAAAATATGGAGTCATGGGCCAAGGCTCATGTGTATGAGCAAGAAAAGGGGGAGACGAACAACTTTGATGTCAATGACGACAATGACAACGAGGATGATGACGAGGTTTACCAAAACTCAAGCGCTAAGCAATCGCATTTGAGCCTAGCACTCCTCGACATTGATCAAGACGATTTTACGTCGTTTAGTAGCCTTGAGAGAATTCAGAGCCCTTGTTTAGAGGACTTTCTGAAAGGCAGATGTAGTATTGATTAGCTACCTTTTTTTTCCACTTTGTGTTTTTTTTGTATAGCATTGTGGGAAAATAATATGGGTGCACCCGTTCGAGAGGTGGGTCGGTTCGGATACTTGGATTGATTAAAATCACAGTGAATTGAGTTGATATTGAGAGAATTGGGGACATTTTTGGGTAGTTAGCATGTGAGTTTGTACTATGTAGTTTATGATATAAACTACATGTCTATATGCATCAAAGTTTGAAGTCTTGTATCTTTAGTGTCTTACCATCAAAGCCAAAAGGCACATTGTCAATTTCTGCCCACTTTTAATCCAATCTCAAAGACCTTACACTATTTTAGAACAATTTTTTTTTACTTGGGACGGTCACAGGGTATGATGGTGCTCACAACTCGTAACCAATTAAAATAATGTTAAAATGAAAAAGGGGTTGTGAGATGTAAGAAGCTTGTGACCTGCACCGCCACAAGCAAGACTAGATAATCTTAGAAATAGACCCTACACTATTCAAGAAGAATCTAAAAAGAAGTCATAGATTAATCTTCGAAAACTAAAATAAAGTACTTCACTACTACAGATACAGGTTATAACAACGGTTAAAAACCGTTGTTATATAAAAAAGTGGACGTTGTTAAAGCGTCCGTTGTAAAAGGTTTTAACAACGGTTGGGTTTCTTAAGGAACCCGTTGTTGAAACTATTAACAACGGTTTTAAGTATAAAAACCCGTTGTGGAAAGTGTGACTCAATTTTGGGGGGAAAGTTATAACAACGGTTGTAATATACAAAACCGTTCTTATAACTAAAGACAACGGTTTTTTAATAAATAACCGCCGTTGTTTATTCTTAAAAAATAAAAAAAATTAAATTAAATATTACTAGATGCGTGCATAATTACGGGCTGTTATAATTCCGATGCATGCATTATTACTGCTATCACTGTGCATATGAACGGACAATATGGAATGAGAAGGTTAGTAATAAGATTTGAAGCAGCATTGAGAGATATGATGATGATTATGGCACAACTTCCTAACATATATATTAATTAAAAAACAACTCAACTCACACATTGCTTAGTATAAATACATGCATTATCCCAACTAACATTTCCATTATCTCACTATATACATCTCCAAACCCTAACTGCTAAAACAAACTTCAAATAAATTAACCCTACTTAATCTTTCAAAACAAACCCCAAACTCCAACAAAATGAATGATATCATCCTTAAGACTCTTACTATGATCGAGAACAACAACAGTTTCATCCGCCGGTTGCTCCACATTGAGGAAAGTTTCAGGAGCTACCTTGCGGATGCTCGATCCATTCTGAAGGACGCCAAAGAAGATGGCTTGACGGAGCGGAGCGATTGCGGCTATATGACGATATAGCAATCTGGCTGAACTAACCTCCAAATAGCCAAGGAGGAGAGGACGGATATCATAGAAGAGAATAAGACCCTCTATGAAAATATAAGAATTGCATTTTTATTAATGTAATTTTTTTTTAATTTATGTATTTATTATATATATATATATATATATATATATATATATATATATATATATATATATATATATATATATATATATATATATATATATATTAATTATGTTTATCGGCATTCCTCTCTATCATCTTGCTTCATCTTTGTTAATTAAGCGAATAATGACGATGAAAGACGAATTAAGCGAATAATACTTAAAGAAATAACATAATGGTCGATAAAAACTAACACATACACATGCAAATGAAATAATTAGAAAAAGAAAATAATGACGATGAAAGACGATGAAACCAACGATGGACGGCGAGATTTACCCGATAATTAGACGATGAAATCAACGATGACGGCGAAAGATAAAGAGACGATGAGAAAGAGAGAAAGAGACGATGAGAAAGTGTGTTTTGTGTTTGTGTTTGTGTTTGTGTTTGTGTTTGTGTTTGTGTTTGTGTTTGTGTTTGTCTGTTGGGTTTGTGTTTGTGTATGAAGGTTTGTGTTTTGTGGCTGTAGCAGACTTGTGTTTGTGTGGTTTATAGTATGGAAGGTATTGACAACGATTATTAAACAACAACCGTTGTCAAATAAGCTTTAACAACGGTTGTAGAACAACAACCGTTGTCAAATAAGTTTTAACAACGGGTTCCAAAAGCAACCGTTGTGATTACTTTTCACTACCTTTGCGTCAATTTTGCGCCAAATTATTAACAACGGTTGTGCATGTGTAACCCGTTGTTAAAACTTATAACAACGGTTTTTATAACCATACCAGTTGTAATTCATTTTAGTAAAATTCGCGCCATACATTCTACAACGTCTATTGTGATTTTCGTGAATAATCGTTGTTAAAGGGGCGTTGTAGTTGCCTGGATTTGTAGCAATGCTTGTAATAGTTACTTCGTTATATAAACCGGTGTAAGAGTTGTAGAATCATCTTTTTTACAAATTTCTTTTTGGGATCATGAAAATGTGAGGCTTTCTGTCTTCGCCACTAAACTAAAGTTATTCGTATGTAATTGCTAGTAGTATAATTGGTCGATAATATAATCATTAGAGCTTACAATTTAGAAAATTTCAATTGAATTATAATGGAGCACAAGTTGTGAAGGTCTTGTTCCTTTGGACTTAATTTAAGATTATTTGAGTTCAATTGAATTCAATTAAGGTCTTATACATTAAATTCGACTCAGCTCAAGTCAGGTTTTGTATCACAAGTTAAGTTGAATTCAATTCTGGACCTATAGATTTAGATCAAATCAATTCAATTAAGATTATTCATCAAAAAGAAGACGGCAAATCTTATTTTTTCTCCTTATTCAAAAACAAATATTCTCTCCTAGTCTGAGTGTTAGTTCCTCTTTCCATTTCCATGCTAGTCGGGTGTTGGTTCCTCTTTCCTTTTTTTGGTAAGTTTTGTGTGGTCCAAATTCAATTCCATGTGGGGTAGAGTATTTTGTGTGGTCCAAATTCATTTACTTAATTTTGGTGCCCAAAAGAAAGGGAACCAACACTCAGACTAGGAGGGAGTACGTAACTAATCATAAAATTTAACTTAAACTTTAATTCTTTTATCGTCTAGATATAATTGTTCTTTTTAATAATGCTTTCATCCATATAAATTTCTCCCTCCATTGAAGTCACTTATTTACCTTTCTTATTTTTTAAGAAGAATATTTTAATAAATGTAAACAAATGAATAAAATTGAGCAAATATTAAATATAATGACTTGGATTTGGACTCCTCTCTTTTTTTTCTTTTGTGGGTCAAATCTCATAAAACGGCCCTATAATGTTATTGGCATATGTTGATTAGTCTTCGGTCCAAGATGTTGGGCTGGTCATGAGATTCCACATTTTGGAAGCCCAATGAACAATCCATAATGACACACATTTGGCTTGCAACAATTCCAAGAAAAAAAACTAAAGAATACCAAAGTTGGCTGGTGTGGGTAATAAGTTCCTGACTTTTGCATTTAGGAGATACCAATCTACTCCCTCCCAGTCATTATAATGTTCCCTCTTTCCCGAAACGGATTATTAAACTAATGTTCTCCTTTCTATTTTTAGAAACTTTTATTCTTATTTTATTCATTCCTCTCTCCTATCACCAAACCCTACACAACTCTTTTACTTCTATTTTATTACTTTCTTTTATGTTTTGCCCCACAATTCTTTATTTAACTACTAATAATTTATCTCTCTCCTATCACCAACCCCACACAACTCTTTTACTCCTATTTTAATATTTTTCCTACAGTATTGTGCCAAAACCAAAGGGGAAGATTATGATGAATGGGAGAGAGTATTAAAATGCCTTTAGTATTCCGAAGGAGATTGCTACAGCTGTCGTTAGTTGATACTCCTAATCAACACCAAAAAAAAAGACCAAAAAACTAAAGAAGTAGCTAGACTCTTGAATTTATGTGTTCATGTCCAAATGTAGTACTCCCTCTGTACGGGTGAATAGTTTACATTTACTTTATTTTGTGAGACGAAATAAAGTAAGGGTAAACTATTGACCAGGACGGAGGAAGTAGACTACATCGATCGATGTGATAGTTAGTTATTCTAGTAACTTCATTAAAAACAAAAGATTAATTACCAACTCATAGATAGATTATGTGTATTAACCCAAAAAACTTATAAAAAGCGAATCTTTTGAAACTAACTTTTCAATTAAAAGGCTCGTACATTTATATGTAATAGATTGATTCGCTTTATACAAGTTATTGAGTTAGCCTCGTTTGGTTGTCATATGGGAATTCATTTCCCATGATTTTACAAAACACGTGAATTGTCCAAAATTTGTTTGGTTGGCATCCGGGAGTTGGATTCATGTGGGAGTTTTCAACTACCTAAGGGGGGGCTTAGGTAATTAAACTCTTCCATAATGGAGGAGTTGAGAACTTCTAGGAAAATGCAATTCACGTGATTTTGGACAAACAAACAACCTCCATTTTTCCAATTCACCCATTTTTAATAGGGCAACCAAACAACACCTACCTTTTTACAAAGTCGGGGAACATAAACAATCTTGATTGAATATATTCAGGATCATTTTCTGATCACTAATTGTTTAATAAGGCGATCTTATACTATAAGACCAGCCTTTTAACTAAAAGCCCAACAAAATCCTCGACCGTTTACAAACTTCTTAATTATCTACCCATTTGGCCATTTATGTGTTTTATTTTACACTGTCATCAACATTTTCACCCCTTTCTGCTTTTACCTCAACTACTACAATGAAACAACAATCTCATTCCCTCCACATCTCCCAATTTAAACCTTTGAAACTCCATCTTTAACTGAATAATTTAAGATCTCATCATCTTTTTAAACAAGGTATGATTTCACCCAAAATTAATTTCTTTATTGTATGCTAAGTTTGGAAGAACTTGTATCATTTTGATAGTTCACAATAATTTCAATGTCATCTTTATATACAGATGAATGAAATGATTGATGTATTTTATTGTTATAAGGGTTTTTTTATTTTTCTTGTGGTATATACGGAGTAAATGGATTGGCATCAAAACTTTCACTCTAGCATTTACGAAGTATTAGTTTTAAGTCCACAAAATAAACTACTCCGTATAAGGTTTGAGATTTTAGTTTGAAAACTCATAGTTTTAACTTCAAAAGATCATCAATAATTTACTTTGATATCTCAATCTAAACTTTACTATGTAATTGTTAAATCAGGATTTTAACTTAAAATCTCGGTTTTTTAAGTTCAAAACTTGTTTTTGGGGAAAAAAATAACAAATTAAAAGGTTTATAATTTCACAAATTTATACATTTTATCGTCAAAAGCTAATTAGCTCAAATGGAAGAGCATGTGCACTGCATAAGGTATGGGTTCGAGTCCCATATTAGCTAATAAAATCTCTCATAGCAAATTTATAAAATCGAATGATTTGAAGCCTTGAAGGGGTAAATTAAATATTGATGGTTGTTGATATCACCATTAACTCATTAAGTACCTAAAATTGAAATACGGGGTCTTAAGTGAAATACTTTGTATTTTATGCTTAGCTACATTGTTTTAGAGTAGAAAAGGTTGGGTCCTAAATTATTCCTTGTTAATAATATTGTTCCGGGTGTAATTCCAGAGCAGATATTTGTTACCACTTGTAGCTTGTAGAATGACGTCTTTGCTTGAATCCTCCTTTGATCTCTCCTGAAACGATGAACAAACTGAGGGCTCGGCTTTGGCCGAGCGTACTCACTCCGACGCTCAAGTCAGTAAACTTAGAGAGGTAAGTATGTGTTACTTGACTAAACGCGTATTGTAGAGAGATAAGGAAGATATTACCAGATGAACAGTGGTTATTAGGTTAATTTGTGGATCCTTTCCTCAATGAAGGTTGAGGATTATTTATAGATTTTCACCTTTTGTCACGTAGTAGCCAAGTGGCCAAGTGGCTAGCAGGTGGAAAGACCGTTCTACCCTCGGCCGATGGACCTATGGCAGGCTGGCCGAGGGGTCTTGGATATGAGTACGCGGATATGTGTCCCGGTGCTAGTTGTCTGCCGAGACCCAGTGACAGTAGATGGGTTGATCGGCCAGACTGGCTATCTAAGTCGTTGACTTTGCTGTGGATATCCTTGACCTTGCTCAATGTGTTGACTTGGTCAGCGGTGCAGAATATGCCCCATCAAATATAATTAGAATTATAATTATAATTGATAAATACACTTATGGTTTTAGTAGGAGAAAAAAAATTGGTAGCTCAATATGCAATTGTCTAAAAGTCTCTGTGCTGGCCTCCTCTTTGTTTTCAATTTTTAACTACCAACTCTCCTTATTCCTTGTTTTTTCCTTTTTATGCAAACCGCCAAGATAATGGGTGAGGACAGTGGGGTTATGCTTGATTGAAATTAACTTTGTACCTTACTTCTTTTCTTTTAACTAGTTGTTGCGCCGCGTCCTCCCGGGCGCGGAGCCCCAATTCGGTTAAATCATTTATAAAAAAGACTAACTGAAATTATTTTGAGATACTGTGCGTTGTCGTATAGAATAGAATGTTAATTACTTTGTCAATTTGGTCTAAACCATTTATCAGACATATCGGGAACCTTACTCCACTATTTTGGGTGGTCAAATTCATATAGGATGACTTAGGGATTGGAACGTACAATTTTACAAATTGGGTCATGAATTTGGACAAGTGTGCGACCTTTGTAAAGTCATAATAAAGGCACGATGATGCATGCTATATAGGATTAAGATGGGACAAAGTAAGGAATGTGTAAGGAAAAAAAGTAGGGTTTGTCTAGTAGTCATATGTTACTATCCGCTACACTCAGAAATTAACTGCTAGTTTTATTTCCAATACAACTTTCCGTACAACTGTTTTTGGGCTATTTAACCTGAAACCTTTCCTTATGCTTGAAAGTGTGCACCCGTTACAAAAGTGTACCAGAAGTTGACAAGATAAACATGAACTATTTTGTGTTTAGATTAGAGACTTATGTTTGAGCACCCACTTGTTCTTTAAATGTGCTAGCCTATCTTCTTTAATATCTGCCCCATTTTTTTCAAAAAGCAGCAGCAGTGGCAACGATGTGCCGAGATTTTTTGTAACAAAATCAATAAGCACCAATCATTTACATAAATTCTGAAATTGCAGTAGCTATATTGCTCCAAACAGATCAATGTAGCAAATGATGAATTGACATACTCTATTAGACAAGTACCATACACAATGCATATGAAGCATGTTTCTCTATAGTTACTAACATTTATCTAGAGATCCTTTACCCGTCAAAACAATTATGGATTTCGATTTTTTACTGGTAGAAGCAGATCCTTAAAATGATTATAGGTGTCGCATAAGACCACAAATACACTGAACTCTGACTCTTGCGCCTTAGCCTAAATGAGTAGTGAGAACAACCCTGCCATCAAAACAGGTTACCCTAAGCCTTAGTTATCTTTTATGCATCTTTAAAGGTTTCTTGTAAGGCAAAAGTTTTACATTTAATACTGATAGTGAGCCATAAGTATATGTCCCTTCCTATGAGAATTTACATGTGTTGACTTAGAAGGTTCGAGTCTTGTATAGAGAAACAAATCACTAAAGCGGTTAAGACTACCTCTAGAATTACGTGTTCCCTAAGATACATTCCCATTTAAAAAGAGGCTCCTCGGTCTTCTCCTGTCGATTTGAGCTATAGTCCTTCAACTTCGGGGATGTACTCCCACTCTTAAAGTGACTCAGTATTCGAACACCGCCAAAACGTCCGTCTTGCCAGGTTCTAGTACTGGGCCTGATTCTATAAACCTAAGCATGATTTAAGAATAGTGGTCACATACAATACATATGCACCTCGACTTACACGTAAATTTGAGAGACAAAAGGAAGGTTTACTTGTCAATTGTCATCCAGGTTGGCCCTAAGTGTCTTCTCCCAACAAGCTTTAGAGTTAGAAGGTCAACAAGAAACAGATCTTCCTCTGTGACGAGGAAAGCATTCAAATTTAGTGATAAGAAGTATGAGTTTCTCAAATTAACAATCGACCAGTCAAAAAATCCTTATGCTACCAAAGTAATAGAAAATCGATGCATTAATTCACGTGGGCACTGTGATAGCGGCAAGGTGAATGGGAGGGAGCGGGATACAAAATAACATTTGATGCGAGTAGCGAGAACATTTTTTAGCGAAGAAATATGATCCATAAAGTCACGAGACCCTTTAGTGAATCTAGCTAGTAGCGCCTTTATAACCTTACTTTTGGTTCCCTTTTCAATGATTTTTACTTGAATAAATAATCCAATCCATATCTTACACTCAATTGGCACAGATGCAAGCCTACCAATATATACTACATCCTTACTTGTAGTTCGTGGTGGCGCCACAACCACTTCTAAGGGCTGTAGATGAATAACTACAAGCTCCGTTAAACGGCAAATATTAGCACAAACACCAAGTCATGCCATAAACAAAGGCTTGAAAGCAATGACCAAATCAGTGGCACAATACAATCAGTTCTAATAACCGCATCAATAAGTGATGTATTAATCCACAACCTAAAGGCCTATGTCCATCGTCAGAAACGTCAATACCTATCTAACTTCGGAGCAATTAAGCGTTAAAACGAAATATAAGCCTTAGAAAATGTTCAAGATCTAAAAGACAAGCAAAGAGTCGGTAAAAGAAGGAAAGGCGGAGGAAACGATTACCTGCAACTCTGCAAGGTTCTTATGGTTGTCGTCCGACCACTTAATAACAAAGGAGTTGCTACTGAGGTGAAACCTGAAATTATCGCGAAGCATTACCACGAAAGTTAGTAGTACGCTAAATATATCACGCATAAAACAACAGAAAGATAACGCCCTTGTCACAAACACATGTCTACCTTGAACACGATACCGACACAAGCACAGACTACTCATCACGAGCGAGAGGCATCTCAATAAGGTCTTCCATTATGCTTGGTATCATAATCTATGTTACTCCGACACTTCACCTAACTGCCGTGTCGCGTGTCAGACACGTGTCGGTGTCTGACACGACACGACACTTCGACACTTCAATTTAGACCACAAAACAGGAAAATTCACCCCAAATAGCCGTGTCCGACACGCCGACACGTAGTTCAATTTAAAAGAGGTTGAATATTGTTCAATTCTTATGTGTTCTTTGAATTTTGACAAACATTTGTAGATGTTGTGTGGAACTGTGGATTATTATCTCAATGAAAATAACAAAATTTGTGATCAAGTGTCGGAGAGAGATTCAGTGCCGTAGTAAAAGGTCGCAACTGGACTGTCATAATTAAAAAAAAAAAAAAAAAAAAAACCAAAAGAACAATCGAAGATCCAGTTTGAAACACCTAAATATTTCAACAAAGGGTAAGCTTGTGTAAACCGGAACCCCTTAACCCGCTATAACGAAATTTATGGGCGTAGTAGTAGTGTTCATTGGCAGAAAAGAACTATTGTGTCCTAATGTTTCTGATCAATGATATTCCAAACAAACGGAAAGAAACCTAGAAAATCAGCCTATGTCGGACACAACTCACAATACACAATATGCTTCTACACTCCTGAAGTGAATGCGCCATCGATCATAAATAAGTCTCATGTTTAGTTTCAGAGCTATGGCCTTGGTATCAACAAAGTCGACTCACCCCTTAAAAAAACTTGTACCCTGCCTCAAACTTCTAAAACAACTATAAGTCTATGCATAGCAAACATATGATGATCAATTCTAACAATCTACGCCCTCATTCTCCCACTCGCTGATTTGCATTGACAATCTAAAATTAATTGGTGAATCAGCGTAAATGCATATACCTCGATAGACGTCAAAATCATGCAAATCGCTCGCAAGCAGCTTTTCAGTATGTGGTTGATGAGATTAACCCTGCAAAAAACAAACAAATTAGATATATAAAACAAAAATTAAAGAAACAACTCTCGGCTAGTCGAAACAGATATAAAGGTGAAGGGATTACCAGTGGAGTAAAGACTTTCTCACCGACGTCGAGGAACCGAAAACCCTCCATGAGTACCCAGGTATCGCTGGTTTTTGTCAAGGTATTTTGCCGGCTGCCTACTTGGGACTTTGAAATATGCAGGAAGATAAATGTCCTAGTGCACTTGCTGCAACAATGTTCGACAGAAGATTAACAAATTCACCAGTAAATTCAAAATATATCATTCAGTTGAAGTTATATCAATCACAGCAATTCGAGGACAGTGAGTCCTGTATTAGACGGTCTCATATGAAAGGCCAAACCTAAAGGCCAAATCCTTTTGTATTGCTCATTTAATTATAGGGTTAAAGCGTTGGTCTCACATGTGAGATCATCTTATATAAGTTTATGGGATTCGAGGAAAAACAATAAAGAACATGCCATCAATTAAATAATTCAGGGAAAAAAAAACAAGGACGCCTCAGAAATTTGTTGTTGATTAATAAGAGAGCATACTCACGAATATTGTTAACAATTGTTGTTAACAAAAAAAACAATAAAGAACCAGTTGTTGATTAACAATGTAGTTTCAAATGGCGGTATTGTTAAAACAACTAACATAATGTTGTGGGTAGTAAAGGCCGAATGAACTGCAGATAATGAATGCATATCACCAGCCAAAAAAACAATGGAAACCGAAAGCAACTCAACAGACAAACAATCAGAAATTTAGGGAAATTTAAATACAAAATTAGTCCAGGTGGTGGTCAAATTGAGGCCAAAAAACCGGTGTGCATTGCAAGTTGAGCCTTACACGCAGATAATGAATGCATATCACCAGCCAAAAAAACGACGCTTTATTTCCAAAATACATAATACCTCATTTTAAATTTTAAAGAGTTCTCAAATAAAAGGTATGGACAAAGACATGATAAAGGTATGAGAAGCTCTAAATATGAAATTTGCACAACGGTGTGCATTGAAAGTTGAGCCTTACACGCAAAGCACAGCTAAACCCAGAGGCAATTTGGTTAGTGGGTCGATGACCCTCGAGATAAAATGGCTCAATATATACTTTTAAAACTAAATCTGCTAGAGTCAGAGATAGCTTACCAGGATCTTCCAGGCGATGAGTCATAGCCTGACACTGAGTGGGAATTTATTAGCAACTTCCAAATATAAAGCAAACACCAAACCAATGGAAAAAAAGGAAGACAGAAAAGAAAGTATTTCAGGTATCAAGTCTTCTCTGCCTGTACCAAATTAGAGTGCGGCCTATTCCTGGTTTACGGACTTTTCTCTGGAAAAAAAATACTGCAACAAGGAAATCTGGAACAAATATTGCACACAAGAGGGTGTCAGCTCTAAACGCGTAGCCATGATCAAATAGGCACCCCCTCATGCAGCGCCGGACCGCGACAATCACCAACTGCAAGCGCAAACCAAGCATACCTATCAAAAAGAGAACATTCACGAACGATTTACATTAGTTAAGCACATAATCACGTGTTAAAGCTTACCATTCAACAGCAGCAAATGCATCGGCACTACGCATTCATGCGTCACCACTGCAGCATAATACACCTGCCATTAGAGGAACGTAAACAGCTTAGAATACGCCGAGAAAGATAAACCAGCAGTATTCAGGCTAACTAAACCAACACTTGAGTTTCAAATACCAGTAACGTTTGCCAATCTAATCTCGTTTCCAAGATAGTGTGGGCTTCCGGCAAATATACCAGGGATGCAACAGTATTCAGCTGTAAAAAAGACATCTAGATAGCTGAGTTATAAGAAATAGACAATTATACTGTAAGAGAAGAGACAGCAACAAACGAAATCGGCACCCGAGCTCTATGGCAGACAGCACTATTGCCATCCCTAACCTTGTTGCCAGGATATAACAAGGAACCCCAGAGCGCCAATTCTTCAAAGTGGCAATTAGTCAACATACACCTACAAAATCGAGTACAAGGTAATAGACAAGCAAACTAAAGGAAAAAATAGAATAACAATCTATCCCAGACGGTCAGCGTTTAGAATACACCACAGGTAAGTCGAAGCTTAGAGTGAATACATCACGAGTACCTCGAACGCGCACAAAAAAATTAAACGAACGCTGAACAGTAGGTTAAAACCCTATGATTGCAACACAGGTATATGATGCTTGCCTCAAAGAAAGTATCCCCGTATCTCGAGAAGTCAAGTTCAGAAGATTCAATACTCTTAGCGATTAATTCCTGCATTGAAGAAAAAATCATCAGATCATTACATCTCTCATACTTGCGCCTGGGGAAGGACAACGACAAACGGAGAAAAAGTATTCACCAGATCACCAGCATTATCCAAGTAAATCTGAACCACTGCACCTGAAAAAGCTCCAGGGTCAAGAGGAGCAGCAATATTCCGTTTGCGGGCCTTAATCCGCGTACAACTGTTCCAAATTTTTAAAAAATAGCAAAAAAATAAGAGCATGATCCCCAAAACTCCAGCTACCACCATGAACCCATGACAATCAGTACTCGTCTAAACCAAATAAGTATAGCTGATTATGAGAACTACCACACAAGACAAGATCATGTATCATTTTTGCATAAACAGGTGTGGCGGCTAATTTCTATTAATTTGAAGTTAAGGTCATAACATCGTCTGTTGTGATACTATACAGACTACATTGTAAACATGAATTTATAACTGAATAAAACGAGTCGAACTGAAAATAAATTAAACAAAGGAAGCAAAACAATCTAGAAAACCCCATCAAAAGATAGCGATAAATGAAACATAACCTAACAAACTAATCATATATCGAAGATTACAACATCAAAAAGTAATTACAATTACAAGAAGCAGTTGCAACCGAACTTACCCGAGAGTGGGTTTCTCCTTTGAGCTGCATTCACAACAGAACAAAAAAAACCCAACATAATTAGCTCGAAAATTCAAGAAATTTGCGCAAATTAATCAACCCCTACCAACAGCTGATAAAATGATCCGTGAATTCATCAATTGAAAACCCTAATCTCAATGAACCTTCATCAATATAGAATCAATCAAGCAATTTGTGCAAATTAATTAACTCGCCCTACCTCAACAGCTGATAAAAAGAAAATCTCTTAAATTCATCAATCAAAAACCCTAACCTCAAAAACTTTCATCAATATCAATTCAATCAAGAAATTTGCGGAAATTAATCACAACTCTCCTACAACCAGATGATAAATAAATAAATAAACCCTAAATTCATCAATCGAAAACTCGAATCTCAAAGAACTTCAATCAATATCCAATCAATCAAGAAATTTGCACAAATTAATTAACTCTCCTACCAAAAAATGATTATATAAATCACTAAAACCCTAATTTCATCAATCAAAAACCCTAAGCTCATCGATCGAAAACCGTTGGCAACTTGATTCTTCCTCACCTTCCTCTCTAATTGCGCTGCAATCCGTTTAGTTCCCAAAGGCCCCTTTTTAGCCAATATAAACTGTGAATAAAACGTTTCCTTGTTCTTCCTCCAACTTTCCTACTTAAAATCTTACAAAAACCCCAATTTCAACTCAAATTCAGCAAACCCAAATAATTTCAGCTCAAATTCTGCAGATTTTTCATAATTACTATACTTCCAAAATTAGTAAACCCTAACTTCCACTAAAACTATCAAAATCCCCAAATCAAAACAAATACAACAACAAATCAACTCTAAAATCCTTAATTCAAAGAAATCCCTAACTTCACGAGCTCAAATTCTTCAACTCTCAAGCATCAAACCACCAAAAAAACCCTAATTTACACTTAATAATATAAGTAACCAAATAGATGAACTTTAATTACACAATCACAACAACTTCAACAACAAAATCCCCAATTCATCAATCCTTAACTTCACGTGCTCATTTTTTTCCATCAAAACACCAAAAGCCCCCTAATTTTCAGCTTAATAAGATCATTAAGTAGCCGATAAACACAAATTGAGCAAATTAAAGTTGAAATTAACAAAATTAAATCGAAGGAATCGCCTAATGCAACTACAACAATATAATTAACAATAAATCGGATCAAATAAAATTAAACTGAACAAAAACACCAATGAAAATAATCAACACCGAAAAGCATAATAGAGGATGGAAACCTGGCATTAGCGGTTTCATTAACCTCAGTCTCAACAAACCCTCTTTTCCCATTATTATTCTTAGCAATTTGATCTTGATCATATTAGTGTTGTTGATGCCACCAGGTAACCCTAGACGGAGCTCCGTCTCTTCGAAGTCGATTGTTAAAGTGAGATGACTAGTGAGTAGTGAGAAATGAGAGTGAGACGGGAATGAGAGGAGTAGAGAGTGAGAGAGAAGAGAGAATGAGAAAGATGTGGTTGGAGTAGAAAGTCAGACAGAATGAGAAAGCTGTGGTTGTGAGTGAATGGAAAATGGAGGGCCGAGATACAAAGGGAAAGATCCAATGGCAAAGGGAGAGCTTGAGGTAAAACTATTCATAGCTACAGTTATTTCAAGTATAAACTTTTTAAACCGTTGGCAACCTGATTCTTCCTCACCTTCCTCTCTAATTGCGCTGCAATCCGTTTAGTTCCCAAAGGCCCCTTTTTAGCCAATATAAACTGTGAATAAAACGTTTCCTTGTTCTTCCTCCAACTTTCCTACTTAAAATCTTACAAAAACCCCAATTTCAACTCAAATTCAGCAAACCCAAATAATTTCAGCTCAAATTCTGCAGATTTTTCATAATTACTATACTTCCAAAATTAGTAAACCCTAACTTCCACTAAAACTATCAAAATCCCCAAATCAAAACAAATACAACAACAAATCAACTCTAAAATCCTTAATTCAGCAAATCCCTAACTTCACGAGCTCAAATTCTTCAACTCTCGAAGCATCAAACCACCAAAAAACCCTAATTTACAAACTTAATACGAAAGTAACCAAATAGATGAACTTTAATTACACAATCACAACAACTTCAACAACAAAATCCCCAATTCATCAATCCTTAACTTCACGTGCTCATTTTTTTCCATCAAAACACCAAAAGCCCCCTAATTTTCAGCTTAATAAGATCATTAAGTAGCCGATAAACACAAATTGAGCAAATTAAAGTTGAAATTAACAAAATTAAATCGAAGGAATCGCCTAATGCAACTACAACAATATAATTAACAATAAATCGGATCAAATAAAATTAAACTGAACAAAAACACCAATGAAAATAATCAACACCGAAAAGCATAATAGAGGATGGAAACCTGGCATTAGCGGTTTCATTAACCTCAGTCTCAACAAACCCTCTTTTCCCATTATTATTCTTAGCAATTTGATCTTGATCATATTAGTGTTATTGATGCCACCAGGTAACCCTAGACGGAGCTCCGTCTCTTCGAAGTCGATTGTTAAAGTGAGATGAGTAGTGAGTAGTGAGTAGTGAGAAATGAGAGTGAGACGGGAATGAGAGGAGTAGAGAGTGAGAGAGAAGAGAGAATGAGAAAGATGTGGTTGGAGTAGAAAGTCAGACAGAATGAGAAAGCTGTGGTTGTGAGTGAATGGAAAATGGAGGGCCGAGATACAAAGGGAAAGATCCAATGGCAAAGGGAGAGCTTGAGGTAAAACTATTCATAGCTACAGTTATTTCAAGTATAAACTTTTTAAGGTGTTAAGGATTTTAAAAATTGGGCTCACTCTCACTTATTGGGCCCGTCCTATGATATAGGACGGTCCTATAAGAGAGTTGCTGTTTTCTGATACGTACTTACTACTTTGTAAAGCTGTTTATGGGTCGTCTCGTCCATTGAGCCTGACTCATCCCGCCAACAAGATTAGCGGGTCAGACCAAGCATTTTTAAAAAAAAAATACAAAGACCCGATCTGCTTACCCATTCCAAACCTGCTAACCCGTTTCTTGTGGGCCAGAAATTTCCAATAAGTCCAATTTATATTCGACTCAATCCCACGTTTAATCACTCTAAGGGTAGAAATTTAGAAGTTGGTCAAGTAACACGGTTTACAAAATTGTACGATAACAATAATGAGTTAATTACCACTTCAATCAAACATAAAACAAGTTGACACTTGACATTTCTTTTTTTTAGACAAACGACACTTGACATTTCTAAATGTACAGAATACATGAAGTCACTCCATCAACTAAAGTACTCCGTATGTCCCAAAACAAGAAAAAATCGACCCATCAAAGTACGCGTGACGTATCGTAAGGCAAAGTAACCCGTGAACGTAAAATTTCCCTTAAAACAACATTATTTACTTTAAGTTTAAAATGTGTAGAATTACATATTACTTGTGTATATAAAAATGCATATAAAAAAGTAAATAAAATTATCTTTTATCATATATGCACAAGTGATACTCCGTATGATACAACTTATTTGGCTATTTTTAGCTTAAGACGAATAATACTATCTCAAATTAAAATTTGTATATTAAGAATAGAAATACAAATGGTCTTTACTCTTTTTGCCTATAATTTTATAGGCTTTCCAACTTTTTTTTTTCCTTACTACTAAAACTATCAAATTTTGGTATAGTTTGTCTCACTTTTCTCTACTTTTTGTGATTCAATTGTATACAATTTTTTTGCGACAATTTACAATTGAAAAGATTATTTTAGAATTTAAAATACCCCGTACACTTATAAATGTATTAGTGTATTACTTAAAATAGAATAGGCAAATAAATGATCGGGACGGATGGAGTATTACTTTTACTTTTCTTGATAAAAAAATACAGTATCATTTTCTGATTTCTTATCATGTACCTAGTGAGTAAGAGTATATGTTAAAAAAATCTATATAGGACAAATCTATTATCTTTTGAAATGAATTGTACTTTTATTATATTACTAATATATTTATTCCCACTCTACTTCCCCCTTATACGGAATATTTCCTTCTAATATTCCCTTTTAATATATTATAATCAAAATATTATAGTCAATTAATAATAATAATATATTATAGTCAATAATATATTGCTGCCAATTATTATGCCCCCATATGGAATATTCCCTTCTACAATATTGTACACAATAATATAGCCGTCAAAAAATTGCTGTCAATCTTCAATCTATTTAAGACAATAATAAACATATACACGGAAAATCTCAGAAAATCAAGAACAATAAAATGCAGTTTTATATACACTATACAATGACAACATCACAATCCAATTTACATTCAATTTATTTAAATAATATTAATACGACACTTCTCTAAAAACTCGCCCTACTAAGGCTCTGTTTGGTAAAATTGACTGAAAAGGTACCTGAAACCTGAAAAGGTACCTGAAATCTGATAAGGTGACTGAAATTAAAAAGGTACCTGAAAGGCTAGCTGAAAATTGAAAACTGATAAGGTAGCTGATTAATTGTAAAGTGTTTGGTAAATCTAACTGAAAAGGTAACTGATTTTTTGTAAAATGACATAAAAGGACATAATAATTATAATAAAATAATTTAAATAAAGGGTAAATATGTAAAGTAGAACATTTCAGCTACCTGAAATTTTAAAAAGCTACCTGAAGTAGTTTTTCATTTCAGGTACCTGAAAATTCATTTCAGGTACGTGAAATGACTTTACCAAACAGCACTAGGTAAAACAACTATCTCAAATATTAGTCAAATCAGATTGCTTGGTCAAATCAGGTACCTGAAATGCCTTGTCAAACATAGGGAAGATGCTACGGTTACACTGAGTGTATAGAATCTTATATACACTACCAATATAATTTCGACATATAGAGGAATCTATTATAAGGAAATTTGTTAATTTTAGAAGGAAATTTGTTAATTTTAGAATTATATGAAGTAATTAATAAATTATATTTTTCATAATCAAATATACTTTATCTTATCATAATCTCTACCAATATCTTGTAAAATTTTGTAAACAAGCAATTTATCATCAAAATTTTATACAGTTGTTTAGGTTAAAAAAAACCTAAAATTTTCTAAACTAACCATTTATCATAAAAACTCCATTTATCAAAACGAAAGTTTATACATACAAGGCTGCCAAAAAAAAAAATTATACATTCAAAAGCTTTTTAACGTAAAAATTTATACATATACAAAAGCTAGTTTATGAATTAGGCACAATGATATTATTAACGTCAATGAATCGATTTGATTTTGTTACCTACGATGCTATAACCATGAAGATATTAACATCGTCAATGAGTCGGTTTGCTTTGCTTTGTTTGCCGGCATGAGAAGTTATTGTCGCCAACAACTGGGTTAATTGGCCGGGAAATCAACAGTAGTTGTGGTGGTAGGAATTTGTTGAAATAAGAAAAAAATGAAAGAATCAGAAAATAAATCTCTGCCAATCATGAAAATATTATGGTATAAACAATTATTACTAATATTTTATTTTAGGAAATTTTTAAAATTTGGATTTTTAAAATTTTTGTACCTAAAATATAAAAATCCAATTTTAAAGAGATTCTAATCTTATACCCCACCATCGCCACGTGCCAATATGTTACTCGTAGTGTATAGAAGATTCTATACACTAGGTGTAACCATAGCCTTTTCGTCAAAACATAGCCTTAAATTTCCGTGCTGTAGTATATTTATCGTAAGAAAGACCATACCGTCAACCGGAAATACTTGTATAAGACCGTCTCACAAGTCACAACCACACCACTCGTGTCAGTGAACAGCACTATAGGAATCTAGAACAGAAGTTCATCCCTGGCCATCAAAACTAGTTTAAGCCATGTCCACTGATTAGAAATGTCGCCATTTCTATAATTATAAATAAAAATACAAAAAGATCCCTCCTTCCTTTCTCAATCAATCATCTTTTTAGGGTTTATCATTTTCCACCATCTTCACCCCATATTTTCCCCTCTCCTTTAATAATTCCTCGAATCTATCTGGTATGAATTTTTATTTATTTTTCTAGTCTTGTTTTTTTATTTGTTGTAAAATTTTGCTTCTTGTTTCTGGGTTTTCTTTCAATTTGGTTCAATTATTGTTTTTGCTTTCTGGGTTGTTTTGTTAATTTATGTCTTATTTCAGAATTGATTTGTGAACTGTAAGTTATGATTAGGGTTTCTTCAGTGTAATTCAATGTGGAAGTGGAAGCCTTTACTTGAGTTGTGGCTAAATGTGTAATATTTTGCTCATAATTTTTTGTTAGATGAGTTGGATACCGCAGTGGCGGAGTTAGGATTTTCCGTTAGAGGGTGACCTACTAATGGAATAAGGTATACCAGAAAAAAATAGAAAATACTTTAACTAAAAATCGAAAAATTTCCACTGTTCAGGGCGAGCGTCCTTGCTAACCACCCCTAGGTCGGGGAAAAATCCTCTCCACTCTCCAGTACAATGTTCTTTCCAGCCAGTACCTTTTGAGGGTCTGGATTTTGTTTCGGAACGATCTAAACAGTTAACTGTTTTGAAGAGGTGTAGAGGTATTAGGGAATTATGATTTTATATTGTTGTATTAGAGGAAATGGAAGGTATGAGAAAAAAAAAAGTAATGGAGAAGATCCATCCCCATCCCTCCCCACCGTTTACTTGGTAAATGGGTTGTGTTTTTTATTATCGTGAAGTGACTGTCATTAGATAGATGGACTTCTCTAGTAATTTTCATTTTGAGTCATGTATTGATAACCTAGTGTAAGGAATCTCGCAATCTGCAGGAGCCCTTGAGGTAGTGGAGTAATGTTGATATTTTAATTGGGAATTAAGTAAAATCGAGTGAAAATTATGAGAAAAGTAATGGAAAGGATCCATCCCCATCCCAGGTCTACCACTCCCCACCGTTGTGTTTTTTATTATCGTGAAGTGACCGTCATTAGATGGACTTCTCTAGTAATTTTCATTTTGAGTCATGTATTGATAACCTAGTGTAAGGTATCTCACAATCTGCGGGAGCCCTTGAGGTAGTGGAGTAATGTTGATATTGTAATCAGGAATTAAGTAAAATCGAGTGAAAATTATGAGAATTGTTTGCCGACTTGAGAAGTGGTGGTTATGACATTCTATTTGGGTAGAATTCAGTTATCTTAATTCGTGTTTCTTCTTGGTGAATTTTGATAGATTGAATGGTAGAGGACACATTTAACGGTAATAAGAGGATGCCTTTAGTAGACGATGGAGATCTTGAATTTTCGAACAAAGAGTTGCTTTCTAATACAAACATTGATATTCCAAGTAGTGGATCAATGGATAGTTTCTTTGATGAACTATTGAGAGATACCCATGCTTGTACTCATACACACACTTGCAACCCTCCAGGCCCCGATTTAACGCATACACACACTTGCTTTCATGTCCATACAAAAATTGTGCCTCCAACAAGCGAGGAAAAGAGTGGTAATAATGACGATTCTGCTGAATCCGGGGAGCAAAGTAGTAAGAAACGAGGGAGGGGTCGTGGAGGTAACCGAGAGGCTGTCCGAAAGTACCGTCAAAAGAAGAAGGCTCATACTGCCTCATTGGAGGACGAGATTGTCAAGTTGAGAGCTTTGAATCAACAATTGTTAAAGCGGTTACAGGGTCAAGGGGCATTGGAGGCCGAGGTTGCAAGGCTGAAGTGTCTTCTAGTGGATATTAGGGGAAGAATTGAAGGGGAAATTGGATCTTTCCCCTATCAAAGACCGGTCAAGAATGGCGATGCTTACCAAAACATTGGTAATCCAAGCTTGCCTGGTTCTTATTTGATCTCGTGCAATGCACAATGTGGTGATCAGATTTATTGTCTTCATGATGGAAAAGCTTCAGAAGGTGCAACCTTAAATGGTCATGATTTAAATGGTTGCGATTTTGAAAATCTTAATTGCGTTGCAAGTCTGGGATCTGCGCCATCTTATAGTTGTGCCACAACAAATGTAACGTCAACTATTGGTTCGTCAGGCAATGCTAAGAGAAAAAGGTGACGTTTCTTATGCTATCTTTTTCATTATTCCATTTGTACGTCACCACGTTATTAGATGTAGTCTCTGATTGTTCATACGTGTGGAAATTCGGTTATTTCCCAATTAAGCTTATACCTTTTTTTAGAGTTGTAAGAATACCAAATGTGCACAATTTGGTTGAATTCTTCGCCAAATCGCCACTCCTTTCCTCAATTTCTCCTTATCTTAATGTCTATGTCGTCTGTGTGACTTCTTCACACACAAATTTGTTGAAATCTTCTGTTTGTCCATACTTTTACTGGATAATTAAGGTATTGACTCAAGTTTAATAACGTGACTTACCTACCGTGTAAGTTCGGATGAAACAGTGGATTCTTTCCGCTATTTAACTTGATGATTGGGACATGGTACATTATTCAATTTCTCTTCCTCCTTTGCCTCCTTCAACTATCAGTCTGTCACCATTACCTTCTCTTTTTCTTTATTTGACATCTACTATTATTTAACAATCATTCTCATTCTAAAAAAGTCCGAAGGCATTTATATAGGTTTAAAAAATAATGATGAAATGAGCATCATATGGAAAGAATTCACTGCTACTCATTGGTGACAACTGACAGTTATTTCACCCGATTTTTTTTTACTAGTCTCATTGTTACTGTTAGTATCGTGAAGAAGATGATATATTATGCAGCCCATCATATTTTATGAAGTCTCTATGCTTTCAAAAAATAATGCGGCCTACTAATACTAACTGATTCTGTCGCAAAATACTGTAATATTCTGGTCCGAGCCATTATCAGTGGATCTTTGTCCACTATTAATGGCTTGGACCAGTCTGTGTTTTAGATTGGCTGGTATCGTTCTTGTAGAATCTATGAGCTAAGCGATCCTTCTACAACCATAAGTTCAGGATGTTTACAAAGAAATCATCGGAGATGGTGAAGTTTGCAGAACACCTTGACAAGTTACTATTCATCGACTTCACTATGAGCGGTGTTTCACATTTTTCTTTGTGTGTGCTGTGATTTTGCATATGGCATCGGATGTCTTACTGTTTAACTGTATTTGTTTAGTTGATGCTCCTGAATCCGGATATTAGCAGCAAATCTCATCTGACTGTCAATGCTTTCTTTATATTTCAGGTAGACAGACATGCATGAAGTTGACTGTTGTGTTTACTGGGAGCATCATCAATAAGATTATTACGGAGTATTGTTTAATTTTATGGTTCCGTTTCCGGCTGAGCTAAGTTTAGGCCCCTTTTTTTTTTTTTTTGTAATATTATGGTTCCGTTCCCGGCTGAGCTGAGTTTAGGCTCTTTTTTTTTTTTTTTTTTTTTTTTTTTTTTTTTTTGTGTGTGTGTAATTTTATGGTTCTGTTTCCGGCTGAGACGAGTTTAGGCGCCTCCTTTTTTTTGTAATTTTAGAACAGGGATTTCCCCATTTTATCAGTTTCCTTGCTTATGTATCTCAGAAATCCTCCTACATGAAACTCTTTATGATGTTTGCTTACTTGTGCTGACATTGGCCACATTTATAACCGAGTCAGAAATCGAATCTCAAACCGAGATATAATACTAAAGGTTCCATTAAATTCGCACATTCAGACAACGACCCTATAAGATAAGACACGGTCGATAGCTCTACAACTTGTACTCGAATCCTCCAAGAGGTAGGGCATTTAGTCCAAGCTACATTATAACAGATCAAACAATCATACTATGGCAGCTTAGTCTTCATCTCGGTATATACTCTCAGCCATTTGCCAGACCTGGACTGTATTGTCATCAGCCACGCTTGAAATCGCCCATGGTACGTTTTTGTTCCAAGAGAAGTCTGATATCTTAGCCTTGTGACCTCCATGCGAGAAGAGCAGTTCCGGTGGTCCATCTTCAGCTTCTCCCTCCAGCTGCTCATCCCCAATCCTGCAACCATCAACACGAATTATCTTACTGTTATTTAAAAAGGCTATAACATGTGTGGAATTAGCCATGATTATTAACAGAGAGTTTTAGCAGCATCAAAACAATGGTTTTCGACCTGGAAAGGTAAATAACCATACCTGTTAAGGTCCCACACCATCAGCCTTCTATCATCTGAGGAAGATGCCAGCACAGTCTCGTGATTCGGATCCCATTCAACCTGAAACACCTCTTCTCTGCAGGAAGAACGCGAAAATCGCAATGTTATTTGTAGAAAGTTAGAAACATGAGACTTGAGACACTAGTAGTACAAAAAGGAGCACCTCAACAACAAGATGAAACCATCTTATTTCCTGAGAGTCCAGGAGAATACTAAATTTAAGCTGAGCTTACGTGTGACTGGACAAGAAATGCAAGGGTGCAGTCAGCTTTCTTAAGTCGAACAGTCCGATGGTAGTATCTGAAGAAGCTGTCGCTAATATCCATTCATTGAAGGTATTGAAAGCCAGATAATTCACCTGAAGAGAGGAAACAATTATGCTGCAATCCAACACGATCATTGTATTTAACTTTAATTGCAGAAAGCACTCGTCTAGGGAAGGGAGGGGAAGGCTAAATCATGTTCGAACTTGCAGTATCATTTTATGGCGGTTGTAGGATGACAGATTGACAGGCACAAATTAAATATCCTACATATGAATCATGAAGTTTTTGAAGCTTACATCTTTAAGAAAAGGATTTCAGCATACCACTAGGATCTTTAAGGGAAATCACTAGACTACTACAGTCTTATTTACAGTCTAAGCAACCTCATAAAACCATTAAGATAAGAGTGACATTTTTCATGTAATTACAGATCTTGGGCACTGTTGTCTCTAAATGCCATGGACAATAACTCATGGCATTCTGAACAATTGCAAAAAGCACAGATTTTATAGTCTGCCGCATAATGGTATAAGCATAATATATACCCCCCTGTTCCAGATAATCGGTAACAATACATCAATGCACTAGAAAGGCTCTCTGGTAAGGAAAACCTCATTAAGAATATAAATGAAGGCTCTCTGATAATATACTGCTTCCGCATAAAGCTATTCATAAAATCAATTCGCACAAGAAAGGGATGCATGGTCAATATGCCTTTAAGGCGGATATGAGCAAGGCTTATGACCGTGTGGGGTGGGAATTCTTAAGGGCAGTTTTAATCAAGGTGGGGCTACCGGATAAAATGGTCACACTGATTATGAACTGTGTTACGACGGTCTCTTATCAGGTTCTTTTCAACGGGGCACCACTACAATTATTTCAGCCAAAATGTGGTTTACGGCAGGGAGATCCGCTTTCTCCCTACCTTTTTGTCATTTGTATGGAGGTCATTTCCTGTAATATGGTAAGCGCTCAGATCAATGGTTCGCTGAAGGGCATCAGTTTATGTCGTGGTGAGAGTCCACTGACGCATCTATTTTTTGCGGATGATGCGGTATTCTTTCTTCAAGATCAAGGGGATTCATCAAGAAAATTACGGGATCTTCTGGAGAAATACTACCAAGCATCGGGACAGATTATGAATGAAGATAAATCAGGAATTCTGTTCAGTCCGAGTACTACACTTCTAAGGGCTCGTCGAGGTTTGAAAAACCCAAGGATTAAAGGAAATAAGGGGCTAGGAAAATATCTTGGCCTGCCTACGGAATTCCAAGGCTCGAAAAGGGAGCTTTTTAAGGGTCTTATTGACCTTGTGATGAAACGTATTTCTTCATGGAATGGAATTTCTCTTTAACCAGCTGGAAGGCTTACCCTAATTTCTTGCATCCTGTCAAACATTTCTAATTACTTCCTATCGGTATTCAAAATACCGGTAAGTGTGACAAATAAGCTAAATTCACTATTGTTACATTTTTGGTGGGCCGGTTGTAAATTGGGGCAAACTGTTCATTGGTGTAGTCAAAAATTTCTTAGTCTTCCTAAACGTGAGGGCGGCCTTGGTATCCGGAATATTGAGTGAATCAGGCTATGTTGGCTAAACATGCGTGGAGGTTAATATGTGGTCATGACTCTTTAGTCGTATTTTTAGGGAAAAAAAACTATTAGGATCTTAGGTTTTTTCGGAAGATACGACTATAAGAAATAGTAATAACTTATCATGGGGGGCAAGGAGTGTCTTACATGGGTTGGAGTTTGTTCGTCAACATGTGGGTGGGAAGCCGGGGCTAGCATCAGATTTATATGTTGGACGACTAAATGGGTTAGTGGTGCGTGTCCTGAGCCCAGTAATGCCATCTTATCTTTGGACTATGTGGGCCTCAGGAATCTAAAGGTGAGGGATCTACGGAGAAATGGTAGACATGGGAATGGTGGTACTTGGAATGAACCGCTCGTTCAACACCTGTTCTCAGAAGAGAGTGCTAAACATATCCTTGACATCCCTATATGTAGTTCACATAAGAAGGATGTTCTCTACTGGGTTCATAATAGTGTTGGCGATTATAGTGTGAAGAGTGGTTATGTAGTTCACATAAGAAGGATGTTCTCTACTGGGTTCACAATCCCTGAACATATGCTCCATCATCACTAATTCTCTCTCCGTGGGTAGCAATTTTGCACGGCGAAATATTGGGATTGATCCGGGTTGTAAATTTTGTGATCATGATGGTATGGTTATGGAAACGATGGAGCATAGGTTCAGGGATTGTACCGTGGCACAGAGGGTGTGGGCTTGTATGGAGATCGGCATTCGAGACTGCGATGGGTCTAACTTGAGTATTGGGAAATGGGTCATCAATTGGATAAATTATTTGGGGAAGCTTGAAGAGGCCGATTTTCGGTTGGCCGTTTTCTAGCTACGATTTGGTGCTTATGGAGTGTCAGAAATAGAATTCTGTTTCAGGGCATGGTTGTTCATCTGATTATGAATCTTAATCTTTGGTCGCAAGTGGTAGGGACAGCTGATCAAGCTGTTGCTATGGTTAAAGATGGTAAAGAAATAAACTTGTCTGCTGCTTCTGTGATAGAAGATGAACGACTATTATGGATTCATGAAAGTAAACCTCTCTTTGGTTGGGAACCTTAATTCTTGTGATTGTATAAGAATTATGGTCGATGCAGGATGGAAAACTATGGATAATACAGGAATTGGGTGGGTGGTCTTAACGGGTTCTGGGGACAGAATTTTCTCGGCAAGTAAGGGAGTTAAAGCAGAATCAGCCTTACAAGCGGAGGGTTTAGGAGTATGAGAAGTTCTCTTGTGGGCTAAGGAACAGGGTCTTCGGCACTTGGAGGTTTCCTCAGATTGCCTTTCTCTTGTTTGCCACCTTGTCGGGATAGCGAGACCACATCATCTCGTCTCAGCAATTCTCGACGACATTCATTCTCTCTAATCTTCCTTTCACTGTTTAGCTTTCAGTTATATTCCTAGGTCCTTTAATAATGTGTCTCATAGTCTTGCATGTAAGGCTATGATTAGTTAGGGATACCTTTATTTACGGCTGCCAAAAAAAAAGGACATAGAGGAGGAAAAGAACACTCTTTGTCCCTGAACACTAAATACGGAGTAGAATGCTATGAAATAAGCCCTTTCGTTAAATGAAGGCACATCTGTTTGACAAACCTAAAGCATACAAGAATCAGATGAAAAGGGTGGTCAAAAGCGACGATGATATTCCTAGGAAATTATCAGTCACTTTAGGAGTTTACTCCTTTCAGTAACCAGAAAAACAGGCTACCATGTTCCATCTTATTCTCTAAGGTTCTTTACCAACATAAATATATAGAAGCTAACAAAATGAATGTCTTGTGTTTTTCACATATAACATTTGCAATTACCTCCTTTTCATGAGCAACGACAGAATGTTGAGGCTTGTCAGATCGTGTATCCCAGATCATCAGTTGACCATCATCATCAACTGAACCAAATAAGTTCTCATTCTTTGTATGCCATGCGACATGTTCTACTATGTTCTTGTGAGCCTAACATATCAAAAACAATGTAAGCATTACATCTCCCAACTAAAGCACTAAGACCATTAATATCAACAAAACAAGTAGAAAAATCACCTTATAGACACTCATAGCATCAATGACTGAACTCTGAGGCATCGATGACACATCCCACAAACATATGTTACAATCATAAGAACCACTCAGCAAATGACCCTCCTTAAAGGGATTCCATGAAATTCCATAGCCTTCCTTCTCATGACCTCTCAGTTTCCAGCTAGGACCAGTCGATTCCGTCCCATTCGTGTCCATATCCTTGGACATATCGAAAACATACACCTCAGGCTCACTCGTCTTTGCAGCAACAATATTAGGTTTCTGTGGCATACATCGAGCACGGTTCACCTCCCCATCAACATGAAACTTCTTCACAATCTCCACCTATCAGTCACGATTCCAACAACATTTCATATTTGAAACCCTTCCTCAAGAGTACTTCATTAAAAACCAACGTCGACAAAGAAACCAATTGATCAAGCATACCAAACAATGAAAATTTGGCATTCGATATGTGATTAGAACATAACCAAAAACAGCGACAACGAAGTCTAATTACTCCATACTTTTCTAATCAATTCAGGCAAACAATTTGACATTTAGAAGTATACTTGTCAAATCCATTAAAAGGCCGTAATATTGAACTGGTGATTCCAACAAATACAACTCGAGTAGTGTTCCGTTGACGCATTTAAGCCGTCAAGTTGGTGCATCACAATTAAACAATAACACACATATCTCAAACAGGGAAGGAAGTTCCCTTAGCAATCTAAAAGGTCAAATTGTTTTCTAATTTACCTTATCGCCTTCGCCCTTAATATTTACGACTACTAACTACAAATCATGGTTCCACTACTATACCCAACAAACATTTCACATTTCCCCTAATATTTTCCGACTACTAACTACAAATCATGGTTCCGCTACTATACCCAACATACATTTCACATTTCCCCTAAAATTTCTTTTCTAATATACTCAATCCATCCCATTCATTTATTTACTTTTTACATTCTTTGTGTAGAGTATTTTAAGCAAAGGTAAACAAATGATCGGGGCGAAGGGAGTACATCCTTACATTTATCGTCCTCCAAAATATTTGCAACCCTAACTACAAATCCCGGTTCCGCAACCCACAAAAGAACACACCTACATCAATCGGACCAAACAACATTTCCCATTTCCGTATCCCTCAACCAGCAAAAACCAAAAACTCCACAACAAAAAAAAAACTAACATTTTTCACAGAGGCATTTCATCAAACACTTGGCATACACAACCCGAAATAAAAAAACAAACCTTGGGAGCCGAAGAACAAGGACCATTATCCGGCGACAGATGAACATCAGCAAGCATAAGATAATTAGGAACATCATCACAAGTGTGGGTCCCAAGGATAAGCTGATGAACCGCCATTGATGTATCTGGATCGAGCTTGGGCGGCGAAGGAAGCCATTGAACTGTCAAAGATGGCCATTCAAGAGGATGGTACAAAACGACATCGTATAATACCGGTGTGTTCTTCTTCCATACCGCGAATTCTTCGATCAATTGTTGCTCCGTCATTGGTGCATCTTCTCCTTCTTCTCCCATTTCTGCGACTTTTTTTTTTTAGTTTTTTTGAGAGTGTGTGTTTCGCGCCAAAAAAAATGGTGGGAAAGCTGCGGGCTTTGTTAGTACTTTGTAGTGTGGTGGTGAGAATAATAGGGTTTTCCCGCCAAAAAAGGAATTGATGGGTAATTGATTGTATCGGGTTGGTTTGTTGTTGTTGGGCCAAAGTTATGTGAAAGATTTGAGATCCATCTTTTTGGTAGTGTGTCTTAGCGGTGATCAAATGCGGGATTGAGTTGGAGATAAATCGGATTTATTTACGTTAGAGTTTTTTACCTGAACTGCTGAACAAGCGCATTCGGCATTAGCGAGTTTAGAACGGTTTAACAGACCAGACTTTTGTAACCGGATTCGTTAATATCGACGACGTTTTAGTAAACGTCGACGACGTTTTTCAAAAAAAAGACGACCTTGCCCCTGCTATCTCACTTCACCATTTCTCTCTATTCTCTCTAACTCAAAACTCACCTTCAACAACATTCAACTTCCACCAACATTCAATTCATTCACCCACCACCACTACCACACCCCCGCCGCTTCTACCACCATTGCCCTGCCGCCGACACCACTCACCTGCCGCCGGTGACAAAGGTATGTGTGTTTTTTTTTTTTTTGTTAAATTAGTTTAGAAATTGAAATTAAATAGTTTTCTTTCCCTTATTGTTATTGTAAATCGATTAAATTGATTGGATTTTGTTTTAGAATTGAATTAGTTAGTAAATTAGGTTATGTGTTAGCTTTTTATTAAAATTAATTGAATTAGTTTAGAATTTGTTAGTTTTTCTATTAAAATTCATGTTAATTAGTTGTTATTATGTAAATTTTGGTATTGTTATATGTTGTTTGCGAAATATAGTTGATTGGGATTGATTTTTGAGTCGAAATTTGTTGTTGTTAATCGGATTGGGAGTGAATTTGAAGGGTTTTAAGGCGGAAACCACGGCCAAACGTGGGAAATGAATGTTGGTCGTGGCTGGAACGTTGGAACTCCACGTTCAACCGTGGCTGGAACGTGGGAATTGCTTGTTTGGCTGCGGTCAAACGTTTAATTCTCACGTTTGACCGTGGTGGAAAAAATTGTTTGGCCGTGGTCAAACATCCATTTTCATTGTTTGCCCGCGGTTAAAAAAAAAAAAAAATGTTTGGCCGCGGTTTAAAAAAAATAAAAAATGTTTGCCCGCGGTAAAAAAAAAAAAAAATGTTTAGCCACCGTCAAGTAAGGGATTTTTTTGTTCAACCGCGGTCAAAGAAGGGGTTTGTTTTGTTTTCTAACAACTTCCAATTTCCTAATGCAGATGGCAGATCGAAATGAGAGAGGAAAGGCAATCATGAATGCTCCGCCTCCGCCTAACATACACGACCGTACCGCTGGGCGTTATGTTACGGGCTCGAAGCGTCGTTTGCGAGTTAAGCAGGCCCACAAGCAGCCACCCCCACTTCGAGAGACGTCTGGAATGGTTATGATGCCTACTCCCGGTCACGTCGTTAGCGAGTCGGAGGAGCCGAGGTCTCGAGAGGTTGCTGGTAGTTACCAGCATGATAGAGAGGATGAGCCGTCGGATGACGGTTCCGGGGAGGAGGAGGAGGATGCTGGAGAGTATGTGGTCCAACCGAACCCTGCACCGCCGAGAGTGTTGAGTCTGAAGTTGGGCCGGGATAGGAGTGGACGTTATTCGAGTGCTTGACGGTTGAGGTTTATCGGGGGATCTCAAATGAAGACCATTTTTAATATCCCTCGGTTGAACCCCGGCCAATGTTTGTTGCCTAACATATGCCTTCTCTTCCGCGTCCAATCCCGCAAAGTGCCGATCCCCGTCCTTATAAACGGCTACGTTGTGGTTGTGTAGTCCACCACCCTCGGAGGTTAGAATGTTCCACACCACCGCCTCTTTATCATTTTTAGACACGAAATTTTGAACGACACGAATACGAAACTTGCATGAACACTTCTGCGACCTCCTTGGCTTTTCAAGATCGTCCGTTTCTTTTGGTTTACCATGTCTTTTACACCGAAAATAACTTGCCAACAACCCGTTCTTTTCCTATTTTTAGCTCCGTTATTTGCTTTAACCAAAGCAAACCCATTCTCGAATGCGATTTTACGAGCCCATTGAAAGCATCGTCACGCGTTTCGAAATCTATAGTGGTCTCGAACAACGGGTTGTAATCAATTGGATTCTCGCCAAAATCCTCCCACGATTCCCATTACAAGCAATAAGGACTATAGTAAGACAATAAAAAGGATTAATAAACAACATAAGTTGCGTAAAACGAAAGAAAAACATGTAAAAACGAGTAATTCATGCCTAAAACATTGAATTCCAACGAGACTCAATAAACGACCGCGGCAAAACATTACTTTCCATCGATCAACCGCGGACGAACAACGAAAACCAACTTTAATCCGCGGCCAAACAATGAAAATCAACATTTGACCACGCCCAAACAACGAAATCCAACGTTTGACCACGGCCAAACATTGAATTCCAACGTTTGACCACGGCCAAACATTGAAATCCAACGTTGGACCATGGCCAAACGTTGAAATCCAATGTTGGACCATGGCCAAACGTTGGATATCAATGTTTGGTCCGTGGCAAACGTTGGTTTCCAACGTTTGGACCGTGGTCTGAACGTTGATTTCCAACTTTGGCCATGGTTCATCTTTCGGGGGACATTTTTCAGATTACGCAACCAATTCTAACATTCGCTACTATTAAGTTAATACGTCAATTAATTCAACTATCGAATAGAATGAACGATGCGCAAAAAAAATTTGAAAAATTAAGCAAATGATTAAGTTGTTTACATACCGTTGAATCGAGATCCGACATATTGTTAATTGTTGTTGTTGTTGTTGTTTTTTGTTTTTTATTTAGTTGAATTTGAGAGAATTTTTTTTAGAGAGATAAAGTCAAAAGGGCATTCATCGTCTTTTTTATGAAAAACGTCGTCGATATTTACTAAAACGTCGTCGATATAAATCAACCCCCTTTTGTAAATTCATATATAAGTGACTTGTTGGTATCGGCTTATTTAGTGGATTGGGTTAATGGACGTACGATCCATGAGCAACTCTAATATTGTGCCCATTGTTTTCTCGTGTACTTCTTTATCATGTCTAGTTGAGCTTGTTCGTGTGGCATGAATCTTTTGGTTTTACGAGATTTTTCGTCGATTAGTTTCTTAAAGAGGTGTAGCTAGAAAAATTGAAATTGTGGTCATATTATACTTAGAATAATTCTCACAAATTAATAAATTTACCCAATCATGAAGTTGGGGGTTCGATTCTCATTGGCGACATAGTTTTCTCATTAGAAAGAAAAAAAAATATCTTAATAAACTTTATTTTAGATCGTTAAACCCGGGCACATGCTCAAATTTGGTAAGGAAAGATTTATAAAAATTTATGGTGTTCGAAGCGGCTGACATTACCACAAACCAATTGTTTTCCCCATCTATTATTTATGGAATATTAATGTCTTATTATAAAAATGCATTATTGTTGACACCTAATTTAGTTAAGGTACTAAATTTATTATTTTAAGGGTGTGTGGACTGAAAACTAAGGAATAAAGTTATTGGGCCTAAATTGTGTTAATCCAAGTTGAAGACAAACAGAGTCCAAATTAAAAAGACCAAAAGGAGGAACGATGGGCTAAGGGGCATGATAATCGCCCATATGAAGCTTCAAGAAGACTCGGCGGTTTATCAACCGCATTCCTACTAAGGAGTAGTTTCCAAAGAGACGGGTGATGCCTATATATAAGGAGACATTTTATTCAAGCAAAACACAACTAAAAAAACAACAACTACTACAACTTAGTCTATCTTTAGATTAGTCTCTTAGGCGTAGCGTAAGTAGATTAGCATTAGCAGTAGAAGTAGCATGGCGAGCCCATCCAATCATGGAGGTAATCAGTCATCTATCCCTTAGTTTGTAATTTAGCATTCACAAGTATTGTTGTGAAGACTCTAATTGATGTTGTGTTATTGGATTCTTCTTGATAAATAAGTATCGTTGAGAATTCATGTGTTTAAGTTTGAGAATTATATCATTCATTGTTGAGCGCTAAATTATCATAAGTAGTTTAGCTTTGTTTATTAGATCACGCATCTACAACTGTGGCTTAAACCTTTGCATTAAAGGGTGGATCACAAAGTTTAGGAGAGTAGTTACGACCTCCAAGGTACCTTAAGGTACTAATCTTGTTTTCACACAAACAAGTTTTTGGTGATCACAGTAAAGGAGAAAATGTCCATACTAATTAACCCTTTAATTAACCCACTTAATAGTCAAAACCCTAATTAAATCCCATAAGACAACATGCTAATTAAACAGGGGTTTACTAATTAAGAATAAAAGAAAAGTGTGAAAGTGTACTTACAAGTGTAAACAAATGAGCAAGAACAAGAATTAGGAAGCAAATCTTCAAAAGTATGGTGGAAATCTTGAGGATAACATATGGGAGTATTTTGTTGATTTTGAAAGATATGAGGATAAGGTTTGGTGAGAAATAACGGGAAAAAAAAAAGTTTAAAAGGCTAAGGTCCACCTACCATGCTCTCACGCGAAATAAGGGGCAGCGAAAGGTCACTCGGCCGAGTGGCTGGTGCACTCGACCTGGTATAATGACCAGGTGTTACTCGTCCCTCGCTCGGTCGAGTACTCGGTATACTTGGTCGAGTACTAGGTATATTCGGTCGAGTGCAGTCTTAGAATTCACAGAGTGTTACATCAGGGGACATGTGAGTCTGGTACAATTGATGCAAGCACACTACAGCAGCAGCACAAACGTTCATCTGCATCAAAGTGGCATCACCAAGTCTCCGGCCAGCAACCACCTTAGATATTTGTATAGAAGCTTCTAGATTCTGTTAGGGAGTTTGTTAGAGAGTTTGTTACACTTGTAACAAACTTTGACCGATGTAACTGATTTGACTAGGACTAGTTAGTTGCTCCTCTTCTTGTATATATACACATTATTGTACATTGATCATAAGTTAATGCAATACAATTACAAATTCTATTTACATTTGTTTCTTCTATAATTCTCCAAAATTCTTTCATACTTTCTGTTTCTAAGCTTCTGAGCTTCATCAATGGCGTATCATAAGCTTAATGCTGCCATTGTTACATGCATTCTGGCACCATTTCACATGGTATCAGAGCAGGATTAAACATCCTGTTTCTGCATATCGTTCATCTACCTTCCGCATTTTTGCTTTATTCCTCTGATTTCAGTATTTTTCTAGTTCATATTGTTGTTTTTACAACAATTTTTCATCTTTATTTCTCACATACAACAAATCAAACGTTTTTTTTTCATTCTCAGAACTTCTGTAATCTTCAAACAATGACGAATTCTAATGAAATTCCAACTGGTGAAGCTTCTTACAGTAATCCGTATGATGATCCACTTTTTCTTGCAAATTCTGAGAGTGCTAATATGTCATTGACGAATACTCCTTTCAATGGCTCTAATTTTTTGTCTTGGAGTCGAGGTGTTGTTCTTGCTCTAGGCACGAAGAATAAGCAAGGTTTCATCACAAGTGCAGTTCCAATGCCTGCAGTCACGTCTCCAAAGTTTCCTCAATGGATGAGGTGTGATCATATGGTTAGATGTTGGTTACTGTATTCCATTGCTCCTTCAATCAAAGAAGGTTTTACATCTTGTAAGTCAGCGAAGTTGTTATGGACTGATCTGTGTGAACGCTATGGTCAATCCAATGCTCCTCTTCTATATCAGTTGAAGAAGGAGTTGAAGAACATCTCACAAGAAAACGCTTCTGTTGTTGAATATTTCAACAAACTTAAGCGACATTGGGATGATATTGAAGAATTAGAAGAGTTACCTGAATGCAATTGTGGAGCTATGGACAAGTGTACTTGCTGTCTCTACAAGAAGTTACTTGAGATTGCTTCTCGTGAGAAGGTCATCACTTTTCTCATGGGATTAATTGATACCTATGAGAATTTAAGGTCAAATATACTGGCTATGGATCCTGTTCCTCCAATCAACAAAGCTTATTCTATTGTTCAGCAAGTTGAGAGTCAGAAAAATATCATAAACATGATTAATCTTCATCAAAATTCTAGTGCTATGAATTCTTTCAACAAATCCAGTGGGAAGCAGCCTTGGAATGTTTGGAAACGTGATCCTAAAAAGCTTAAGCCTGATGATCGTTGGTGTCCAGCTTGTCAGAAAAAAGGACATACAATTGACACCTGTTTTGTGAAGCATCCTGAACTGAAGGAGAAGTTTTTGGCAAGGTTTTCTGCTAATAATGCTTCCACAATGTCTGCTGATAATACCACTTCTGGTTACCAGGGAGCACCTGTTCGCAGAGGTTTTACATCTGCTTATCAGGGAGCACCTGAGTATAATGCTAATGCTGCTTCTACCAAGGGTCCCTCTATGGATTCTGCTTCTCAGGCACCTACAGGAGCACTTGTTACTCCTGTTCATTTTGATCCAGTACTGTTGACTACCTTTTATAATCAAATGATGCAATTGGCCCAAGCTAAGCAGGATTCTCCTTTGGATTATTCTGACACCTCAGTTAATTTTGCAGGTATCTCACTAGCACATCACACTCCTAATGCTACTTGTACTGTTGACTGGATCATAGACTCAGGCGCCACTAATCATATGTGTGGTAATTCTGCTTTGTTTGATAAATTGATCAATTTACAAGCACCAATTAGGATAGGTCAACCTGATGGTTCTCTCCAATTGGTTACACAGACTGGCAATATCTCTTTACTCAATGGCTCAATCATTCTGCATAATGTTCTTTATGTTCCTGCTTTTCAGCACAATTTGCTGTCAGTAGGAAAATTACTTCTTACTACTGGTTTTCTCATTCAGTTTTATGTTCATCACTGTGTGATACAGGACCCACTTTCTAGCTGTCCTGTGGCAGTTTGCTTTCAAGAAAGGGGTTTATACAAGTTGAAGAATTCTACTACAGCTTTGTCTTTGTCTAGTTTGCAGCATTCTACTTTGATTCCTAACCCTGCAGTTCATAATGTTGTTAATAAGACTGCATGAGATCAATGTAATTGCAATAATACTGTAGATTGTAAGAAACATGCCAGTGTTGCTTTACTTCATGTCAGATTAGGTCATACTTCTTTGGCTAAGATGCAATGTATAGATGAGTCTGAATGTAAAGGATTGAAATCATATGGATGTGACACTTGTATTCAGGCCAAATTACATAAGACTCATTTTGATAGAAGTGATAGTAGAGCTGTTCATTGCTTTGATTTACTTCATGTTGATCTTTGGGGGCCTTACAAGACAACTTCTATAACTGGTGCTTATTATTTTTTCACCATTGTTGATGATCATTCTCGTGTTACCTGGACCTTTTTACTGAAGTACAAAACTCAAGTGGCTTCTATTTTTGAAGGTTTCTTAGCTCAGGTGACTAATGTGTATAAGTCTAGTGTCAAAACTGTCAGAAGTGATAATGGCACTGAGCTTATTCAAGAGTATTGTCTTAACCTAATGCTTAGGAAAGGCATTATGCATCAGAAATCCATTCCAGGTACTCCTCAGCAGAATGGGAGGGTGGAAAGGAAACATAGGCACCTGGTGGAGACTGCCGGGGCTATGCTATTACATGCTCATTTGCCCAAAAGATTTTGGGGAGAAAGTCTCTTAGCTACCACACATATCATTAATAAACTTCCTACTCTAGTGCTTGGATGGAAGTCTCCTTATGAAGTTTTAATGGGCAAGAAGCCTGATTATAGTGAACTTAGAGTATTTGGTTGTCAGTGTTATGCTTTGAAATTTTCTCCTACCAAAGATAAATTTGCTTCCAAAGGCAAGAAATGTATCTTCATAGGTTACTCTTATGGTCAAAAGGCTTTTAAGCTTTATGACCTTGATACTCACTCAATATTTGTGAGTAGAGATGTGGTTTTTCAGGAATCAACATTCCCTTATTTGCCAAAGATTAATTCTTCCGATGTTTCTTCTTCTGTCTCTGCTCTTATTTCCAATCTTGATGATGATACAGATGATTCTATACCCATTTTTGTTCAAAATACTTCACCTAACACTATTCAAGTTTCTAATCATACTCCTTGTGCTAGTCCTAGTACCACTCCACACAGCAATGATTCTTCACCTGTTGATAATGCTGATATTCCTTCCATGTTTTTTTGATCATGACAATTCTATAAATTCTTCTTCTCCTACTATTGTACCACCTGAACCTAGGCAGTTTTCTAGACCTAGGTACATGTATTCCAAATTCAAGGACTTTGCTGTGCCACCTAAAATTCAGAATATATTACCTGCTATTCCCAATTCACCACATTCCCATTCCTTTTCTGTTCTCAATACTGCTACTCACTCTCCTACTTGGGCAACATCTTTTAATGCTGTTTTGCATACACCTGAGCCCACTACTTATAAGCAGGCTCAGTCAGATCCCAAATGGGTTGAAGCAATGACCAAAGAACTTCAGGCTCTTGAATCCAATGGTACTTGGGAGCTGGTTTCCTTGCCACCCGGTGCTACTGCTATAGGATCTAAATGGGTCTATAAGATCAAGTTCAGGCCAGAGGCATAAGGCCAGATTAATGGCTAAGGGATATAGCCAGGTGGAAGGCAAGGATTACAAACATACTTTTTCACCTGTGGCTAAGTTTGTCACTGTGAGAATTTTATTAGTCTGTTCTTTGCAATGTAGACAAAGGTCTATTCACCAGTTAGACATTAATAATGCTTTTCTCCACGGTTTCTTGGATGAAGTAGTATACATGAGACCACCTGATGGTTATGTTAAGGCTCAACCTGGTCAGGTCTGTCTTTTAAAGAGATCCTTGTATGGTTTAAAGCAGGCTTCCAGGCAATGGAACAAAGAGCTGACCAAGTTACTTCTTGAGCATGGTTTTGTTCAATCAAGAAGTGATTACTCTTTGTTCACCAGGATAGTAGAAGGATATATGACTATTGTCTTGGTTTATGTAGATGATTTGTTAATTACAGTCAATCATACTACTTTTATTCCCATTCTGAAACAAGCTCTTGATAAAGCATTCACTATCAAAGATTTGGGTCTTATTCGATATTTTCTGGGTTTAGAAGTTATGCAGTCAGCAGAGGGTATATTGGTTAATCAAAGGAAGTATGCCTTGGATATTATTCAGGATACTGGTTTGCAGGACTGCAAACCTGCTCTTTTTCCTTTACCAAAGGGTTTGCATTTGTCTATTGCTGATGAGATTCCTCTTGATGATCCTGAAATCTACAGGAGGTTGGTTGGCAGATTATTATACCTAAATCTCACAAGTCCAGACTTATCTTACGCTGTTCAGCATTTAAGTCAGTTTCTGAGTTGTCCACGAGAGCCACATATGCAAGCAACTCTTCATGTGGTCAGATACTTGCAGGGCACTACTGATGCTGCAATTTTTTATCCTACAGCTACTGATTTGCATCTCAGGGCTTTTTGTGATGCAGATTGGGGCACTTGTACTTTTAGTTATAGATCAGTCACTGGACATTGTGTTTTCTTAGGTGATTCTCTCATTTCATGGAAAACAAAAAAACAAAAAACTGTCTCCAAAAGTTCTGCAGAATCTGAATACACGGCAATGTCTTATACTACTTCAGAACTGGTTTGGATACATGCTCTATTACGAGATTTCAGTGTTACAGTTCCTTTGCCTATACAGTTGCATTGTGATAATAAAGCCGCCATCCATATTGCTTCTAACCCTGTGTTCCATGAGCATACTAAACATATCAATATTGATTGTCATCATATCAGGGAAAGGCTTGAGGATGGTTTCCTTAATACAGTCCATGTCAAGACACATCTGCAGTTAGCTGATCTCATGACTAAGCCTTTGGGACAAAGAAAGACGAATGACGAATGTCTCTCGCCAAGTTGGGCTTCTTTTACGACCCTTTATCAGCAGCTCCAACTTGAGGGGGGGGGTCTGTGAGTCAGTACGATTGATGCAAGCACACTACAGCAGCAGCACAAACGTTCATCTGCATCAAAGTGGCATCACCAAGTCTCCGGCCAGCAACCACCTTAGATATTTGTATAGAAGCTTCTAGATTCTGTTAGGGAGTTTGTTAGAGAGTTTGTTACACTTGTAACAAACTTTGACCGATGTAACTGATTTGACTAGGACTAGTTAGTTGCTCCTCTACTTGTATATATACACATTCTTGTACATTGATCATAAGTTAATGCAATACAATTACAAATTCTATTTACATTTGTTTCTTCTATAATTCTCCATAATTCTTTCATACTTTCTGTTTCTAAGCTTATGAGCTTCATCAATGGCGTATCATAAGCTTAATGCTGCCATTGTTACATGCATTCTGGCACTATTTCACAGGACAAGGATTTGGGCAGATTGACATTGAAGGGCAAAAGAGGAGGAGTGGGTAACCCAATTAGAGTTAGTAGGAGGGCACTACCCAAGAATATGAAATCGTTGCGCCGGAGCAAAAGTCGCCACACCAGAAAGAAGAAGAGAGTAGACCAATGGCGGCTAGCAGCGGTGCAATTATGGTGCAGCCAAGGCTGGAGAGGGAGCTGAGGGATAAAAAGAAAGGTGGTAAACTGAAACTTTCCCATACGCGGAGAGCATAGGGGCAATCACGATGGATATTAATAGTTGACTCATCAAGGGAAGGGCTGGAATAAGCGGTGCACTGAGGAGAGGGAACAATGGACCTATTGTGCAGCATGAGCCATGAGGTTGTGTGGGAGCTTATCACACCAAGAAATCCAAAGGAAGAGTGTAATCCGAGATTGTGATTGGATATCCCAAAGCCATCTCAGGTCATGCGGGTGGGGCTCAATATTATTAGTAAGGCCAAGAATAACGCTATAAGAAGAGCCTTATATCGTCAATAAGTGCCTTAAATACACTGCTAAGATTATAAAATTAATACAATTGGTAAAAAGATATCATTAATCGCATATGAATTATTCGATAAAAGAAAAATAAAGACATATATAATAATTTTAGAATGCTTAATCATGTACTCATAGATATGGAGTATATTCTGTATTAAGAAAACGTCACTTTTTTACTTTAATAAATATATACATGGGTTTTTTGGATTTTATTTATTTATTTTATTACTACTTTTTAATTTAAAATCTTAAAAATTTGTACTCTTTAATACCTTTGGGCTGGGCCAAAATTTGAGCTTAAAGCTTGTCCTAAAACCAACCCAAAATTACATTGGGCCTTTTTGGTGACCCATGATCCTATTTTAGGGCTAAATAAATAGCTCAACCCCTATAAAAAAGCGGGCTGGGCTGGCAATTATATTACGGGTATTAATATGTTTACTATTAATAATATTTTGTATTAAGAGATAAAAAAGAAAAGATTCAACACTTCAACTACTTATTAATTCATTCCGTGCTAAGTTTTGTTTGAATTTAATTGACTAAATGAAATAGACAATGTCATTGGGATTAACTTAGGTCTAATCATACCGTGATAAGGTTAGGTTCAAAGTTTGAAAAGAACGACGAGAACCTAAGTACCTAACTAAAATTTTTTTTATAGAAAATGCAGATTAATTATTTACATTAACAACCTATAAAACAAATTCAAATTTTTACCTAAATATTCTAACACTTTCATTACTTAAGAAAACGACTATCCCTATCAACTTTCGATCAACATTATTTGTGTGATTTCCCTTAAGATGGTTAATAATATTAGGGGCGATTATGAGACGAGACAACTCGCAAGCCGCTTGAGATCGGCTCGTAATTTTAAATGTGCTCTAATTTCTCATTATCGTTTAGCTAACAGTTTTTGTATCGTGAAACATAACTTGACGTGAATTTGGGATCTTCTTGTTTATTGTAATAAATAAAAATGTTGTAGAAAATAAACAAGATATCTGATCACAACTTACAAACTTTGAGGGGGCTGACAATTTCTGTTCATTTTTCTTGGTAATTTATTTCCTGGACCACGTCTTACGTAAATAGGGAGTACCATTAATTAGGTCCCATGCATGTAGTAGCTTAGCTAGGCAACAACGTTTTTCCCCTCTTCAAAACGAGCCCTAGGCCCCCAGGGAATCAGGGATAGTGTGAGTACAGTATAATAATTACGGTTACGGAGCACAAATTTTCATTGAAGACAAAATATCCGTCTCTTTAAAAGAGACCTCTCACAAAGAGCAAGTGGGAGGGCAAGTAGGGAAGGGGTTGTGAGAGACTGATAACGGTCACAACCCTTTCAATTCATTGACAACAATTTTTAATAATCAATCTTGTTAGTTCATTAGACTACTACGATTTTGTTTGATAAAATTAGCTGAAAAGATCGAGGCCCTATTAACATGAAAAATGGAGAGTGGATAGCTAAGATTTAATTAGCTTGTGGGTAATTTAATTCTCACTGCTCACTTGCTTATTTGGTTTTTGTCCTAGTTATTGGATTTCAGATTCCAACAAATTGATGTAATTGTAAATGATTATTCGAGCTTAATATTAATCCTTATTACATTTTACCAAAAAAAAAGAAATTTAGATGAAAGATAATAAATATAAAAAATAAAAATTAGGTGAAATTTGAAAGGATAGCTGAAATGTATGAGCTGATAACTTAGCCTATTATATAACATACTAGTTTGAATGCCCGTGCGTTGCAACGGGGTAATTAACTTATTTATAATGCAAAAAAAACGTTATAAGCGTTTAATGTTTACATTATATGTCTAATGATTTGTTTACATATTATTAAAATATCTCTTTAAAAAAAAAAAGATTAATATATACGTGGATTAACTCTTATTTATAATTATATAATCACCCTATCTTATATTAATCTTTCGATGTGGGACAATTCTACTATTTATAAGTAATATATTCACAAAAATTGGATTTTTTTTTCTGATGTGGGCTATTCTAATATTTATACGTAATATATATTTATCAAACCTGCATTATTTTTCAATGTGGGACAAATAACATACTCAGAATTACACCATCTTTTTTTTTTTTTGCACTTAGTTCGACATCCAACCAGATCTCGAATACCGAATACAGACAATTGCTACTCATTATATCTAATAGTTATATTTAAATTTAATAATATGATCAAGTACTCTCCATTAATATTTGTACGTTGTTTTTCTTCAAAAAAAAAATTAAAATGATTGAAATACGGAAATTTCCCGTAGTACCCCTTAGTTTTGTTAGATTTTTCATGTTACCCCTACTTTTAAAAATCTGCCCATGGTACCCTTGAGGTTCCATTTTTTTGCCCATGGTACCCTCTAATGTAAAGGCTGTTAAATGGACGTTAAGTTTGATGGCGTGACAATAAAATAACAATTAAAAAATAATACCCCCTTTATTGTTTTATTGGTACATATATCTCTCTTTTAAATGCAAATTTAATTAACTATATCATTATAATATTGGAAATTTCTCATGGTAACCTTGAACTTTGATAGATTACACATGCTACCATTGACGTTTGTTTTCTATTTTTTTTATCATAATTAAAATATGTGCAAATGATAAGAATCTATACTCTAATGATAGAATATTTTTTAATACAATTCTAATTATATTATTTTAACATTGTATATTTACGGATTTACCACACCTACATTATTTTTCAATATGGGACATATAAATTCTATAGGTAGAAAATATAATGATATAAACTTTTAAGAGCTCTCCAAGACAATACTTAAGCGACTCAAAAGATTTTGGGTTGATGCCTAAGTTCAAGGATGCTCATAGAATCACCCACCTTATGCTATATTTTGATGTGGGAAAATTCTATTTTTTATATGTAGTATATTTAACTTTTTTTATTTTTCAATGTGGGAGATAGAACATACTATGAAATACACCATCTTTAACATGTGCAAATTATATGAAATCTATATATACTCTAATGATAGCATTTCTTACCATGAATCTAAAAATATTATTTTCATAATTTTTTTACCGACATTATTTTGTCAAATGAAATTTAAAAGTTTTTATATGAAAATTAGAAACATCACTTGAATATAAAATAAGAAATACATAGTATATATTATAATAACTAAAAGATTTTCCAAACATTAACTTAGGTTATAAATCATTATTGTAGAAACAGTAATATAAACTCTTTTAAGAGTTATCTCTGACAATACTTAAGGGAATTAAAAGATTTTGGGTTATGACTTCTATTTATAATCATAAGATCACCATGCCTTACAGTAATCTTCCGATGTGGGACAATTTTAATATTTATACATAGTATATTCACCACACTTACGTTACTTTTCAATGTAGGACAAATAACATACTAACTACTAAGTACACCATTTTTTTTGTACGTACTTTGAAATCAACCCGATTTAATAATGAGAAAATACAATACAATATACACTCTAATGATAGCATTTTTTTGTCACAATCTAATTATATAATTTTCATACGATATTTTTTTTTCAAATGAAATATAAAATTTTTATATCAAAATAATAAACATCACTTTAATATAATATAGAAAATGTATATATATGGGACATTTCTATTATTTATACATAATATATTCACAACACCTACATAATTTTTTAATGTGAGACATATAACATACTAAAAAGTTTATATCTTTTATATCAAATTTTTTTTGGATTAATACCTAAGTTTCAAGGATGCCTCCTATTTATATTTATAGAATCACCCTACCGTATACTATTATTTCAATGTGAGATACATAATTTAATTATTTAGACGTAGTATGTTCATAATGCCTACATTATTTTTCAATGTGAAGGATATAACATACCAAGAAATACATGTCTCTTCTTAAAAAATCACTATTGTATACATATTATTTTTCTTTGAAGGTAAAAACCACTTAGTCTCGATCATTAGATATGGATCTCTACATCGTACATATAACGACTCATTAAAGCTCTATTACTGCATTCAGAAGACAACCATTAGTAAAATCTTTAGTTTTGTATTGTGTCAGGAGACTACCATTAGTAAAACCTTTTATTTTTTGATTTTCTTGTTCAACCTTTAGTTATTTTTTGATTTTCTTGTTCATATTCTTAACTCTTTCCCGAGTAATTCCCAACGATTTCCACTTTATTTTTATATCATATCGTAGATAACGATATAAAATCTTAAGAGCTCTTTAAAACAATATTTATGAGACTCAACAAATTTTGGTGGATGCATAAGTTCCAAATATGCATCCTATTTATAATCATAGGATCACATCACCTTATACTAATCTTTCGATGTGAGACAATTCTACTATTTATATGTAGTATATTCATCGCACCTACTTATTTTCCAATGTGGGACAAAACATACTAAAAATTATACAATTTTACGTATTAAGAAGTACACCATCTTTAACATGTGCAAATAATATGAAATTTATACTCTAATGATAGCATTTTTTAACACAAAGCTAATTATATTATTTTCATAATTTTTTTAACGATATTTTTTTGCCAAATGAAATGTAAAAGTTTGATATAAAAATTGGAAATATCACTTGAATAAAATTTAGGAAATATACATATTATAATAATTAAAAGATTTTTCACTTTATTTTTTACATCAAAAATTATACTTTCCTAAATTGATTTTTGATGATGTGGACGCTCTCAGATCGCTCGAAAAAACTCTCTTTTATATATATACTAGACTAGACTAGACTAGATTCGACAAATTAGTTGAGAAGGTAGCTCTTATAGAGTATTTGACTATTTGGTAAAAAAATAATTTTGATCAAATACGTTAGCTTATTTCTTACATGCTAGTCTAGCTAATATTTCTTGTCAAATAACCTAGCTGGTATATGGCGTGCCAAACGAGCCATATGTAATGTTTTATTATAGGTTTGAATACCGTAGCGTTTATTAAATTTCTAACCTAAAACATTCAATTTAACAAAATGAACTCATACCTGTTTTAAATGTTCAAATCACAACGCATTTGAAGTATCTCAATATTAAATTTGACAAAATTGACTATAACACGCGTTAAATATGCCTTATAGTGTTATATTCCCACCGTTTCAGTCACTTACTATCTTTGATTAAAATTACTATAACAAAAAAAGGTAAATAAATAATCCAGATCGAGAGATTGCTACTCGATTATGATTTGGTAAACTAGTACAATAAGTCATTGCGTGGTTTATGTAATTAGCTAGATAATTACCATTATTATTAGTCATCCATGATCAATTTTAATTTGTTCTTTGTGAATTGAATTTACTATACTAAGGCCGCCTAGATTGATTAGTGCATTACATGTTCATAAGCCGACCTAAAATAGTTTGATTAAAATAGATACAATCAAAATGGCTTTGTCAATGATACATTTGAGTGTCTAGTTGGCTAAAAAATGAGTAGGATAAAGCCAAGTTATTTATCTTACGTAGTATAATGTTCAATTGAATATTATCATGAAAAAATCCAAATGAGTTTCTTAATCATTGAATTGTCCATCGTCAATACTCATTGATTGATACATACCACTCAATTATATAACTACCAAAATTGGTCCCTAGTCAAATAATTAATATTTCCTTTTTGATTATGCATCAATTGTCGCGTCATATTCAAGACCGGTTATTGATTTTTCGTTTTGTAAAAGATACTCTGTATTTTCATAAAATTATAATATAACGACTTATAAAATAAAAAATTTACATTTAATAATACCTTTTTTATAAAAGTATTTTGAAAAATATAAAAGGATAAATTAAAAAGATGTTATAATATGTGGAAATGAACAAGTAATGTTCGAAAGGATTAAGGATGAAATATCGTCCTTTTTTTGGGTGCAAAGAGAGTTATAAGACCAGATTTGTCACTGACGGGATTTGAATTCAGGTCATAACTCACAAGCACTATTTCGACATCTGCAAAAGATCAATCTAGTTTCATACCCTATCCTGACCAGGGGCGAATCTAGAAATAAAATCCTGGTGTAGTGAATTTTCCTAATGTTGTTTTATACTTATGTCAAGGTCCATATATAAGAATTTCGGAGTAGCAAAGATCGATAATTCTAATCATTTCTGTAAATTTCGCTACCCTTTGCTACTAACTAGGTTTTCGTGATTGTGGCGGTGGACGGAGTAAAAAGATGGCTAGCTACCAAACAAAGGAGACTAACTTATTCACTGAGAGAATGGTTTATGGGAAGTAGGGTACACATGTGGTACAAATTGGTTGGGGATGAAGATGATATAATAGGCAATGTTGATGGGTTGATTTATATGAAAGAGTCATGCATGGCTCGTGCATATTGGAAGAAGGCAGAAAACACAGATCACAGATGGTCCATGACTAAACTTGCATCTAATCCTAACTATCGACTGTGACATTACACAGACAAGATTTGGCCCTATACTTTGCTAGTCAATTTTTAGATACCTTTTACACTATTAGTATACCCCCCACCATTTTTATTAAATATATATGCAGTAATGCAGACATGCAGTTATGAAGAGTAGGGTAGAGTACTTGTCGAAGCCGACTCGATCCGAAATCCAAAAATGATCTAAAAAGTGGGACTCGATAGATCCATAGTGACCTTATCTGAAAGTCACCCGATTCGAAGTGACCCGAAATGATCTAATAGACCAAAAATGACTTTGTTAAGGCAAAATCCTGACCCACGTGACCCAATGCGACCCAGAGGCCAGAACCACCCAACCCGAGATGACCTGATCGGGAGTGGCCCGACCTAAAATGACCTGATAAATTGTTAACCCAAAATGATCCCACTCGAGTGACCGATCCGAATGACCAATTTGTCAAATCTAGAATAAAGTATTTGTATTGTTTTAGCATCGTGGTTAACGATTGCGAAATTATTAAGATATTAGGTTGCAGATTGGAATAACCCTTATACTAAATTTGTTTATTATATAAAATAAATATTTATATATAATGTTTTCAACTAAAATTTGTAATAATAATATATAAATTGGGAAAAATATAAGCAAAGACTAAAAGTTGTGTCTCTTAGACCACCCCCAAGCAAGGTCAATTGGGGAGGTCAATTTGTGGAAGGTCACAAATTGACCTTTACTCACCTTGATCACCCCTTAGGTCATCCTAATTTTTTTCTTAATTAAGGATTAAGGTGACCTTCCACAAATTGACCTCCCCAATTGACCTTGCTTGGGGGTGGTCTTATTGGCTCAAATTGACCTCCTTTGTGACCCAATAAGTGTCACTCTCTGGTTGGTTGTTCAATTTTATTTTATTTTACTTTTCTTTTTATTATGTAGAATTAGTTTGGAACTTTTAGAATTATTTATTTTCATGTTTTTTTATCTTATGCATGCGATTTTTTTTTTAATTATATTTGCGGTTTTTTTTTGTTGTCAATAAAATCGTCTTTGCAATTTTTAAATTTTAACAATGTTATTTAATAATTTTTTTCCAGTAGTGTATCTCATTAAATTAATATTTAACATATTGGACTACTTTTATTTTATGAAAAATACAAAAATAACTTGTATATATTTAGTTAGTAAACAATGATGGAAAAAGTAAGAGAGAGGTTTTAGTGAGGTAGAGAATGTAGGAAATGATGAAAGTGGAAAATAATTGGATTAATTGACCCAAGTCATGACCTTCTACTTGGAGGGTGAAATGAGTCAAGTTAATAAGGGGTGATTAAGAGTAAAAATTATGATTGACCCGATTAAGTCGACCTTTTGCTTGGGGATGGTCTTATGAGAAGTTAAAACATTATGATGACAATTATTGACAAGAAACATGCACTAATTAATCTCTTTCACATAGCTCATCATATATAGGAGTACTAGTATTTGTTAATTTGTTTTCTTGACATTGATCAAACAAAAAAGTATAGTGCTACATGCCTGCTTACATGTGGGTGTAATGCAGGTATGATCACACCACTATTAACAATTACTCCCAACACACATCAAACAGCAAATGAGATGTGCGGATGTGCCCTATTTATAAAAGACGTACACTAAGTCTATAATGTTGTTCACTCGTTCTGTACAATAGATCGGAGTCTTGTGCCCTACAATGTGCGTCAAATTATTCATTACACTGCTTTAACTTTATATTGGCTCGGCTTCCTTGTGTGTCGTCAAATCTGCTACGAGTAATAATACATTCAACACAGGGCGGTACGATTCTTTTAAAATAAACTACGGGGAGTGCAGATGTCGGTTATCTCACCTGCTAAAATTACAATACGTGGTATTCACAATCAAGGTTCAAATCCTGTCAACGTCGAATTTATCTTTATAGGCCTCTTTACATGATGCCTCTCTGAGTACTTCCTAAATAATACAGAGTTGTTTCTCCAACCGTCTTTCAATTTACAAAACAAACCAAATAAAGAGTATTAAAGTCCTTTAGAATAACGTTACACGCCTACACGGTAAAGACGATCTTGTTTAAGACCTCTTACAAACTCCTTCATTTTCACCTTTTTTTGTTCGTATGTAAAAACCGTCTCACCAATGTTAATTATAAAGTGTATGCCGTATCAACGTACAAATATCTTTAGGTTGTATTACTTTTTTCATAATTAATGATTAATGATATAATCACCATTCCTTTTCCTTTATTTGTCCTTGATTTATTGACGATGAAGCTCCACGTAACCAATTAATAATCGAAAAGTGTTGGTTGACTGTTTTAAAACAAGAGAATCCTTCTTTGTACGTAACACTCGATAGTGTGGTTGGATGCTCATTTATGATTAAGTGACCATATATTGATTCTTCTATAGCTACTAGGTACTTTATAAAGCATTTTTACAAGAAAATTGGTAATCTCCCTTATTTTTAATGCGAATGTCGTATATAGAGTGACGAAGTTAGAATTTGAAGTTTAAATTGCTAACGGATTAAAAAAATTGTACAACAAAACATATATATAGAAGTTTAATAAAGACATATACGGAGCATTTCTCAATGTTAAGATTAAAGAAAGACGGATTTTTTTGAATTTTTTCGTGTAAATAAAGGGAGTCACAAAGCCAGTTTTGATACTGATGGGATTCGAACCAAGGTCATGAATATCAGGTCTCATGAATTTACCAATTAAACTAGATAATATCTACAAAAAGACGTAAATTCTTACTAACCTCTTTTCTCCGTCACTAGGGTAGATGCGACGAGTCAATCAATAATCCTTTTAATATAAAGTTAGTAGGGAACAAAATAACTAGCTATATACTCCGTATAAAGATAAGGGTGACCACCACTATGAGCATTCATTATTATTAGCAGATTATGGCATGATATAATAGTGATAAGTGTTTATAACTTAGGTCACTTATCACTTAAAACTACTCCTTTACAGACTAGCATTACTACATATATCAGATATGAATGATTGTCCACTTGTCCAGGCCATCAAAATAAGGGTTTAATGCGCTAATAAGATGAGCAAACTACTCTAAGAATTAGAACATTAAATTTGATTTGGTTCATGGTGGTTGCCATAAGTTTAGTTCAACTTTAATGAACATCTTTATTTTGTTAATAAAGATTTTTATTTTACTTATTATTGGAATCGTTATTTTATTAGAAGGATGGGCAAATTTAGATCCGGACTGAAAAAATAGAAAGAACTATTGGTCTGATTGTCTGAACCGAACCCGTGCAGAATTCATTTAGATCCGATCCTTGGTTCCCACTTTTTGAACTTTTGGTCTTAGGTCCCGATCCAAAACCGGTTAATTAAGGTCAGACCGAATGGGACGAATTTGATTTTTTTCAAGACAAATTATTTTGGAAAAGAGCATTTTATTTTCAAAGGGCAGTATTACAAATCAATACTATTATTCATTATTTCAATTTAGTAATATTTTTATTATTGATTATATTTTGGTCTAGGAAGTGTATATTTAGTGTGTGTTTGGCCAAGTTATATAAAGTGTTTTTTGGCTCAAAAACACAAATTGGCCAAACACGCTATTATTGAAAAAGTTAAAAGTATTTTTTTAAACGCTCAAAAACCGTATTTTTTCCCTTAAAAATAGAAGCACCAATTTAGTACTTTTACTTTTGTAAAACACTTCTAGAAAATTAAGCCTGGAAAATAGAAATTCATTTTTAATAAGTTAGATCAAATATGCTCTTAATTATTATATATACAATAGTTAAAAAGTTAAGTTTCTGGTCCGTTCCGGTGTAAGAGTAGATCTAATCGAATATTTTCAATCTTTGACTCAATCTGGTTAGGTCCATTTCGGTCCGATCTTGGCCCGATTCTCACCCATACAGTCTCATATGTCGATAAAAAAAAGGCTAATAATCCCTCTGTTATTTTTATGTGTCATTTCCACATTTGAGGACATTCATTTCTCTATTTAATAGAAAGTACAAAGTATATATCTAAAATATACTCTACATGAGCAACTATTATAAAAAAAAAATGTAAACTCATATTAAAGTTATTTTTTCCTAAGGAATTTAATGATCTAATTTTTCTGAACTAATATATTTTTGTAAACATTAAATAAAAAGATAGATATCGAAAATGAGAACGCCATATATAAGAGAAGGTCTAATGTAAAACCGTTTTACATATAAAACCAATAAATAAAATGTACCACAAGTAGTTACTTTAGGAATGTTTACTACTAACTACTGTTTTTACACTTAATCCTTGTGTAAAACCTTTTTATATAAGTAATTTCCCATATATAAATAAAAAAGAAAAAGGTAGTATTTTGTGTAGTATTAAATTTAAGTGAATACTTTGCCATAATGAGAGAGACAAATAGTCTTGAAAACTTTGCCTACAAACCTCCTTAGTCCTTACTAATGAGAGAATAAAAAATTTCAACAGTGTTCCCTCTAAAAGGAATTTGGCTAAATAAGAAAATAAGACTCTATTTTTATTAAATTATTATCTTTTAATTAAGATATAATCTTTAATCATTATAAAAAAAATTTAACTAAATTATAATCTTTTAATTAAAATAAAACAAAATTGGTATAAATCTAAAATTTGTATATGAAAAACCGATAAATTGATATTATTAGTTTCGTATAAAAAAAACTTACCATAAACTTAATTCGTATAAAAGAAATTATGAACTGATATTATTAATTTCATTACAAAAAAAACTTTAAAATTATTTGAGAAAATTTATAAAGGGTTTTTCTATCCTATGCCCACTAGGCATAGGATAAGAAACCTAAAAAGGAAAGAATTAATGATGTTTTTCTTGTAAAGTTATACTCCCTCCATTCAACTCCACACTACCACTTTCTTTTTTCACGTTTGCCAACGCGCCTTTTACGCGCTAAATATCGTTAGCTACGTATTTGCGAAAAATATAAAAGTTAGATATTTTTAATGTACTCGTAAAGACGAATAAAACAAGATCCCACATGAATATATTTTCACTTATGTATTGGGAGAAAATTGAAATTGAATGTTTAACTATGAATAGTGTACAAAATAGATAATGGTAGTGTGGAGTTGAATGGAGGGAGTAGGATATTGCAATTTCCCATAAAAACAACATTAATTCTTTCCCTTTTGGGTTTCTTATCCTGTGCCTAGTGGGCATAGGATAGAAAAACCCATTTATAAATTAAAATCATTAGTTTTGCGGTAAAAAATTTCATTAAAATACACAAGACTTTATTCAATTCTTTTGATTAGTTTTCCAATTTAAATTTTTATCCTCATATTAAAATATGAAAAATTAATAATATGACAATTTTAAAGCTGTAAGCTAAGTAATACATTATAAATTAAATGATCGATAAATACCGCACATGTATGCGCGAAATCCATACTAGTTAGTATTGAATCTCATATCAACAATATGAATGAAAGTAATCCTTTTTCTATCCTTTTCGTTAGTTTTAAGAAAGAAATGAAAGGATGTTCTTCCCTTTTTTTCATTTTCTTTTTATTTTACAATTGTGATTAACTTCCTTTTTCTTTTACAATTGTGATTATCTTTTTCTATAGCTAGTCCATAACACAAAAACCATGCACTTTGTAAATGAGAAAGTAATCTTCTTGATCAAGTAAACAATTGCAATTGATGATAAAAAACAGCACAACATAATTACTTGCCTAATAAGACTAAAAACCTTGGAAATGGTCACCAATTTGACAAGTTTGGCACAAATTAAGGTAACTTTTTCCTTAACCAATAACATTAGCAATAATAATAGGTATAAAATCTATAATCATGTCATATGTTGCGTGCTAATCAAGATCAGAGAAGCGTGGGAATCATTTTTTTCTTGGAAAATTAGAAGTAAAAGTTTTGGGTAACATGCCCTATTCTTTAGCAATTATAGCCAAATTAAGAATTTGATTAATTCCTTTCAACAAATGAGGGATATAGAAAAATAGTACTATAATTTGACAAACTTCGAACTTATACAAAAGTTGGCTGGTGTAATATGCGTGATACATCGTAGATAAACTTACTTACGTATTATGGGTGTGTGCCATGTCGTCGACTCATCGTGCATCCTACCATTATATTTTATTTTAATTTTGCTTAGTTAATTATTATTTTTGATTTTTACATTAACCAAATACACGATAACGTAGTATATTCAATAAACACAAAAATTTTTCGTATTAATATGTAGACTTAATAGTTTGAAGACTTGTTGAAGTAGAATGGAAATCGAATATTGAATCCCATAATATAATGTAATGTAAGATTGTGTTTATGCCAAAGTGTAACGCGAGCATAGCTATATTATTTATTGAAATTAAATTAAAATATTATTAAATTGTATGACAAACTCAACATTATTATTTATGAAATTAAATTATATAATGAATTAGTAATACAAAACTCTTGCTAATCCTTATTCAACGTACCTCTAAAATCGATGACCTAGTAGTTTAGTCATAAAATCTCCATGATAGTGTACATTCCTTGCTTACACCTATACAACATTTTTTAGTTTAGTAAGATGTGACTTTTTGAACTAAAATAATAGATCGCCTAAAAAACGATATTCTACTATTTTATTTAGAGATTGTTTTACCATTTAAAGTAATAATTGTGTCAAAACTACTGTAAAAAGTACGTATACTATAAAATGATTTATCAATAAAAAAAAATTACGGTTTACAAAACTAGGGGTACTTTTATTTTGAAAAGTATACTAAGAGCATTAGCAATAGTAGTTCTTATTCTTGAGATTGTCATCAAGAATTTTATTTAAAAAGTTTATCTACTAAATCATAAAGTTGATTCTTAATTTTAAGAATTGAGTTCTAAAATAAGAACTAGCTGACTAAACATATAGAAATGTGATGACCAATGATCATAACATTGAAAATGTGGGGTGTCTTTAAGCATTGTCTATTCCAAGAAAAAAAAAAGTTCTTCTATTGTAGAATAAAGTTCTTAAATATTGAAAATAGAGAAATATGATATGGCATGAGAAATTTTTTATATAGAGTTCTTTTATTGCTATTGCTCTAAGTAAACGAGTTCACTTATGCCACGATCGATAATAAAATAATTATAGGCTATTTCTTGTTCTTCTCGGGAGCCGCCAAAACCAACACGTAAAAAGGGTGTGTGAATCCTCTCTACTTCCTAAAAAAAATGGACCATTAGATCATTTGTGATAAAATCTAATTTAGTGAGAGGAAATGAAGATGATCTAAATTAGTAAAAGAGTATGAAGAAAATGGTCTATCAATAACTTAGTGAGTGACTGAGGGGGGTATTTGATAAACAGTAGATTGAAAAAAAAATAGCATATTTGGGGTTTTAACATATTTGATCAATCAATATGCCATTTGGGGTGTTTGGTAAACAGCATATTGAAATAATAGATAATAGATTGGGGCCGATGGCCGAATCTACTATTTTACAATATGCTGCTTCCCTAGCACATTCTATCACTAAATTAGGAAAAAAGTATGCTCACCCTTTTACCCTTAAAAAAATATTGACTCTACCTTCATTATAAAGTAAATAATTTAGTCAGTATTTATTTATGTACTTATTTGTCATTTTACAAAAGATTAAGATAATCTGTTAATTTAAATATGCTAATTACCAAACACCTTTAACAAAATCTGCTAATCGAATATGCTAGTCAAACATATCAACAAATTCTGCTAATTATAGAGGTATTTGGTAAACAGTAGATTGATGAAATTTTAGCATATTCAAGGCTTTTAGCATGTTTGACTCAACAATCTACTAAATTACGTGTGTGGTAAATGACATATTGAAATAGTAGATTGAGCTCCAATCTACTATTTTCCAATATGTTGCTCCCCCCAGCATATTCACTTTAATAAATTGTAAAAAATGAATCTGTCTATAATTTACACATGTATACAACAATCTTTTAATCTAAACCCACTAATTACCAAACACTTTTACTAAATCTGCTAATTGTAATATACTAGTCAAACATGCTAATCAAATATGTCATTTGTAATCTGCTTGACGAATTTGCTTTTGCTAATTATAATCTGCTGAGTACCAAACATGGCCTATAATCTGCTTTCACAGTCTACTTCTGCGAATATTAATCCGCTGTTTACAAAAGAGGGTCTGACTCTCGAAATTTCTGGATGAGTTAGTTTTGTGTGAGCCGATTTTACACTAATATAGTTGTAAAAACGAAATCAAACATAATCCTATTACTGACATGCTGGGTAAAATTGGTTATCAAAAGATCTTATTTTACGATAAATTTTATAAACCCGCTTTATAGAAGTATTTATATTTCTGTATAATTCAGGACAGTTTATTACCTTAATTGTTATTTCAAATTAGTAACTTAATCAAAATAAATGATAATCAAATCTACCCCTATCTTATCTTCATTATTATATACCTTAATTATTAATTAATGAAAATTAACAAAGTGATCCTAATTCCTAACCCCACGTCCCTTGAAATTAACATTGCACGTTCATGGATACGCAACTACATATAAATACAATACAATAAACACCCCACACCACACCACACCACACCACATCTCCCCATCTTTTTCCTACACTCTTTCATTCATTGTAACGTCTCCTTATAATCCTGCAAAAACTTACACCTTTTTTTCCTCTCAATCACTCTTTCTTTGTTTTGTTCTTGAAATTTTCAATATTTTCATCATTTCATACAAAATTAATGGCAATTCAAGCTCATTTTAATCCAAATAATAATCTTCCTCAAGATTATTTCTTCATGTCCAACAACAATAACAACTACAACAACAATTTGTTGTACAATAAACTTCTTCAACAACAACAACAACAATTTCAATATGCACAACAACAACAACAATTTCAATATGTGAATGATGGGAGGTTTATGTTTTCGCAACCGTCGAAAAGGCAAAAATTTCATGAAACAACCACCACAACAGCCACCAGTTCGATGACAAGCGACTGTGATAATAACATGTCGACACTTCTTGAAAAACAGAGGAATGAGATTGATAGATTTGTCAATTTGCAGGTTTGTTGTTAAAAGATTTCATTTTTGAGTACCCTTTTGGATCAATTTTAATGGGTTTTTTCTATTTTTTATGAATGCGTACAATTTTTTGTTTAAAACCGTCTTATACAAGAATTTGTGTAAAACGCGTTTGATAACCGCTTTTTAAGAGCTTGTTATTTGAATGATTCATTTTTGAGTACCCTTTTGGACCAATTTTAATGGGTTCTTTCTCTATTTTATGAACACGTACAATTTTTATATAAAACCGTCTCACACAAGAATTTGAGTAAAATGGGTTTTATAACCGCTTTTACAAGCATTTTATTAAAAAGATTTCATTTTTGAGTACCCTCTTGGACTAATTTTAATGGGTTATCTCTCTTTTTTATGAACACATAATTTTGTGTAAAACCGTCTTATACAAGAATTTCGATAAAATGTTTTTTTTATAACCGCTTTAAAAGAGACAAATTGTTTCGTGAATTATTGTTTAATTTTTTTGTTGTAATTACAGAATGAGAGGCTGAGATTGGCATTGCAAGAACAAAGAAAGCAACAATTTGGGGAGATAATAAAAAAACTAGAAGTGAAAACTCTACAATTGTTGAAACAAAAGGATGATGAAATCAAAGATGCAAGCAAAAAAACAATGGAGTTGCAAGAAATGATGAAGAAAATTGAAGTTGAAAACCAAACATGGCAAAGAATTGCATTAGAGAATCAATCAATGGTGATTTCTTTGAACAACTCACTTGAACAACTCAAACAACAACAAGAACAAGAAGCAGCTTGTTCATCATCTTCTTCAAATAATGTTGATGATAATGCATCATGTTGCAACAACTTTGGTGCAAAAACAGAGGAAAACAGGGTTGTTTCTGAACAACAACATTACCCGAGTGTCTCAACTGCTCCCGCAAATTACGAAACAAGGAGAAATGAAGGGTCATTGTGCAAAGTTTGCAATTCAAGAAATTCAACCATTTTGCTATTGCCATGTAGACATTTTTGTTGTTGCAAAGTTTGTGATGGTTTTGTTGATGATTGTCCTGTTTGTAAATCATCCAAGATGGCTAGCATTGAAGCCCTCATTTCATGATTGAAATGAATAGTAGTAATTTTTTTTTTTACTTTTTTTTTTTTTAATCTTTTACATTGGTAGGTAGAAAAGTGTAAGACATTATCAGACAGACTGATTGATTGAGGAAATCAGAAAAAAGTGAATTGAACAAAGAAGAAATGAACAAACTAGTCATTGTTTTGTTGTGTCCAACTGTTCAAGTAATCTTTTGGTAAAGAAATTTGTACTTGTTGCAGGTAATTTTACAGTGGTGACTAGTGACTGGTGTTGATGGAAAATAAGTCCATGCCTTTTGTCACCAAAGAGTAAATAGCACTAGCCACGGCCCACGGGCGATTTTAGGGGAGTTAGCAGGGGCGCTTGCTCTGACTCGAAAATAAAAATGTCGCAAGTTTTAGTTAAAATTTATGAGCTTTTTTCGAGTTTGATCTTACGACATTTCTTGTTCGCCTTTGCTGGAAATTTTCGCACCCCTAACCTCAAATCCTGGCTCTGCCACCAACACTAGCACTATCGACTTCTTTACTTGATCTTTTTCTCCTGGTTTCGCTTAAGACGATCATATCTGTTTTACGTATAAAACGGATCAAATACAAATACAAATACAATGTCATATCGAAAGACCATAGATGGAAAACAAGTTTGGCCTTCTCTAGTACTTTTTGTCTCATCCATCTATTTAATCAGTTACAGTTATGTCGGCCGTCTTAAATAGGAATTTGGGTTAACGTTTCTATTTATGAGGACAATCCTTTGGATAATGAATCTCAAATGCCACATGCTAGGCATTTGGTGACTTTAAATGAATTGATTTTTAACCTTTTTTTTGGTCTATGAAAAAGTGAAAGAAAGGACTAGAAAAAGAAGCAAGTGTTACTCTTTATCTCGATATAATTGACTAATTGTAGACTTTGTAGTAAATGTAATTACTTACTTATTTGTTATCAGAAGAGAAATTTCTTGCAAAATATAAGTCAATTAGCAATAACTATATTATATGAAGTAACAAAAAAAATATTGTAGAATGTAAAATGATGTGATTTGAGATATACTCCCTTTTATTCTGAATAACTGTCTCATTTGTTATTTCCGTCTATTAACATAACTGTCTCATTTGTCATATTTGGACATGGTTTTTTACTTTCCTACCCTTGACTCTTTTCTTTATTTACCACCTCAATCACTCCTAACCCAACATATTTAATACTACTTTTCATTATTTAACTCCTATATTTTTACCCCTATACAATAATTTTCATTATTTTAACTATATTTCTTAATTTTCGTGTCATTGTCCAAATGGGACACTTATTCGGAATAGGAGGGAGTAACATCTTTTACTCTTATTATTTTATTTTAATCGTATTCAAAACACAGTTTTGACAAATAATTTTATTTTAGAATTTAAGAATATATTTAGAAAATAATTAAATGAGAAAATGGTTGATCCGTTAAAAGAGTTATAGACACGGTATTCTAGGTGTGGAGCTGGTCAGATGGATTTGATTATTCATCCAGAGTGTAATTGTGTACAAGTTTACGGTGACATTATGGGATTGATATGAAGTTGTCAGCTTAGTGTTCACACTTCCCAGGTACACACAATCCTAAAAGGGAAAGCTGTATGTATAGATTTTCTGTCCCCACATAAAATGCACTCTTTACCAAGTCAATTAAATTAATCAAACGCCACTTTTTTAGGTTTTCTGTACAAGTACTCGAGCATTGATTTTGACCCGATCCGAACCCCGAGTAAATCCGAACTGATAAAACTCGAGAATTATACGACCTGAAATCGACTCGACCTGACCCGATAACGACTTGTAATCCAACAGTCCAACACGACCCGAACCTGATTTGATTTTGACCCGATCCGATACTAACCCGATTAAATTGATGACCTGACAATTACTCCCTCTTATTCACTAAGATGTTCCACAATTCCGAAAATGGCAAATTTACTAAGTTCTTCCACTTTCCTTATTAGTCTATTATTTGTGATTTTTATGACTTGTGACCCCACATTCTCTCTTTTATTTTCATTTTCCTCCATTTTCCACCACAAATCTCCTTCCTTTTAAAAACTCCTCAAAAAGTAATGTGGAAGATCATAGTGAATTGGAGGGAGTATTAAACTTAATATTGATCAAAATGAGAGTATTATTGTTTTGATTGATACGTTTGGCTAAATAATGAAATAACTAAACCAAATAACGGTTAAAAACTAAATTTAATGTTCAAAAAATGAAATAATGCGATAAATTAACCGGACTCGATAATGACCCGACCCAAACCCGATACAATATTTGACTCGAAATGACTCAACCCGACAACGACCCGACCCAAACCCAACTCGACCCAAAAGCATAAACTGACCCAAACCCGATATAAACCGATCCGACCCATTTGACAAATTTTGGACCGATGCTCAGCCCTAGACCCCTACCTAAAAGGCTACAACCCATTAAGCATCTCTCTCGATGACAAATGCAATGCTTCGTAGCATAGAAGCTAGCAATGTATAGAGATCACGAAAGAAGAAGTGGGTGGGGTGGTCAGTGGTGTGTGTCCCCAACTTTAATGGTGAGCATTGAAAACATAAGATTACATGGTCAAGTACGGGTTTGCTTTTATTATTTTCAATCAAACGGTTATATGCTGCGTGCTCCGTACTGGTTGGACCTATTTATTTATCAATATATGCGACTTTGGACCTTTTTCTTTCTTTTTTTCAAGACTTTGGACTTTAGTGCTTAAATTTAGATGTGCTTTTTATTTTAATTTAGTTTGTTTTTCTGACCAACTTGCACGAGAATGTGCTGACATTTGGGCTTTTCCTTTTTAATATGTCAAAAAATTAGATGTCACTTTGGACGGAGTTACTTGGGGTAAATTAGTAGTGCACTTTGTAGAGGTGGTCACGTATCGGGTTGGGTTGGACACGGTTTACTACTGGTGGTTAAAGCTCGTGGTCAGCCCGGCCAACAAGTTGAGCCCTTTTTTGCCTGGTCCGGTTGGCCTCTGTCAGGCCCGGTTTGCTCTGTCCTCCACACGGGTCGTGCCTAGGTCCATCATATTGTACTCGACCCCCCGACCAGCTAAACCCTGACCTACCCTAAGTTTACCCTTATAACCTACCTCGGGCCGGTTTCAGGTTTATCTCTAGCAGTCCCAGCCCAGCCCGACCTAATCCCTTATTCGGGCTGTGTATAGGTCCAACATCTCCAACCCTGCCCGCCCCGACCCCGTCCGAGATCAATCTTGGTACGAGATTATAAGCCAAACCAGCTTATACATATGTTAACTCTACGTTTTACAAATTTTAATCTTGGTACGAGATCAATCCCAAATTAGAGAGCCAAATTCGAAAGTATGCTCGATCATAGATCTATTTGCGAAAATGACACCTCTCCCTATCAAGAGTTCATATGCACCTTCATGACTTCATCACCTAATTTTTAAGCTAAATTTAATTTCAAATGAGTTTCATTATAATAGAAAAGGTATCTATCATGGTTAGTGCTAATACCAAACTCCATTGGTTAAGACTTAAGATGATCTCATATATGCTATCCACTACATATCTTGAGGAATCAAAGTTTCTTAACCAACAAAGCATCGAATAAGCATGATACTTGTTGCGTTAATGATTAAAGTAAAAATCATAAGAACCTACAATTATTATACAATAGAGTATATGTTTGCTAACAAGGATTAGCACATAACAAACCTTAATTATCACATACCAAACGTTTGAGCATTTGAGCCAAATGTTAGGCATATCACTTGGGCTTTAAAACCATGCTCTTTTAGACAGAAAATTACTCTTTTAGGTTCAGTTCAGAAATATTCAGCAAAATTAAGTTTAGTTTAGATTTTAAAAGTTCAGAAAAGTCAGATCCTATAAGTTCAGTTCAGAAAAGTTTAGCAAAATGAAGTTCAGCTCAAATACTATAAGATCAGTTTAGTCCAAATCCTATAAGTTCAGAAACGTTTAGATCTTATAAGTTTAATCCAGAGAAGTTCAGATCCTATAAGTTCAGTTAAAAAAAGTTCAGTAAAATTAAGTCTAAAAGAATAAAGCATAACTACATTACTAGTCAAACAAATGGGTAAATATGTTTACATGAGAATCCGTTATATACCACTCTCTTAGTTTCGATCATTTATTTATTTTTGATTTTGACATAAAGACTAAGAAAAGAGGGGAAGACTAATTACTTGATGACAAGTGGACCAAATTGTTTATCAAAAACATTCTCAAGATAGAAAGATAAACAATTGACCGAGACACCTTAAAATGGAATATGTAAACAAATAACTGGACCATGGGGAGTAAATGAATAAATTATGAAAAACTCCTAAAAAAAAGTTTGAAAAAATTTATAAGTTAAAATCATTATTTTTGGTATAAAAATAAAAATAAGTATTTCATTACTATTCAATTCTCGGGAGTCTTTATTGAGTTTTTAATTTTTTTTCTCAAAACAAAATATAATTATGAGATGTGAAATTAATGAGCTCAGGTACCAATTTAAAACAAGTAAGATACTAAAAATAACAAAATTCTATATATACCGTGCATACATTGTAAATGATCTATACTAGTTTCAATAAACCGTATTACATACCGCATGCGAAGGACGTAAATGTTGAAGGACACTAGTACAATACAACGATTATTAGTCTTCTACAATGCGAGAAATATTATGTGAAATGGATCCAACAAATTCATGACTTAAATTAGTTGAAAATAGTCACAAAACTAACTCGTTTTAAATATTCATGATTCAAATTAGTTAAAAGTAATCAAGCGCTCGTGTACGCTGATGAATGAGAACTTCGAAGTTTTTGATTAAGTCTTCCTCGTGAACATTTTTCAGTTTTTTTTATAGCATTACTCATTCATACTCGCTGATATTTTTCATCATTTAAGCATAAATTCTAACTCCGCCATTGAATAAATAAGTACTATAAATAAAGGGAGTACTCGGCATGTTATACTATAATAATGATTTATTAAAAGATCAACTAATCTCACAATTATAAATAATTTATAATGGTGAGGAGTAATTGCATTTAATCATCTTGAATGCGAGTCGTGAGAAGTGGCTAGCTCTTATACTCTTATATATTTTCATGTTGACGAGTAGATGTTTGACTCTAGAAGAGTAGAAGATCCATCATTTTCCTAATGCCGTAGCCCATATCCTTGTATATTGGTTATATTAATCATGAAGAATTCTAGCTTCATTGTTTTAACAACATCAACTCCTTGTATAACTTGCATAGATAGATCAAGTTTTTTTTTTTTTTTTTTTTTTTTTTTTTTTTTAACATTATCACATTCTGCTTTCATCGTCTCTTCTATATCAAAATCAAATATAAGTTTAAAACGAATAAATACTCTTGTCTTAAAACAAGGTAATGAAACAAAACATCGGTTGTCAATGTTATGACCTTATGTTAATATTGCCTACCAATCATCATCATTATCATCATCGTTATTTCAAAATTATTGAGCATTTGTTTAATGTCACATTATTACGAAACATCAATTTAGTACATGGAGTGTTTATATAAGATGGAGCACTTAATCAATGGTATTTATATATATGGGCCATCATGAGATTTGACAAGATCATAAACTTGTCTGTTTAAGCCTAACCTTAATTAACAATAATAATGTGTAATCATTAAGCATTTAAGCTAAAAAGTCATGCATTATAATTTATAATTTTGATTTATCAATATAAAGAATTGCTATGTATGTGCTCATCACTTGAAAGATAAGGCACACCAATTTCATTAGTCATTACTACTAGTAATTTTCTAAGCTTTATATCCTAAGTTTCTTGCTTTACTAGAGTCTAATCACATACCATTATTAAACAACTAACGTGATTACATTTCATCATTATTATGATTCAGTTTATGGGTATCAATGTATCATTATTAATTTATTAGTACAATTCGGTAGTAGCTAGTAGGGGTGTTAAAAAACGGTTCAGTTAAAGTATAAAATCGATTTACTTAAATTTTTGGTTGAGATGGTTTATTGACATGTGTTAAAGTCATGTGAGTGATGTGACCAAACAGTCAGTCACATGTTCAAATCTCACCGGCCCCATTTCACAAGTGGAATACTAGCTAAGGATCAGGTATGAAGAGATCTGCAGTTGCATCCACATTTCAAGCCCAACATCCATTCGTGTGAGGGAGCGTGTATGTTAGAGTATAAAATCGATCTTCGAACTTCGAACATCAGATCAAGCTTTTGATTGAGATGGTTTATTGACAGATTCGTTCATCGAATCGCTAAATTAATTCTGTTCGAAAGCGGTTTGGTTCGGCCAAACTCTATTAATTAGTGTATATATATTTTTTACAGCAGTAAAGAAAATGTTGCTTACACTTGTGTTACTCCGACTCTCAGACACGGTGTGTATCTGACACGTGTTGAAGTGTTGGACACGACTATTTTGGGTGAATTTTTCTATTTTGTGGTCTAAATTGAAGTGTCGTATCGTTTCGGTCACCAACATGTGTCTGGCACGTGATACAACAGTTAAGTGAAGTGTCGGAGTAACCTAGGCTTACACAGTACCTACCCGACACTCGAAATTGGATTTTATTAATACATTATTAAGATAATGAAATAAAGATAATTGTGTCGATAATAATACTCCGTGATATGAATTAGTAATATCATTAAGATACCAATAATATTAAGATAAGAAGAAAAGAAATGGTACATGAATTATTCAGAGCATAGAACTCAATCATTCGTAGAAACCAACATTACAAATTACAATGGTCACGATCTATCATAGATGTCAATGTGCAAAGCTTTAATTGCGGCATCTTAGCTAAAAAGCATACACATATATACACATTACTTTTGCCCTTTGCATGTTCAAATTGAATTTGAGGGACCTTTTTGTAGAACACATACATGCACAACAAAATGCCAACGGATGATCACGTATTGATAATTGCGGGGAACTCTGTTGGAGCATCTTTTTTTTTTTTTTTATGACGAGGAGGTTGGATCCTCCCTGATCACAGGACCCCACCGCTGCGCGCATGTACATGTGCGAGTTCTTTCCCGCGGGGATTATTCCCTCTCCGGGCGTCAGGTCCCCAGGAAAGTGTTCATCTAGGGAATCGAACCCAGGACCTCGCAATTCCTCCTTAGGAGGCTTTGAGGTTACCCTGGAATTCCACTAGACTCGCACATCTTGGGTCTGTTGGAGCATCTTTGGTTATATTATAGTTTGACATGCCATATATTTTATTTAATTATTTTCAACAATATTGCTCTCAAGTTACAGATTCTCCCAATAGTAAGCTAGTATACCTTGTAGCTTGAATAAGCCCACTTCATATTAGTCCACCAATAAAACCAAGCAACAAAAATCAAGCATGTAGCTTGGTAGGACAGATGTAGCTTTCAAGCGGATCATAATTTTCCGTCTCCAATAGTTGGCGAGACATATATATACCAACCGTAACTTTCTCTTAAAACGCCAAAACAGGCACATTACACATACGGAGTATATCTTAAGTTTATTACGGGTTATGGGTCACATTAGACATATGATAAAACTTTCTTTTACTCTCTACGTATTCTGGTTTTATCCCCACTAGTATTGGTGCTCAGCTTCGCCCGGGCTACCTCTAGTTACCATTAATTTTTTTTTTTCATTAAATAAAATTACTTAAAGTTGCATAACCCATAAATTTATCATTAATATATTTTTCTGTGACATGTCCTAAAATTACGATGAAATAAATTTTGAAACAAATTCACTAGTCCCGCTATTAATATTTTACTCTTATTAATGAAACAATAGTAATAATATTTCACTACTTGCCCGCAATCATTGTTACTTTCACTACTCCCACCGTAATTATTGTTACTTTCACTACTGCCGCATTAATATTGATAATTTCACTACTCCAGCCGTAATTATTGTTACTTTCACTATTGCCGCATTAATATTGATTATTTCACTACTCTCGTTGTTGTTTCTACCACTTTCACTAATCTCGCTGATAATATTGTTACTTTTACTATTCAAATGAGTGATTATTATGATATAACTATATCCAATGTTACTACTATTCTTTTCTTTACTGACGAAATTACTTTTACTACTTAGGCATGCAATTTTAAGAGGATTATATATTTATATAAAATATTACATACATGCATTAAATCAAATCGAAGGAATTATGCAATATTATATACGAGTATTATGAAATCTTACTTGAATTATTTATAACCTACTTATATTATATTTTTGTATGTTAAATAATTAACATCTCTATACATCTAATAGACTATAAAGTTTAATAAAATTGCATAGATTTTAAATTTAATATATAATTTTATGATGATAATAATTAATAGAATAAATGTGCATGTTTATACTAATTAATTATTTTATTTTAAGGAAATTGACCGTCTTCTAGCCTCCTATAAATATTTAGGAAAATTACCAAACATCTTCTTTCTTTTAGTCTCCTTGAAATTGACCATCTTAATTAATTATTTTATTTTAAGGAAATTGACCATCTTAATTAATTATTTTATTTTAAGGAAATTAACCATGTTTTAGTCTCTTACAAATTACAAATGTTTAGGAAAATTACAAAGCTTCTATATAATTTAATTTTAACCCAAACTATATAATATTTGCATTGAGATCCATTAATCGGGTTTATCACACGGTGCTAGTGATTTAAAACTATATAGTATAATTAATTTGTATAACTTTCTTTAATTACATTGAAGTCCTTCGGTTTCTGGATTTAATATATAGTATTGATTAGTATTGGTTCCCGGCTCTGTCCGAGCTACCTCTATTTAGCATTAAAATTTAGTTTCAATTAAATAAAACTATTTTAAAGTTGCATAACTTATAAATTTATCATTAATATATTTTTCTATGACATATCTTAAAATTACGATGAAATAAATTATGAGACAAATTCACTACTCCCGCTATTAAAATTTTACTTAAATCGATTGGTTAGCTAATTGTTCATATATATTTCTTTTGTTGTTAGTATTGTTACTTTTATTACATTCGTTATTACTACTGTTACGTTCACTACTCCCGCCGTAATTATTGTTACTTTCACTACTGCCGTATAATATTGATAATTTCACTACTCCCGTTGTTATTTCTATTAGTTGCACTACTCCCGCTCGCTGCCAATATTGTTACTTTGACTATTCAAAGGAGTGATTGCTATCATATTACTATATCCAATGTTACTACAATTCTTTTCACTACTAACAGAATTACTTTTACTAATTAGGGATGCAATTTTAAGAGACTTATATATTTATATAAATATATTACATATATCCATTAAATCAAATAGAAATAATTATGGAATATTATATTTTTTGAAAATCTTGCTTGATTTATTTACCTTTTAATAGTTTTCAAAATATAACATAATTATATTATATTTGTGTATGTTAAATAATTAGCATCTTTATACTAATTAATATCATAAGTGAAGCATGTTTATTTTAATTGTTTAAAAACTATATAGTATAATAAGTTGTATATATTTATTTAATTATATTGAAATCCCTTGGTCTGATTTTTAATCGTTTATTTTAATATCATAAGTAGAGCATGAAAAAATTTAAGATAATGTATCTGTTTTAAAACATAAAAAGAATCTAATCGATCAATCAATCAATCAATGGAGATGAAGAAAGTCTAAAGAAGAGACCAGAAGAAGACAAAAGAAAAAGAAAAAAGATGACCTGTTTGGAAATCGGTATTAATAGGTCAATTATGGACTCAGTTCATTACAAGTTAATTAAATGACGTCAAATATGAGATTAATCTCAGTTAAACACAAAGATAGATTAATTTGAGAAAATGGGGTATAAGATGGATTATTCCCATGAAATAACTTTTTTTTTTAATTGTATATATCACTTTTACTCTCTAATTTTTAGCTCGTTGATTTTCCTAGTGGCTATTAGTTTTCAATTGGTCTTGCTTGTGACGGGTTACCATTTGTGACGGATATTTTGTTAGATAAAATGGTAACAAAATGGGTTAGTGGAGAAAGGGGACCACATGAATAGTGTTGCAGAGAGAGAAAAAGTGGGTACATTGTGAGGTAAAATGGTATCCGTCTTCAGCTTGTGACGGATATGTCATGTCTTCAATGAGAATTTGTGTTAGTTTTAGGATGGCAAAAAAATCAAATTATTTTATAGGAGACTAGTGAAGCTATCAACAATTCTTATATGCAAATTGTCTTATACTCCTTTCCTCTGTCCCAGTCAATTGTTGTTCTTTGTCTTTTGTATATTTGCCGATGCTTTTTCATTTCGTAAATATCTGTTGGAGTTGAATGTAGCTCCAAAGCTTAAGTGTGGTAATATTGTCCCACATTGGTAGAATAGTGGGGGACATACCACTTTATATATGAAGGTGTTTTAATAAGTGTTAAATTGACTGTAGAAGCTAGACTACAGTCTCCCCACGCAAGCGCCGTCGTCCGGCTCGGATCGTGTTACGTGCGCGGTGCCCTTTTTTTTGTTGGTGGTCGGAGCTTATTACATCGGATATACCATTATTTTAGTATCTCTATGTGACTATTGGAGGAGCCTTTTCATTCTCTACTATAAAATCATCATTCTTCCACAACTTAGAATCACAGAAAAATTACACAAACATCTCTTCTCTCTTTATATCTTCTATATTATGTCTTTGTGAGAACGTGGAGTGCACCATTGTGCGGAAGGAAGCGTTAACCCTGGAGTCGGTGACCAAGATACCCTGCAGGCGCACCATAATGAGGGTCTAACTGACTTAGGGCAGTTTCTTACATGACATCTCGATTAAGGTTGTTTCCGATAAGATAATTACATATTTCCTACAATATCTTTACTTACATAAGTGTGAAACTTATAAAATTTTGATATTCTTATCGTACTCACTAAGACGAATCAAACAAGATCTTTCATGACTATATTTTGTGTTATGCATTTGAAATTATTTTAAAGATTCTCTTCCTTTATAAATAGTATCCAAAAAGTAAAGGACAACAATTGACCGAGACCGAGAGAGTAATTGGATAGGTTCAAACAACAAGTCTACCTTGTGACGAGTATATCAGTTACAAGCTTGTGACGGGTCAAATATTAACCACATGGGTAAATAGACAAAAAACAGAGTGCCTAAGGTCAAATACTGATTGTGACTCAAAAAATCTCTTTTATTTGTGAGTACATGTTTTTATAACAATCGCACATATTTAATTTGTAATTTTTTTTCCAGCAAACGGGCAGTCATATTTCCACGAAAGAAATCACGTGCCACGAACATTGCAAGGCCAACTGTCAAATCATAAACTCACAATTAACACTAAACTTGTCGTGGCATTAGGAAAAGTTGTTGTGGCATTAGCATTGCCCTAAATTTATCGAGAGATCGTCTCTCATAAGATCTAGGGTAAAAACATGGGTCCTGCTATACGTCGTCGACAAATTACTAAATATCGTCGACAATTAACGTAAATTTCCAAGTTTGCCCTCCATATCATAACTCCATATCCGTCTCACCAAAATGCAATTTCCGTCTCAAAACAGAAATGCAATTTCCGTCTCACTAAAACACAAGTCACCGTCTCACTAAAATATTTCAAACAAAAAAAAAGTCGGGTTTTGTAATTAACAACATGAACGGGAACGATTTTAACAACGATTCCAACAATGAAGCTAGTAACGAGGTTAGTTTACGATTTAGTTTTGTTAAAAATTTATGTTTTATTATCGTTTGAATCCCGAATTAGGATAGATGCCATGAATGTAGACGGAATTATGATAGTATTTGTGACGGATTTATTTGAAAATGCAATTGAAAAAAAAAAAAAAAATAAACGAACTGGGCCTGGACGAAGAACTTTTTCGTCCAGACCTGGTTTTGGACGAAAAAACCCTTCGTCCATAATGGGCCTTGGACGAAGGATTTTTTCGTCCAAAACCAGGCCTGGACGAAAAAATCCTTCGTCCAAGGCCCATTATGGACGAAGGGTTTTTTTCGTTCAGGCCTGGTTTTGGACGAAATAATCCTTCGTCCAAGGCCCAGCCCGTGTTTTTTTTTTTTTTTTTTGTTTTTTTTTTTTTTTTTTTCTTTTTGTTTCCGACTCGTTTTGTATAATGTTCCGGGTGTAATTCCAGAGCAAGTATTGTTACCACCCGTGGCTTGTAGAATGATGTCTTGAGTTGGATCCCTCGTCTCTATCGTTCCTCTCGGCCTCTCCTGCAAAAATGAACGAACTGAGGGTTTGGCTTTGTGCCAAGCGTACTCACTCCGACGCTCAAGTCAGTAAACTTAGAGGGATAAGTTGTTACTTGGCTAAGGATGTACTGTAGAGAGATAAGGGAGATATTACCAGATGAATAGTGATTCTTAGGTTAACTTTTGGATCCTTTCCTCAATGAAGGTTGAGGAGTATTTATAGGCTTTCACCTTTTGTCACGTAGTGGCCAAGTGGCCAAGTGGCTAACAGGTGGAAAGACCGTTCTACCCTCGGCCGATGGACCTATGGCAGGCCGGCCGAGGGTCTTGGATATGAGTACGCGGATATGTGTCCCGGCTGGCTGGTTGCCAGGCCGCCGAGACCTCAGGTGACAGGCCGACGGGTTGCATCGGCTAGTCTGTCTAGGTCGTTGACTTTGCTGTGGATATCCTTGACCTTGCTCAATATGTTGACTTGGTCAGCGGTGCAAAATATGCCCCATCAATTTGCCCCCAGCGTAGTCTATGCCGTGGTATGGGCTCCGATGTATGCTGAGCGTATATTCTGCGAAAGTAATTTACAAACTTTTTCTCAGATCGGCTTCTTCTATCTCGGCCTGGTTCTTATTAGGCCGTACCATATATATCCCCCCTCCGCATGGATGTGTAAAGGGCATCCGATGTGGAAGAGAAAGTGACGCTGGCCGAGACCAGGGTTGGGTGTGCCGGTTGTTTTGATTGCCCCCAGGCCGGTGCTTCCTAGCTTGGTTGATCATGTGGCCGGCGGAGAGCAGATACCTAGGAATTTGTTGAGGAAGATGAATAGGCGAAGAGAGGTGAAAGGGTGTGTTGAAGACGCTTCATCACTGTTGCATTGATTGACGTTTGACTGTTGCGACGATTGACTTTCCATGGTTGCATGTCCGCACGTGTCTCTGTTTCTTTGATTGGCCGGCGCTTCATGGGCTGTTCTCTGATTGGTCCTTCCTCATGGGCTTTTCCCTATAAATAGGGCAGTTATTCCGTGAAATTGGCCACCAATTTCATTCTCTCCAAAATTTTCCTCTCTAAAATTTCAAGGGCTTCTTTGTCTTCTAATTTTCAGAGTTGTTACTCCGGCGAGTGTTTTCCTTCAAGGTAAACAAGCAAATTTCCTCACTTCTTATTTTGTTAAATATTCATTGCTATCATGTCTTCTGCTGACGCCGGGACTAGCACTTCTGCGCCGGGGGGTTCCCCGTCGCGTCTTGATGGGGAGGGGATACTAGATGCCATCCCGATAAGGTTTGGAGGCCCTAGGTCTCCTCCCGTAGTTGATCCACCAATTTTGGAGGAGTGGGAGGATGAGGATGATGATGCTGATGATGATGAGAGGACTCCTTCTGATGGTGAGAGGCCGTCTATCCCGGATCATGGCGAGGCCTGCACGACTGGTCTTGACCGTGTTTGGACTAATAAATTCGCCAGCTGTTCCGGTGCGACTCTTTTCGAAGGCCATTTCTCCTTCGGTGATGGGTATAAGATCGTTATCCCTGAAGAGGGTCAGGCGGTCTGTTGCCCTCCCCCGGGTCACATCGGCGTGTACATCAGGCACCTGGAGTATGGGCTCCGGTTTCCTTTGAATGAATACGTCATGGCTATCATCAAAGCTATGAACGTCGCTGTGGCCCAACTGCACCCGTTGGCCATGAGGACAATAGTCGGCTTTGTGTGACTCTGTCTCTTTAGGGGGGAGATCCCAACAGTTAACTTATTCCGCCGCCTTCATCATCTACGGCCGTCCATCGCCGGTAAAGTGGGGTGGTACAGCGTGCAGACGGAGCCAGGCTTCGTCTCCGTGTCCAAGCTTACTTCTTGTAAGGACTGGCAACGGCGATGGGTGTACGTCCGAGTGCCGGAGGATTACCCATTGCCTCGGTCCTTCCAGAGCCCTGTTTACTTGCGGTGTGAGAACCGGGAAGAATATGAGAAATGTATTTCCCGGGGTAAGGTTAAGATGGACGCTTCGATGGTCCCTCTTACTGCGGAGGAGAAACGGGCGATGCAGCTGTTTGATGCTGAGAAGGGATGGCTGCCCCCGACTCAGATTATCCTTCAGGATGAGCTGCTTTGCCGCGTCGGCCTCATACCGGCCCTCAATAAGGGTGAGTGGGGTCGGTGTGAGGCCCATCTTTGCCTGTTGCATTCCTGTTTTAGAGCTTTGTTTTGCTTCCTTTATGTAACCCTTGTTTGATTTCTTGCAGACCGGTTTGGCCAGGATCTGTCTGAGAGGACCTTAAAGAGGTTAGGGCTTGATAAGGACGGGAAGGTTGTTCAACGGCATCCTACGTGTGACACCCTCATTTATTGCGAAAAGTAAACACGTAATTCTACAGAAAAACTGACAGGATATGTTTGTAATTGGTTCAACTAGCCAAAAACCTGTAATTTTTAAAACTTTTCTAAACCATTCACAAACATTTCCAGAAGGAGGATGCCAACACCTGCAAATGCTAACAGACTAATTTACATAACTATGCTAAAGCTGCGAGAATAAAGTGATACAAACCAAAGAGAAAGAGGAGACATATGTCCCTAAAATGTATGTGACATAAAAAGGGTTTAAGGGTCACAATGAAATAAAACCAGTCTAGGTCCCAAGGTTACTTTGCTCGCTAGCTCGTCCATGTACCCCATATATGCATCACCTACCTGTCATTCGCATTTTATACAAATACGAAAGCCACAGTCAGTGGGGAGTAACTCCGAGTTCTCCCAGCCACGAAATGTCATAATTAATATAACATGTAAACATAAGAATATGAATACGAATCACACAATGCCTGAGCATATAGATGCTAGACAATCGTGCTTATCATGTGAACAACAATATAACAACACATAGTCCTAGCATGTGAAAACTAGACCGACTCATACTACACTATCATGTGAATCACATAACATCCAGGAATCCAAACTCTATCAACCATAGCCGGCTTGCATCTCACCTTCTATGATTCATAGAATCACCATACAAGAAAGGACAATATATCAAAGACAGGCATAAGTTCTTAGTACGGTCAATAGTCACTTTGTAACTCAAGTCTATACCACGAGGTAGGGAAGGTAATCGAACCGGTATCTTGGCTCAGCGGTTACTATTAAGAAAACATGGCCAAGAGACAACACAACCCTAGCCTAAAATCAAGGCAGACCTAGACATGCGGATACACACCACCGCACCCAAGACTCACAACTTTTTTAAAACAAAGTGAAGTGAGTACCCTAAGGACACCACCGAAGGGTCGGCTAGTAGTTAAGGCGACCCCATACTATCAAAATTAGTACCCGAGGTCATGCCCCAACTTGGATAAACATCCACTAGTCAGGAACACAAAGGCTATCAAGCAGTGAACATATACTCGTCAGAGACTATAAAGACCTATCTATGATGAAGGCCGAAATACTCACCTAGGACCTAGTCCCAGCTAGTCCCAGCTTGAATACTTTAGCCCACACCACACACGACTCACCGCACAAGTCAAGTAAGACACCCACTTAACCTTAAGAGGGCAAAAAGTCCTACTTACCAATATAAATTCTAGCATTCTATCATGTGAAAGGCTTATAATGTCTATTTACTACGAGATAAACCAACAGTTCCTCAATAAGTATTTCCAATTCTAACAATATTAACCAAATTAAAGGCTTCGGGGAATCTAGGGCCGTTTTTACAATATAAAAAACTACTTAAATCAACTAATTACACATGTGAGATAAAAATATAATGAATGGCCTAAAACAAGAAAAAGGCCGACTATCTAATTCATTCAAAATTTCATCCAACCGAATTTTTACCCGCAACCCCACCTGCGGACAGTGCGGGTTAAATTGCGGTGACCAATCACTCAATTGATCGACATCGTGTCACCAAAAGGGATTAAGGCTCAGTTTTCGGCACAATCAACAAAGCATTACAATTATCGCTATACAACTCATTTTGCTATTTCCAATTTCTATCATGTGAAAAAAATGAAAGTAAAACATTATCAATCACCTAAACACTTAACAAACAACAAGCACCACATCTACTACTAATGTGACATTAATTCGTCGAGTAACTCGGAATAGTTACCTTACGCTAGCAAAGAGACAAGCAATAAACTTGAGAAAGCTTCTAAAACCCCAAATTACTCTTCATCTTCAACCACTTATGAGTCACCTAAAAAAAATTATGTGAAAGGACGATATTAACGAATTATCTTTATATAAAATATGAGACGGAAATTAATTTAATTATATTTTAAATAAACCAAACTAGTGTCAAAACAATTTATAGATACGGCCCAAACTCGCGACTTAGCCAGGCTACTGCCTAGGCCACGGCCAGGCCACGGCCTAGGCCACGGCCAGGCCACTGCCTAGGCCACAGCTAGGCCACTGCCAGCTGCTGCTAGGCTACAACAGGCCACGGCCAGGCCAACAGCAGGCCACTCCCTACTGTCCAGCCGTCTTAGGACGGTTTCCCAGGCCAAACCACGACGGATATCACCCAAACAAAAGACCCAAACCCAACATGTACACGTACTTGAGACGTTAGCAAAGAGGTTGGTTCAAATTAACATAAAGAAACCCGTCAAAACTGCCCGCTAAAACTGCTCGACAAAACCATTTTCACTATTAAAGAAGCTCATTTGTGACCGTCTTAAGACGAAATTTTAAGCATTAAAATGATAGAATTCACCCAATTAAATTACCCAACATAATCACCCACTTCACCATGAATCCAAAGGTACCAACTTTTCTCAAAATGGATAAATAAAACTTGTATAAAACCGTCTCAAACCAAAACCACATGAACGCTCAATTATGAAAATTTCCCCAAATTATGACCATACGAGTCTTAGTCAAAGAAATCGACAATTCAAATGCAATACGAAGAAACTAATCCCACTGATAGTAACATATACAAACTCGACAACAATGTCATGTATCATCGTCAATAATAAAGTCTAATTCTTCAAAATCACATATCCAAGGCTAAATAATAATCTCACTACAGCCTCATATATTTGTAAAGTCTCAAACCAAACCATTACTTTCCTTATACTCTGGACACGCCTTCTACTTTTACAATGGAATATATCACCCGCATAATTATGCTCCTTAACCAAGCTCTTAGTCTTATCTTATAATTAATCAACTCCACTTTAGCCCCATACAAACTTTAACAATCCCATCTCACCAACAGCAAACTAAGCAAAAATTAAATATAGAATAATACTTGTAATATAGAATACAGAAAACATAAACGATGTATCTCAATAAAATTTCAGCAGATTCACGGAAAATATAACATACAACCCCGAACAATAATAAAATTATTATGATCGGTAGAATCGTGTTACCTTAAACGCCCCTTATTCTTTGAATAAACGGTCCACAAGGCACGAGCCTCACCCCGGGTCTTCGAATCCTTCAACTAGAGTAAAGAAAACGAGATAAAAGAGCTAAAAATAAGAACTTTCATGAGGCGGGTCAAACTGAAATTACCACAAAAATAAGATTTTCTTACCTTGAAAGAAGGAGGAAAGAAAGGGGAAAAGATTGGTATAAAAATTATCGAATTTGGTTGAGAAAGGAGGCGGGATCTGAGGTTTGAATGATCGGAAAATGACGGACTGATGTTGTTGCTGTTGAATTACGCAAAAAGGGAAGGGGAAAAGAAGGGTCAGGGGAAACGGTGAGGGAGTAATAAAAATTAATAATAATAATAATGATACACCAGCTAGCTTGCTAGCTTCTAATTATACGTACGTTTCTTCATCGTTAAGTAATTTCGTTCGTTTTTAAAACCGTTTCGAGTTAATAAAATCGGTTTTTAATAAAAGTTTCAGTAATAAAACGAAATTAATAATAAATAAATTTAATGAGTGAAAATAAAATAAACTCAGCTAGTTAACGGAAATAATACGATATCAGCTTGAATCGGAATTATTAGCGATTTTTACTAAATTAGCGGAGTTTAACGAAATTTGATAACTTAGCAAAATAACTCAAAATAGCTAATTGGATGACTTTTCCTAAATCCATTTTGAATCCACTAAGGGACGACTTTCATAAAGGACTCGTAAAAAGAACGGAAATTATTAAATAAATAAACCCGAACTAACTCCAATAAACTCGAACTAACTTTAAATAAACTTATTAATGATTATTAAAATTAACGTATCGAATTATGATTAAATTAATTAATTAGCTAAGCATATATATATAAATCGTTAAATGATGTAATTAAATTCAAAATAGCAATTAAAAGAATTTTATCCAACTTAATAAAATACGGGGTGTTACACTACGGCTGAAGCGCGTGATCGCAGACTGGCTCCCAAATAGCTGATGGACAAGCAGCTGAAGGCATTGGATCCGGAGGCGGCCCATGCACGGGTTCTCGGAGGCGTGCCGAAGAGAACAAAGAAGGCAGCGTCCAAATTGGCGGCGGCGTCAGTGCCAACCCCCTCTTCGACTCCAGTGGTTCAGAAGGATCATTTGGAGGTCATCGATATCACTGAGGGGGTGGTGACCGTTGCTAAGGACCCTTCTCCTCTGAAGAAGAGGAAAGTGCCACCGTCTGCTTCCACCGTTGCCGGGGAGAAAACTGCCCCAACCGTCCCTCCGCCTAAGAGGGTCCGGACTGGTACGGATCTAACTTGCGGTTCAGACTTAGCTGGTTCGTTGGACATTCCTGATGACCGACTCTCTGATGTGTCGATGTATGTTGACGTGGATGCTCTGTGTAAATTTTTTGTAGATCCGCCGTCGGCAGCTGCCGTTCTCACTGAGCGGCAGCTCGAGAAGCAGCCTGAGAAGACGGGTGATAGAAATGTCACCGTTGACTCCTCAGCTCAGAAGATTCCTTCCGCCGAGCTCGTGGCGGAGGGTGAGAGAATATATAAGAGGCTGGCGAAGTGGACCCGTCTAGCCGGCTCCCACATCATGGAGCAGGAAAAGGCCGTGGCCCAAGCTGCACCGCTGATCGCAAAGCTTAAGCTTGATCTCTCCGCTGCAAGGGGGGAAGCCGGGAAGGCTAAGCTGGACCTCTTTGCTGCCAAGAAGCGTGTGGAGGAAGCTGAGAAGCTGCTGGAGGCCGAGAGGGCCAAAGTTGGGGACGCTGATGCCGCCACTGCCAAGATGATGGAGGAGCGGAACAGGTATAAGGGCGCTTATGACGCCGTGGTTGCCAAGAGGGAAGAGTGGAAGGATCTGTTCCATAACCAGGCGGAGGCGCTCAGGGACACGCAGGCCTCCCTTGCTCAAAAGGAGAAGAATATTGAAATGCTTCAAGATGATCTCCTCCCTAAAATGTGCGCCCAATTCCGGGACCAGGCCGAGGAGGCGACCAGGGAGGCAATCAAAAAGCTCGTCCCCGACGGCTCCTTCCCGTGGGATAAATTTGACCAGCTTCTGGATGAGATGGCCGATCTTTGCGGAAGCACGGGCGCGGAGAAGGCGGAGGCGGCGAAGGCGGCTCAGATTGCTGAGGCCAAGGCGGCCTACGATGCAAAGGTGAAGGAGGCTGAGAGGCTGAAGGCACTTGAAAACGTCGAGCCCTCTTCTGAGCCGGCCACCGAAGATGCTGTTGCTACTGATGGAGGGCAGCAACAGGCGTAGGGAGACGAGCGGTCGTCACCAGACTCACCCGGCATCTCGGATAGCTTTAGTTGTTCGGGGGCCAACTATTGAGCCTTTCCTCCCTGCCATTTTTGGCGCTTCAAATGATATGTTGGTAATCTTTTGCTTTTCTTTCCCTTGTTTTGTCAGTAAAACTCTTAGTAGGTTGTGTTTAGGCTTATCCCTATGGGGACGGCCGTCGTCTGTACTCTCTTTGTAATTGTTTTCAATAAAATTCGTTTTATTGGCCTTCGGCTTGGCCGAGGCTTTGATCACAATCCCTCACTTGCCTTCTTGCGTTATCAATTGAGTGCCTTCGCTTTTACCTTCGGTATGACCGAGGCAGTTTGAATGCATATCCCAACTGTGTTTAACGTCTTTAGCGTGTCGACCGGCGTATCCCCGTCGCTCTCGGCTTTGGCCGAGGTAATCGGGGTTGCGGCTCGACATCGTTCGTAACTGTGTAGGCATATTGATCGCTAGATTTGCGTCTCAATTGCACTGAGTGTACGTTTCTTCTAGCGTATCGACCGGCGTATCCCCGTCGCTCTCGGCTTTGGCCGAGGTAATCGGGGTTGCGGCTCGACAAATGCGTTAAATAATCGTAGGCATATTGATCGCTAGATTTGCGTCTCAATTGCACCGAGTGTACGTTTCTTCTAGCGTATCGACGGCGTATCCCGTCACTCTCGGCTTTGGCCGAGGTAATCGGGTTGCGGCTCGACAAATGTCAGAATCGTGTAGGCATATTGATCGCTAGATTTGCGTCTCAATTGCACCGAGTGTACGTTTCTTCTAGCGTATCGACCGCGTATCCCGTCGCTCTCGGCTTTGGCCGAGGTAATCGGGGTTGCGGCTCGACAATGTCAGAATCGTGTAGGCATATTGATCGCTAGATTTGCGTCTCAATTGCACTGAGTGTACGTTTCTTCTAGCGTATCGACCGGCGTATCCCGTCGCTCTCGGCTTTGGCCGAGGTAATCGGGTTGCGGCTCGACAATGTTAGAATCGCTGTGTAGGCATATTGATCGCTAGATTTGCGTCTCAATTGCACTGAGTGTACGTTTCTTCTAGCGTATCGACCGGCGTATCCCCGTCGCTCTCGGCTTTGGCCGAGGTAATCGGGGTTGCGGCTCGACAGCGTTCGTAACTGTGTAGGCATATTGATCGCTAGATTTGCGTCTCAACTGCACTGAGTATACGTTTATTCTTGCGTCTCAACCACGGAGGGGATAAACAGTGACGGAAAACTTGGATGTTTCTTCACTAGATATAAACACGCGCCGGGGTGCCGACAATGGTTTTGGACACCTCCGCCGCTTATACAAAGTACTTTCTTAGGTTGTCGGTGTTCCAAAGGGCTCATCAAGGGCACGTCCCCCATGTCTGTCGGCCCGGTATGTACCCGGCCTCATCTCTTCAACTACTTTGTAGGGTCCCTCCCAGTTGGCCGTTAATTTACCGTGAATATTTCCTTTGTTGGTGGCGGCCGACTTTCTTAGGACTAGATCTCCTATTTTTAAATCCCTTTTGTGGACTCTTCGGTTGTAGGCTCTTTTCATCCGGTTTTGGTATACTGCCAAGTTGAGGCGTGCCGTATCTCGGCTTTCTTCGACCAGGTCTAGGGAAGCTCTCGGCCTTCCTCGTTTTCAACCGGGTTAAAGGTAGCCGTTACGAATGTTGGCACCGTCCGCTTCAATTGCGGGATCGCTTCGGAACCGTAGACTAAGTGGAAGGGGGTGTACCCCGTTGCTTCTTTCTCCGTGGTCCGAAGGGACCACAGGACACCGGGTAGTTCATCGGCCCACCTTCCCTTAAGGTCTTCAACTGTCTTCTTCAAACCGTTGAGGATTGTCTTGTTGGCCTCCTCCGCCGCCTGTCCGTTGCTCTGTGGGTGACAGACGGAGGAGTATGCAAACTTGATGCCAAGCTCTTCTAACCATTCATTATCGGTCACTCCAAAACTCTCGGCCGTGGTCAAATACCATAACTTGGGGTAATCCGAAACGAGTTATAACATTTTCCCAGATTACCTTTCGACGGCCGCGTGGTCTTGGCCGATCGCTGCTACGCTTCAACCCATTTGGTGAAGTAATCAACGGCGACGATCAAGAACTTCCTTCCTCCGGAGGCCGTTGGGAACGGCCCTAGCATGTCCATCCCCCACTGCGAAAAAGGAAGGGGACTAAGCACCGGTTGTAGGTCCCGGGAGGGAGCGTGTATCACCGGGGAATGCATCCGACAGTTCGTGCACTTCTTGGTCTTTGTTCGGAATCTTGAAGCATGGTGGGCCGAAGTAGCCGGCTCGGAGAGCTTTGTGGGCCGTGTTCTTGCCCTCATGTGGTGTCCACGAGATGCCTTCGTGAATTTCTGTCACAAGATCGCTCTGCGTCGGCTGGACCGACACACTTCAAGAGTGGTCTTATTACGGACCTTCCGTACGTTCCCCTTCGAACACCAAGTACCTAGCGGCGATCCTTTTTATCTTGGCCGAGAGATTGCGGTCCTCCGGCAACTCACTTGTAAGTTTGTATTTCATTATCGGAGTCATCCACGTTGTCTCGGTCTCTATATTGCCCACCATGCCGACGGTCTCAGTGATGCTCTTTGCATTCCCGATATCTACCAAAGACGGTTCGGTGACATTCTTGATGGTTGAGCTGGCAAGTTTCGAGAGAGCGTCGGCCCGGTTGTTCTCAGATCTGGGAACGCATTGGATTTGGAAAGATTTCAATTTCGCTATGTCGGCTTTTACCCTTTCTAGGTACCTTACCATTCCGTCGTCCCGAGCCTCAAACTCCCCTCTGACTTGGTTAGTAACCAACAGTGAGTCTGTCTTCAACACAATGTGTTCTGCTCCAGCAGCCCTAGCTAACTCGACTCCGGTTATCACTGCCTCGTATTCGGATTCGTTGTTCGAGGCCGAGAAGGTGAATTTCAAGGCATACTCAAACTCGTCCCCATTTGGGCTGATGATAAGGATGCCGGCTCCTGAGCTGTTCGTCGTGGAGGAGCCGTCGGTGTAAACCTCCCATACACCTGGGTTTGGCTCCTCTTGATATGTGCATTCGGCCAGGAAATCTGCAAGTGCTTGTCCCTTTATCGAAGGCCTTGGTTTGTACTGAATGCCGAAGCAAGAGAGTTCCACTGCCCATTTGATGAGCCTACCGGATTGTTCGAATTTTTCGAATTTTTCCAAAGCTTTCTCCAATGGCTGATCGGTTAGGACCGTCACGGGGTGTGCGTCGAAGTAGGGTTTTAACTTCCTCGCGGCAACGACGACGGCGAAAGCAGCTTTTTCAATTAGTGGGTAATTTCTCTCGGCGGGCAACAGCGTATGGCCGACAAAGTAGATTGGGTGTTCTTTGTTTGTCCTCTTCCCCGATGATCACAAAGATCGACCGTGGCCGAGGTAACTGCTATATATAGGTATAGCGTCTCCCCCAGCACCGGCCTGGACAGAGTTGGGAGAGTCTGAAGATGAGCTTTCAGTTGCTTGAAAGCTGCGCTCTGTTCCTCCCCCCAGCTGAAGTCTTTATTCCCCTTCAACACCTTGAAGAATGGGGTGCTTTTGTCGGCTGACCGAGAGATGAAACGGGCGAGAGCCGCCATTCTACCGGTCAGCTTCATAACCTCTTTTCGATTCTTTGGTTCCGGCAGATCTAGGATTGCTCGGACTTTGTCTGGATTGGCATCTATGCCTCTGGCACTGACAAGTACACCTAGGAATTTACCTGCCCGAACACCGAAGTTGCATTTCATTGGGTTGAACTTCATCTTGTATTTCCTTAGTGAACAAAATGTCTCGTGTAAATCGGCCAAGTGCTCGCTGTCAGACTTGCTTTTTACAATAGCATCGTCGACGTAAGCCTCAATGTTTCGTCCTTTTTTATTTTGGAACACTTTGTCCACCAGCCTTGTGTACGTTGCTCCGGCGTTCTTCAAACCAAACGGCATCATTTTGTACATGTATGTGCCGTTAGCAGTGATAAATGCGCATTTAGGCATGTCTTCCTCGGCCATGAATACCGGTGATACCCCGAGAAGGCGTCCGGCAGGCTCAAAGATGGTGTAGCTGCCGTGGCGTCAATTAAACTATCTATTCGAGGCAAGGGATAACAATCTTTGGGGCATGCTTTATTAAGGTTGGTAAAGTCTACACACATTCTCCATGCCCCCGATGACTTCTTCACCATTACGACATTGGCTAACCACTCAGGATAAGTACAAGGCATGATGAAGCCCGCCGATAGTAATTTATCTACTTCGGCTTTGATGGCCTCATCCTTCTCCGAGGAGTTCCTCATTCTCTCGCTTGATCGGGCGAGCGGTGGAGAGTACGTTCACTTGTGAATAATCACCTCCCGCTCACGCCGGCATCTCGGCCGCCGAGTAGGCGAAAACATCTTTATTCTTCCTCAGCAGGTCCAGGAGGTCGGCTCTGAATTTTGGTTCCAGGTTGACACCGACAGTTACGGTGCGGCCCGGATCAATTTCTACCTCCTCGGTCTCTGCTCCTTCGACCATGCAGATGGTCCGGTCGTTTCCGAATCTGGGGGTGTACTGTATCTGGAAGGATTTTAATTTTGAAGCGCCAGCTCTCACCCTCTCTAGATATTTTATCGTCCCGTAGTCCCGAGCCTCGTACTCCCCTCTGATCTGGTTGGTTACTAAGAGTGAATATGTTTTCACCATGACATGCTCCGCCCCGGCGGCTTTAGCTAGCTCAACTCCGGTTATCACCGCCTCGTACTTGGATTCATTGTTTGGGGCCAATGAGGTAAGCTTCAAGGCGTGCTCGGACACGTCTCCGTTTGGGCTGATAATAACGATGCCGGCCTTCGAGCTATTCGTCGTGGAAGGGCCGTTAGTGTAAACCTCCCATACGCCGGGATCTTCCTCGTTCTTCGAGACGAGCTTATGCGCTTCCCCCCGGTCCGAGACATACATTAATGTCAGGGCCCGGATGGACATCACCGCGTCGGCTTCGCTCAAAGTGACCCGGCCTATGAGGACGTTGTAGGCAGATGAGCCGTCAATAACTACGAACTCGGACATAACATTCTTGGCCGCACTTCCCTCGCCGAACATTACTGGCAGCTTGATTGATCCCAGAGGTACCAGGCTGGCCCCAGAAAAACTGTACAACGGTTTGGTGTAGGGGCTCAAGTCTTCAACCTTCAGACCGAGGCTGAGGAAACATTCTCTGTACATTATGTTTGTGTAGGCACCCGTGTCAATCAGGCATCTCTTCACCAAGTGGTTGGCTACGTCCAGGTGGACCACAAGTGGGTCGCTGTGAGGAGCGATGACTCCCTCGTAGTCTTTCTTCCCAATGGTCATATCGGGGATGTTGGAAGCGGGGGTTGCTGTGTTGGGCACAAAGTTGATGGCCTGATGTAGTTCATTCAGGTGCCGTTTGTGCCCATTAGCGGACCCACCGTTCTCGTTGTCCCTGATGACGACATTGACTACTCCTACCCGCTCAAAAACGGATTTCTTATTTGACCTGCCGACATCTGTTTTTTGGCCTCTGGCTATGTATTTGTCGAGACTTCCCGTTCGGATTAGATCTTCAATGGCATTTTTCAAATGCCGGCAGTCGTTTGTTAAGTGGCCGGTGTGGCCGTGGTACTCACAGTCCTGGCTCGTGTCACCGTCACTCCTCGCCCTAGGGGGCCTTTCCCACTTTTGACCTTCGTTTTTGCTCAGGGCGAAGACCTCGGCGACAGATACGACCAGAGGGGTGTGATCATTGTACTGCTTCCGGTAGTACGGTGTCGAACTCCCCCCGGCACCCGCCGAGTTCTGTTTCCTGGCAGACTGGCCAGACCGTGACCTATTATTGCCACGGCGTTCTTCATCCGGGTTGTCCTCCCGGTGGCTCTTCTTCTGTGAGTGCTCGGCCTCGCTGGGGCCTACCCAGGTCTTGTGGTAGTCCTCCACTTTAATGGCTTGATCGACCATTTCTGGCGGCGTCCAAGGTCAGGCCGTCGCTTTTGATGAGCTCGTTTTTTAGGTCTCCCCTTGGGAGGCCTTTCATTAGCGCGAAGGCTGCCAGTTCGCTGTTCAGCTCCCGAATTTGCTGAACCTTGGCGTCGAACCTCTTCACATAACTTCGGAGAGACTCGCCTCCCTCCTGTCTGATAGTCAGGAGGTCCGAAGTCCCCACGGCCCTCCTCTTGTTGCAGGAATACTGGGCTAGGAACGTGTCCTTTAGGTCGGCGTAACAGTATACCGACCCGTCGGGTAGCCCCTTGTACCAACTCTGTGCCATCCCATGCAGTGTCGTTGGGAAGATTCGGCACCAAACCTCATCGGGTTGCTCCCATACTGACATGTGAGACTCGTAAGCCTCGACGTGGTCGGTTGGGTCGCCTTCTCCTTTGTATGCTATAGGTGGTAACTTCAGCTTAGTCGGCACCTGGACTTCTAGGACGTAGGCGCTGAGGGGCTGTCTGACCACATGTCGAACGACACGCGGCGATCGGCTCCTCGCATTCCTAGTCCGACTTCTCTCCTCGTAGCGAGAAGGACTTCTCCTCCGACTCTGGCGAGTCGGGCTTCTTCTCCAACTCTGACGGGTTGGGCTTCTTTCGCTCCTCCGGGGTGTGCCTCGTTCGTGCCGCGGCGACGCTGTCTTCTCACGAGTGCGAGAAGGACTTAGGTCTACCACGACCACTTTGGGCTCCCCCGGTGTCTTGACAGGGTCAGCTTCTCCTAATGCTCCGTTCAAGTTTCTTGGGGTCACATTTTGGGCCCTGGTCTCCTGGACGGTTTCCGCCGCTCTTGTCGATGTGATAGTGTGAGCCGGCGTACTCCTAATTAGGTCCAGGAGCATCTTCAGTTTTGCTGCGTCAACCACATGTCCCATGATGGTGACCTGGTCGGCAGGCGGTGGAGTGTCTGGTATTATTGGCATCCCGTACTCCGGTTGAATCACTTGACCGGCGGAGGGTTGCACAACCCCAGATTTGTGGACGGTATCATCTTGGTAAAATTCGGTTTCGTCAGTCGCGAATGCCTCTTGTTGTTTCGACATCTTCTTGGCTTTTGGGGTGGGTTTTTTGTGTGTATTTTTTTTTTGTTTGGGAATGAATGTGACTAGCTTCTAGTGTCTTCCCCACAGACGGCGCCAATTGTTCCGGGTGTAATTCCAGAGCAAGTATTGTTACCACCCGTGGCTTGTAGAATGATGTCTTGAGTTGGATCCCTCGTCTCTATCGTTCCTCTCGGCCTCTCCTGCAACAATGAACGAACTGAGGGCTTGGCTTTGTGCCAAGCGTACTCACTCCGACGCTCAAGTCAGTAAACTTAGAGGGATAAGTTGTTACTTGGCTAAGGATGTACTGTAGAGAGATAAGGGAGATATTACCAGATGAATAGTGATTCTTAGGTTAATTTTTGGATCCTTTCCTCAATGAAGGTTGAGGAGTATTTATAGGCTTTCACCTTTTGTCACGTAGTGGCCAAGTGGCTAGCAGGTGGAAAGACCGTTCTACCCTCGGCCGATGGACCTATGGCAGGCCGGCCGAGGGTCTTGGATATGAGTACGCGGATATGTGTCCCGGCTGGCTGGTTGCCAGGCCGAGACCTCAGGTGACAGGCCGACGGGTTGCATCGGCTAGTCTGTCTAGGTCGTTGACTTTGCTGTGGATATCCTTGACCTTGCTCAATATGTTGACTTGGTCAGCGGTGCAGAATATGCCCCATCATATAAAACATTTAAAATAATTTATTTCCGTCTTTTTTTGTATAAAACATTTAAAATAATTAAATACCGTCTTTATATTATAAAACAATTTATCTTTAATATTTCCGATTTGTTTTGTATAAAATAACTAATTACCGTCTTTGTATTATTTAGTTAATAATTAATTAATTAATAACTAAATTATCGAAATGCGTGCGCAGGTGATTAACGATGGAGACAGTATTGATTACTCAGATCATTTTAAGACTAGCTTGTTCTTTGCATCCAGTATTCAAGCGTTTAATTGGGCATATGAGATCGGGCTCCGACTCGGGTTTGGTATAAAAAAAGCAAACAACAAGAAAGTTGGTCGTAACACGAATTTGAGACAACGTTATTTTGTTTGTCGGATGGGTGGAAAAGGTCCCGTAAATAAGGATGCCGATTCGCTAATGAGGGGTAACACCGCTACTGCGTGGTGCAATTGCAAATTTTCAATGAAAGTTGTTGAATTAGAAGAGAATAAGTGGCAGCTTGTGATGAGATCCGGGTTTCATAATCATGGTTTAACGTTGTATTGTGACGGCGACAGACACTTTGCAAAGTTTGATGACGAGGAGTTGGCTTATATCGATGCCCAAGTTAGAGCTCACGTTAGACCGGTAATTATTAGTGCGGGTTTGCATCAGCGGCATCCGGAAAAGTCAAGACCTAATCGGCGACAAATCTACAACCGTTCTCAGAAAGTAAGGGCCGAGGAAAGAGATGGGAGAAACCCGGCACAACAGATGTTAGCACTTGCGGTTCAGCATAAGTACGTTCATTATTGGGTAACTGATCAGGAGACCGATGAGCTAACCCACGTGTTCATGGCTCATCTTGAAGCGGTTAAGATGTTTCGATCATACTATTATGTGGTACAGATCGATTCCACGTACAAGACAAATGAATACCGTATTCCACTTGTTAAGATGGTTGGAGTCACACCTGTCGGGAAGAGCTTTGTCATCGCGTATGCTCTTGTGACGCATGAGTCTGAGGAGAAATATCTGTGGGTCCTACGGAAACTGAAGGCCCTGCTCAATGATGCCGTTCAACCTAATGCTATTGTTACTGATTGCGAGGGAGGTTTGTTGAACGCGATTCCCATTGTTTTTCCGGATTCGTCTCACTTGCTATGTCTTTGGCATATATATTCTAACGTGGAGACGAAAGCACTTGATATCACGAAACAGGATAGTTGGGCTAAGCACGTAACTTTTAACTTGTTTACTGCGGTTGTCGAGGCGGAGACCGAAGATAAGTTTAATGTTGCGTGGGGCAAATTGGCAAGGGAATGGGCGGGAGTGGCGGCTTATTTTGAGAGGCAATGGTTCCCGCACTTGGAAAAATGGGCCAAGTATAGAACGAACAAGATAACTCATTTTGGGAATACTTTTACATCCCGGGTTGAGTCGGCTCATGCGAATTTGAAGAGATGGCTGAATAGCGCGAAACTGGCAGTTGATAGCATCTGGAGTCGGTTTCATTCTTTGATGTAAACGCAACATGTTGAGATCCGACACTCGTTGGAGTTATCTAGATCGAGGCGGTTGACGGGGATTCAGCGATTATTTTCCAGAATTTCTTTAAAAATATCAAAGAATGCCATCAGTTAATTGCGTGAAGAATTCGAAAGAGGTGCCAAGATGACGGAAGATGCCTTGACGATCGATTGCGGTTGTGTAAAGGCTACTACACTTGGTTTGTTATGTGCTTGTTCACTTCATCGCATTTCTAGAAACGGATCTCGGGTCCCTGTTGATGTGTTACATGCATTTTGGAGGAAGTTGGAGTACGATGGTTCGGAGGCAATGCCGACTTGTGACGATGATCGATTGGAGGAGTTATTCGATGAAATTCGGAATGCAGATCCGAGTATGAGATCATCCATGTTCGATGCCCTTTACTCTCAGATACATCCGGAACAAAAGGATGTAAACGAGCCTCGGGTCAATTTGAACCCTAGAGGACGTCCGAGTAGGGGAACTCGTAGAGATCCGTCCGCCGTTGAGCATGCACGGGTTCGTGTTCGAGTAGGTACTCCGTCTTCCCAACGTACTCCGTCTAGTACCCCCCGTTCTACTCCGACGGTTCCTGTTACTCCATCGTCTACTCCCCGTTCTACTCCGACGGTTCGTTTTACTCCGTATATTACCCCCCGATCCACTCAAACGGGCCCCGGTACACCGTCTACCACTGCTACCACGACTACGGGGAGTTTCGGCACATCGCATTGCGCACCTCTTGAGGTCGACTACACCATTGGTCATGTGAGGTACTTTCCTTATCGTGACTTTTTGCCTTCATGGTTTCACGAGCATTTAGAAGCGTGGTTTAATCCTTCCGGAGACGGTCATTGTGGTTTTCGAGTTATCTCACATGCTGTTCGGGGTGACCAATCTCATTTCACGATGGCTAGAACAGATTTACTTAGGGAAATCTGTAGTCCCGTTTACCGTGAACATATTTATTGCCCAGGGAGATTTGATGCGGAGGTAGCTAGAATTACATTTATGGATCAGATACCGTGTGGCTCGGGTCATTGGATGGACGGTTTCGATCTATATGGTTATGCTACGATGTACAATTGGGTGATATGTTGTATTTCTGCATTTGACGATCGAGAAGATCAGCGACTTTGGAATGGTAGTTTTACTTATTTCCCTTTACGAGCCCCCCCCCGGAGTACGTACCCCATATGGTGTCTTATGGGTATTACATGCGGGAAACCACTATTTGCGGCTCCGGGTACGCCCCTTGTCACCTATGCCTCCAATAGCCCCTTGTTGGGTACATGATGCAAGCGTAGCTCATTATAATGGCCTGTATCGACATCAGCTCGGTGTATGGCGCGATTTCGCGAGTTGATCTTAGCTTTTATTTGTCCGATTATTGTACCTTTTATTTTATATATCCGAATATTGTACCTTATATTTTATTTTATTTATCCGATTATTGTAGTTTATTATCCTCTGCATCCGATTAAATGACTTAAAACGTAATTTAATTAAAACAATCCTTAAAACATAATTTGACATATACCATAAACCCTAAACCCTAAACCCCAAACCCCAAACCCTAAACCCTAAACCCCAAACCCCAAACCCTAAACCCTAAACCCCAAACCCTATACCCCAAACCCCAAACGCCAAACCCATACCATAAACGATTATTACTTAAAACATAACATAATTAAATAACTACCGAACTTAATTATCTTCTGATGATGAAAATGACGATTCCTTATCTTCTTCATGATCTTGAATCTCAATTTCTTCAGGTTGGGTAGACATATATTGAGTCAACAAATCATTCAAGTAGAGATAAAGAATTCCTTGGCCCGGCACTCTACCAGCACATAAGTCTGATAGTCTTGGGTAATCGATCATGATGAGAATGCGCTCAAAATATGTAAAGATATCACTTTTTAACCTACGAAACTCCCACATCTTCTCGTTTAGTACTTCATCAGAAACAACCTCATCTCTAACTGCTGGAGTTAGAACATGATCCGGGTTTCCTTGTAAAATTATACAAAGGGTATCAATTGGAGGCTCTTCAAGCATGTGCCATACAATGTCATTAGGAACCACTGATTCAAGACGCTCAATTAGAATTGGTAAATTTTGAACAATTAAATCGATTCTTATTTGATAAACTCTGGTTTTTTGAGCATTTGTGAGAACCATTTTAGGATTGGATGTTGTGATTGAATAATTAGTATTGTAGTGAGTGAATATGATTGGATGTTGTGATTGAAACTGATATAGAATGGCCTATTTATAAGCTATTAATTGTAACGGTAAGATTTGAATTATAACGGTAACATTTGAATTATAACGGTAACATTTGAATTATAACGGTAACATTTGAATTATAACGGTTATTTTGAATTATAACGGTAACATTTGAATTGTAACGGTTATTTTTGAATTGTAACGGTTATTTTGAATTATCACGGCTATTTTGAATTATAACGGTAACATTTGAATTGTAACGGTTATTTTTGAATTGTAACGGTTATTTTGAATTACAACGGTAACATTTTTCCCTATATAAACATCTACATAATGTTGTAATTCTGCACTCATCTTCAACCTTTTCTATTTTCCAATCATCTTCATCATCTTCCATTTTCTTCTTCAAATCTTTACTTATGTCAACATCATCCTTAATGTGGGGAACCCGCCCAATTGAAGGCCTTGATTTTAAGAATCAAATTTGCAATCGTTGTCAAAGAAACGCTATCATCAAGATTTCCGGTTCAGCTACTAATCCGAAGAAAGCGTTTTTTAAGTGCGTACCTTGCGATCATTTTGTGTCGTGGTTGACTGAAGAGCATTTAACAATAACAAAAAAGTTGAATATAGCATGTCAAGATGAAGCTGATGATGCATCAAGTGTAAATGTCATGAAAGAGCAATTGATAGGTATAAAAAAGGAGATTTCGGAAATGGCAAGGATGATGAAGTTTTATTTCAAGTGTATCTTGTATTCGTTTGTTTTCATTATGTTGGCCATTGTCATGAAGTAGTGAGTATTTCCAGAAATGTATGAATTTGCACCAGTTGCTATGTAATCAAGAAATTTAAGAAATTTCAGAATTTAAAACCGTCATGTTTTTTGAATTAAACAAGGTTCAAATAGTTAACTAACATAATCATCCAACATAAAAAATGTCTTCAAAAACGTAGAACATAAATGAAAAAAAAAAAAAAACTAGTCTCCTGCTACTGATCATCCTCTTCCTCGCTATCAGTGTACACACCATCTGCTCTACGCTGAACACGATCACCGGGTGTTTGACGAGGTCCTCGCTCACGTATGATATCCCCAGCCCTCTCAACCAATGGGTCGATGTTCTTCATCATCTTGCGGAAGAAGGAGAGCTGTTTCTTGTCACCGACAATTCTTTTGGCATCGGCAAACTGAAACACTAAAGCACGTGCAGTCTGCAAATTGACAAAAACAACTAAAACATTATAAACATTATCGACGAACAGAAAGAAAGTTAAACAATTATTACAACAACTGTAAGTAAAATTATTACCTCAGCAGGAATATCAAAATCATCCTGTGGCGCGGGGGCATCATGGTGGTCGGGATCAATGATGAACGGGTGAGAATTCCCATTATACCAAGCCTCATAATCTGGCGCCGTCTCACCCGGGAAACTAACTGGTCTCGATCTACGAGAAATGTGAACCACGTGATCCTGCCAGCAATCCCAAAGATGATCAGTCTCCGCAACCCCAACCCTAACCTCGTACCCTATCCCCGAAGCAGGACGATGCGCTACCAATCTCATAATAGGATTGGGTATGATCTGCACATACCCAAACTGTCGCAAACACCGATCAGGCTGGTACGGCTCGGCTATGTCCATGAAACGAACACAACCGGCATACAGGCTACGAGGATGATACTCCTCCTGACGCGGCCCGTACGGATACCACCTAATGGAAGCACAAGTAAGCCCATCTAACAACCTCCGATACTCCAACAATTTCTCCGCATTTTGAGCGAAGGGACCAATGGATCTCCAAGAACACGACCGAGGCTGAGTAGGGTCAATTGCCGAAGGTGGACCGGGTCTGAACATAGGAAAATACTCATAGATCCACGATTGCAACAAAGTCAAGCAACCACCAATAGTCTTCACACCAGCACGTGAAGCCACCCCCAACTGTCGGTACATGAAGGCTAGTACACCGGCTCCCCAAGCGTAGTGGTGTACTTTATCACTATCATACACTAAAGGAAACAACTGAGGACGTAACCTATCACCTGATTTGTCGACAAAAAGTGTCGACCCCAACACCACAGCCAAAACCCCCTGAGCAAAAACAACATCACAATTAGCTCTCGCCGTTTCACAAACTGCATCTACCAATATACCCCCACTCTTGTAAATAAGGACCTTCTTACTAGAGTTTAACGGCAACCTCAACTGCTCTGATGAAATCCCAAAGAAGCCACAAACATACATAAGGGGATCCGCCAACTTCCCGTCATTACTCTCCACCTTACAACAGTTACCATCAACCCGAAACACCTAAGATCTGCGCAACATCGTGAAGGAGTATGGACATCTCCCCAAAAGGCATGTGAAAACTATTGGTGTCGGGTTGCCATCTCTCAACAAAAGCAAAAATAAGGGGCATGTTATAATTCTCGGCCATGGAATCTAATAGGTGAGAAAGACCAAGATCTGTCATAAATAGTCTTAACGGAGGAGGGAGTTGCCAACAACTCAACAACCTCGTCTTACCAAACCGGTGGTAACCCGTCAAAACTGGTCGACCGACCTCATTAGGAGTCGGCCATACGGTGTTGGCAATGTGGCCCCCAAAGCTAGGAATCACGTGGGGAAACATCGGACCACCAGGAACACGATGATCGATCAACCAAGAGACATCCTTACCCGACTTCTTCTTCGGAGCCACCACACTACTAGAACTACCATTCGACCTCCGCTGGAAACGCCCCTCCTCATTCCGTCTACGTGGCACCCTACGCACTCGCTCAATACCCGCCTCCTCCTCACCTATCACATCACCAGACCGAACCAGCTCCTCCTCCACCCGCTCATCAGTCCACGAATCGGTACTACCATCTCCAACCTCAGACTCAAACTGGAGCCCCTTTCGAGCTCGAACGTGACGGTCATTTCCTCCACCGGCCATCTATTCAAAAAATAAAACAAAGAATTTATAAATATAAGTTTAAGAAAATAAAAAATTTAAACAAAAAACAAAATAACCCGGAACGGGGTTTATTAATAATAATTAAATAATATTTTACGTAAACAAAACGAGACGCAACAAAAATATTTTTACAACAACTTGATTACTTAAATTAATAAAACAAAGAATTTATAAATATAAGTTTAAGTAAATTAAAAAAAAAAAAAAATATCCCCAAAAGGGGTTTATTAGTAATACAAAAGGGGTTTATTAGTAATAATTAATTAATATTTTACGTCGACAAAACGAGACGGAAATAATATATATTTACAACGACTTCGGCACGGACGAGAATTATTATTAATAATTTATTACTTTATAACGATAACAAAACAAGACGGAAAAAAATTTATTTTCAAAAAAAAAAAAAAAGTATCGAGAAATTCTAAAAAAAAAAAAAAAAAAAAAAAAAAACACGTGACCATTCGGCCAAACGAAGGATTTCTTCGTCCCAGACGAAGGATTCCTTCGTCCACAGCCCATTTCAGACGAGAGAATCCTTCGTCTGGGTTTGGTCTTGGACGAAGAACCCCCTCGTCCAGGCCCAGATTCACGTATTTCCTTTTTTTTTTTTGATTAATTGATACGATAATTGCGTTTGATTTTCGCTAAACACGACTAAATCCGATTGAAATCATAGCACCTATCCTAATTCCGTCACTAATTTGGCATCTATCCTAATTCCGTCACAAATTTACAACCTTAACAAAATACTACAAAAAAATTTTTAATAGTAATCACATACCTTGTTGAATGCTTGAATTCGTGACGGAAATTATGCGGTCGATACGTTTTTTTGTTGAAATTTGAGTCGGGTTTTTTTTTCTTCAAAATTTCGAATTTTAAAGGTTGTTATTGAATAAAAAGGAAAATATAAGGGGGAGTGTGAGGGAGGGGCAAATTTGGAAGTTCATTAAAATTGTCGACGATATTTAGTAATTTGTCGACGACCTTTAGCAGCCAGGAAAAACATTAGTCTAGACTTGGTTGAGAATTCATTAGTCTTGTTCTAAGGCCCAAAAACTAAACAAGTTGGCAAGTAGCTCAACATATTGAAATAAGATGGGTTTATGGCCAGCCCATACCCGAGTAAACAACCACATTTGTGCCCTATCTATCCCAATTTCTTTCTTTGATCAGTGTATGGGAAACTTTATAATGTGAGATTAACTTATTTGTCTAAAAAATTCTACCATATAAATTGTGTAGTTCCCACGGCAATTCCCTCGACTCATTATTCAAATGGATTCTCAGGTCATAGAGATGTTCATGAAAGCTGAACATTTACTTCCCACGGCTCACCCTCATCTGATTAAAATTTGCAAGTCCTTTATTGCGGATTTATCATGGAAAGTCGAAATGTTACATGTTTATCGCTAGGCGAATTCTTGTGCGGATTGGCTAGCTAACATTGGAGTGTGACGCAGACGCAACAGTTGAAAGTTTTTGACTATGATGACATTCCGAGTCATCTTTTTCAGTTGGTGCAAGATGATATGGGGGGAGTAGCTTGGCCTCGTGTTGTTCCGTTTTATGCCTTTTATTTTTGTTTTTTATTTCGTAGTCTTATTTTGTATCGTCTGTTTGGGGTAAACCCGCTTCTTTTCACCAAAATAAATAAATAAATAAATAAAGTAGTTAACTTTATAAAGTTCGTTACAATGGTTTATCTGATGGTGTTTACCCCTATCATAAAACTATTTCATATAAAAAAATATTCCTTTTCGATACATTATCTTATAAGATAAATGAATTAACTAATTACAGAATTGATCGGATCTCAATAGTCAAGCTAAACTTCTCAAGTTTAGTGAGCTTTTGCCAAATCCAACAACAACCCATAAGTCATAACCTGTCACCCTTTTTTTCGGTTGACACATGAACACATACATATCATTACTGAAACCTCTAGTTTTCCTTAATGATAAATGTTTCATACTTTCTTTGTGATCCTCTTTTCTCTTCTCCTTCTGACATGAAACCAGTTTCTTATTTTAGAAATCGAATTTCTATAAAGAACTGCTTATTTAGTAGATCAATAATTAAAGAGCTTCTCATATGTATGAAAATCCTTAATATTCCTAATTGGTAATGTCCTAACTAATAGGAGTATTTATAATAGTTGAGCCTCAACCACCACCTTAAGGTTTTGGTTTACTGATGCCGTGATCAGCTCGTGTCACAGGTTTGTGGACCGTGGGAGGAGGGTTAGATGGAGTTGGAATGGTAGGCGAGATGGGATTTGTAGGTGAGATGGGCTGGTTAGCAGAGGCAGTAGGAGAGGTAGTAGGTGAGGGGATGGTGTTCCTGTTTTGGCGGCGAGTATAGACTCGTAAAGGAACAGAGGAGTGTCGTCTGATAGGCTTGGGTGCGGTTTCTGTGTGGGTAAGGTGGTGGAGTACATACGGGGAGATACCATCGTCTAAGAAGTCATAATGATTAGAGTCGGGGCGGTGCTCTTTAGAGAATGGAAAAGTAGTTTCATCAAAGATAACATGACGACTTAGACCCTGTTCTTTTGGACTGAAATTGTCTGAACTGAACTGAACTGAACTTAATGGAGCTGAACTGAACAGAACTGAACTGAACTTAATGGAGCTGAACTGAACTGAACTGAACTGAACTGAACTGAACTGATCTGAATTGAAATAATGATAAAAAGATTATATTAATAATGATAATACTAATAATAATAATAATAAATATTATAATAAAAATAATACCAATAATAATAATAAATATTACTATAATATTATTCATTAATAATAATAATATATTAATATAGTCTAATAATAATAATAATAATAATAATAATAATCTAATAAGATATATAAAAAATAAAATATTAATATAAAAATAAATATAGTAATAATAATAATATATTAGTAATATAAATGATAACATTATTAATAATAATATAATATATTAATAATAATAACTAATAAATAAATAATAATAATAATAGGTCTAATATAATAACTTATTAACATATAATATTAAATATAATAATAATAATAAATATGTGATTAATAATATTAATAATAATGAGTATATTAATAAAATAATAAATATTAAATAATAAATTATTAATATAATAATATTAAATATTGATGGGGCATATTCTGCACCCGCTGACCAAGTCAACATATTGAGCAAGGTCAAAGATATCCACAAGCAAGTCAACGACTTAGGCAGCCTCACCGACGCAGCCTGTCGGCCTGTCTCTTGTGCCTCGGCTAGGACAACTAGCCAGCCGGGGCACATATCCGCGAGCTCATATCCAAGACCCCTCGGCGGCGAGTCAACAGGGCCCGCCGGCCTGCCATGGGTCCCTCGGCCGAGGGTAGATCGGTCTTTCCACCTGCTAGCCACTTGGCCACTTGGCCACTACGTGACAAAAGGTGGAAGTCTATAAATACTCCTCAACCCTCATTGAGGAAAAGGATCCACAATTTAACCTAAGAATCACTATTCATCTGGTAATATCTTCCTTATCTCTCTACAATACATACTTAGCCAAGTAACAACAACTTCTCTCTAAGTTTACTGACTTGAGCGTCGGAGTGAGTTCGCTCGGTCCAAAGCCGAGCCCTCAGTTTGTTCATTGTTTCAGGAGACCGATAGGAGGATTCGACCAAAGACGTCATTCTACAAGCACGGGTGGTAACGAATAACTGCTTTGGAATTACACCCGGAACAATTGGCGCCGTCTGTGGGGAAAGATACTAGAAGCTAGTCACATTCATTCCCAAAAAAAAAAAAAAACTCAAAGCAAAAACCCACCCAAAAAGCTAAGAAGATGTCGAAACAACAAGAGGTATTCGTGACTGACGAAACCGAATTCTGCCAAGATGATACCGTCCACAATTCTAGAGTTGTGCAACCCTCCACCGGCCGAGTAATCCAACCGGAGTATGGGATGCCAATAATACCAGATACGCCGCTGCCCGCCGACCAGGTCACCATCATGGGCCATGTGGTTGATGCAGCTAAGCTGAAGCTACTCCTGGACCTAATTGGTAGCACGCCGGCTCACACTGTCACACCGACAAGAGCGGCGACACCCGTCCAGGAGACCAGGGCCCTGAACGTGACTCCAAGAAACTTGAACGGAGCACTGGAAGAGGCTGGCCCTGTCAAGACGCCGGAGGAGCCCAGAGTGCTAGTGGTAGACCTAAGTCCTTCTCGCACCCGCAGGAGGACAGTGTCACCGCAGCACCGACGAGGCCTGCCTCAGAGGAGTGAAAGAAGTCCGACTCGTCAGAGTCGGAGAAGAAGCCCGACTCACCAGAGTCGGAGGAGAAGCCCTTCCCGCTACGAGGAGAGGAGCCGGACTAGGAATGCGAGGAGCCGATCGCCGCGTGTCGTTCGACACGTGGTCAGACAGCCCCTCTGTGCCTACGTCCTTGAAACCACCATGCCAACAAAGCTAAAGTTGCCGGCGTTCACATACAAAGGGGATAGCGACCCCACCGACCATGCCGAGGCTTTTGAGTCATACATGTCGGTGTGGGAACAACCCGATGAAGTCTGGTGCCGAGTCTTCCCAACAACCCTGCATGAGATGGCACAAAGCTGGTACAAGGGGCTGCCCGACGGCTCGGTATACTGCTACGCCGACCTAAGGGACGCCTTTTTAGCCCAGTACTCTTGTAATAAGAGGAGGGCCGTGGAGACATCAGATCTCCTGACTATCAGACAGGAGGGGGCGAGTCTCTACGAAGCTATGTGAAAAGGTTCGATGCCAAGGTTCAGCAGATTCGAGAGCTGAATCCCGAGCTGGCGGCCTTCGCGCTGATGAAAGGCCTCCCGAGAGGAGACTTAAAAAACGAGCTCATCAAGTACGGAGGCCTGAGCTTAGACGCCGCCAGAAAGATGGCCGACCAAGCCATTAAGGTGGAGGACTATCACAAGACCTGGGTAGGCCACAGCGAGGCTGGGCACCCAGAGAAGAAGAGCCACCGGGAGGACAACCCGGACGAAAGACGCCGTGACAATAATAGGTCACGGTCTGACAGATCTGCCAGGACGCATAACTCGGCGGGTGCCGGGTGGAGTTCAGGACCGTACTACCAGAAACGGTTCAGTGATCACACCCCCCTGGTTGTATCTACTGCCGAGGTCTTCGCCCTGAGCAAGAACGAGGGTCAGAAGTGGGAGAGGCCTCCCAAGCCGAAGGGGGACGGTGACACGAGCCAGTACTGTGAATACCACGGCCACACCGGTCACCTTACTGACAACTGCCGGCATCTGAAGAATGCCATTGAAGAGCTGATCCGGAAAGGGAGTCTTGGCAAGTACGTTGCCAAAGGCCAAAAGACTGATGCCGGCGGTTGAAATAAGAAATCCGTCTTTGAACGGATAGGAGTGATCCATGTTGTCATCGGGGGCAACGAGAACGGTGGGTCCGCTCATGGGCACAAACGGCATCTGAACGAGCTGTATCAGGCCATCAACTTTGTGCCCAAAACAGCGATCCCCGCTTCCAACATCCCTGATATGACCATTGGGAGGAGAGACTACGACGGAATCATCGCCCCTCACAGCGACCCACTCGTAGTCCACTTGGACATATCCAACCATCTGGTCAAGAGGTGCCTAATTGACACAGGCGCCTACACGAACATCATGTTCAGGGAGTGCTTTCTCAACCTCGGTCTGAAATTTGAAGACTTGAGCCCTTGCACCAATCCGTTGTACAGTTTTTCCGGCGCCGGCCTGGTCCCCCTAGGGTCAATCAGACTGCCAGTGATGTTCGGCGAGGGAAATGCGGCTAAAAACGTCCTATCTGAGTTTGTGGTCATTGACGGCTCGTCCGCCTACAACGTTCTCATAGGCCGAGTCACTTTGAGCGAGGCCGATGCAGTAATGTCCATCCGGGCCCTGACACTGATGTATGTCTCGGACCGGGGGGAAGCACATAAGCTCGTCTCCAAGGACGAGAGGGACGAGGTGGTCAACACCCAGATATCCGCCAGAGGGTGCAACATGCAATCCCTCAAAGTGGCAAAGAAATCAGAAAAGGGGAAGAGCCCATCCTTACAGCAGGAGGGCGACCCGATGAATACCAACGTCGGCATGGTTGAAGGAACCCCGACCGACCAAGAAGAACCGCGTCCCGGCGTATGGGAAGTACATACTGGCGGGTCCCCCACGGCGAACAGCTCAGGAGTCGGCATCCTTATTACCAGCCCAAACGGGGACGTGTTTGAGCACGCCTCGGAATTTACCTTCTCGGCCTCAAACAACGAATCCGAATACGAGGCGGTAATAAGTGGAGTCGAGTTAGCTAGGGCTGCCGGGGCGGAGCATGTCGTGGTGAAAACATATTCACTATTGGTGGCCAACCAAATCAGAGGAGAGTATGAGGCTCGAGACGATGGGATGGTAAGATACATGGAAAGGGTAAAAGCTGACACCGCCAAATTAAAGTCCTTCCAGATACAGTGCGTTCCCAGGTCCGACGCTCTCTCAAGACTCGTCGGTGGAAGCATCAAGAATGCTGGGGCCGGGAACATACCGGCTTACAGACATGGAGGGGGTGCTTTGAGGAACCATTGGAACGATGACAACCTAAGGAAGTACTTTATATAGCGGCGGAGGTGTCCAAACCCATTGTGGGCACCCCAACGCATGATTATATCTAATGAAGAATCATCCAAGTTTTCCATCAAAGTGTCCATTTCCCCCCATAGTCACTATCAAGAAGCGGATGCCACGACAGTTACCCTAAGAAGTAAACGCTACGGCAGTCACCCCAAGAGGTAGACGCCGCATCAGTCACTCCAAGTGGTAGACGCCGCAGCAGTCACTATCAAGAAGCAGACGCCACGGCAGTCACCCCAAGAAGTAGACGCTACGGCAGTCACCCCAAGAGGTAGACGCCGCAGCAGTCACTCTAAGTGGTAGACGCCACGTCAGTCGCTATCAAGAAGCAGACGCCACGACAGTCACCCCAAGAAGTAGACGCTACGGCAGTCACCCCAAGAGGTAGACGCCGCAGCAGTCACTCCAAGTGGTAGACGCCACGGCAGTCACTATCAAGAAGCAGACGCCACGGCAGTCACCCCAAGAAATAGACGCTACGGCAGTCACCCCAAGAGGTAGACGCCGCAGCAGTCACTCCAACTGGTAGACGCCACGGCAGTCACTATCAAGAAGCAGACGCCACGACAGTCACCCCAAGAAGTAGACGCTACGGCAGTCACCCCAAGAGGTAGACGCCGCAGCAGTCACTCCAAGTGGTAGAAGCCACGACAGTCACTATTAAGAAGCAGACGCCACGGCAGTCACCCCAAGAAGTAGACGCTACGACAGTCACCCCAAGAGGTAGACGCCGCAGCAGTCACTCCAAGTGGTAGACGCCACGACAGTCACTATCAAGAAGCAGACGCTACGGCAGTCACCCCAAGAGGTAAACGCCGCAGCAGTCACTCCAAGAGGTAGACGCCACGACAGTCACTATCAGGAAGAAGTCGTCACGGCAGTCACTACCAGCGCAATTGATACTCGTGAAAGCGATCAACATGCCTTAGAAACGTTAAACACAGTTGAGATACGCACTCTAAATTGCCTCGGCCAGGCCGAGGCGGAAACAAAAGAAGCGCTCAATTAATAACGTAAGAAGACAACTCAGACGAAGATAGGAAAAGACCTCGGCCAAGCCAGAGGCAAAATAAGAAAACTCTTATTAAGAATGATAACAGGTTACAAGTAAGGAGAATACAGACGACGGCCGTCCCCATAGGGATAAGCCAAAACACAACCTACCAAAGTTGTACAAAGTACAAGGAAAAGAAAAGCAAAAGGTTACAGACATATCATTTGAAGCGCCAAAAGATGGCAGGGAGGAAAGGCTTAATAATTGGCTCCCGAACAGCTGAAGCTATCCGAGACGCTGGGTGAGCCTGGTGACGACCGCCAGTCTCCCTATGCCTATTGCTGCTTGCCGTCAGCAGCGGTAGCACCATCATCCTTGATGGGCGACCCAGAAGCTGTCTTGGCAGCTTCAGCTTCAGCAGCCTCAGCCTCAGCTTTCTTAGCAGCCTCAGCCTCAGCAGCCTTCATCCTCTCGGCTTCCTCCTTGGCCGCCTTAGTCTTCTCAGCAAGGGCCGCCTTCTCCGCGGCCGCCTCTTCCTCCTTCTTCACCCTTACCTCCTCCTTGGCCCTCTCCTCCGCGGCTTTCTCCTTAGCTTCGAGCTTATCGTCAAACAGCTCGTCAAATTTGTCCCACGGAAAGGAGCCATCAAGAGGGAAGAGCTCCCCAATCACTTCCCTGGCAGCTTCTTCGGCCAGGTCCCGGTATTGGGCGCACATGTTAGGGAGGATAACTGTTTGGAGTGTCTCAATGTCCTCCTCCCTTTAGGCGATGATAGCATCCTTGTTCCGAACCACCTTCCCCTGGGCCTGAAACATACCCCTCCATTCGTCCCTCTGCTTAATATAAAGGTCGGCGTGCTTCTGAACAAGGTCACGCCCCTCCAGCGAGCTTTAGCGGCTTCACCGCCGCAGACCTCGGCCTTGGCTCTCTTAGCAAGGATCTGCTGTTCAGCGTCCTCCCGAGTTTCCTCTCAAGACGGACGCCTCTTCGACCTCAGCCTTGGCCCTCTTAGCCTCCTTGTTCGCTGCGTCGAGTTCAAGCCTCAGCTGCTCGAGCTGTGGGGCAGCGTCAGCAATGGTCTTTTCCTGCTCCACAATAAAAGCACCGGCCGTATTAGCCCACACCGCCAGTGACCTGATCAAACTTAGGCCCTCCGACTTAATCTGGAGGGGGGTAGGCTTCGGGAAAGAGGTGACAACGGTGGCGTCTTGACCACTTGCCTGCGCAGTTTTCTTCTCGGCACGCCGTTCAATGGTGTGACCGGTAGACGGCAGCGGTTGATCTACAAAAAATTCAATTAAAGCATCCGTGTCAACATACATGGACATACCAGAGAGCCCGTCATCAGGAACGCCTAATGAACCGACTAAGTCTGAGCCACAGGATAAATCTATACCATGCTTGGCCTTCTTGGGCGGAGGACGCATTTCCTTGCCGGCACCAGTAGAAGCATTAGCGGCAGGGGTAGGCTCTTTCCTCTTACGGACAAGGGGAGATCCCTCCTCATCGGAGTCCCCCCCATTGGTAATGTCAACGATCACCACCGTCTCCTTCTGAACTGGAGGGATGGGAGGTGGAATTGGTGTCGACGCCGTCGCCGCCGAAGACTTTGTTTTCCGCGTCCGGCGCGGCATGTTACTAGCAACCTTCGCCTGGGACGCCTCCACATTCAAGCCTTTCAGCCGCTGATCCATGAGATCATTCGGTGACGTTCGGCGATCACGGGCTAGAGCCTTAGGATGCAAATCAGCAACGGTCTTATCCTTGTGCAGCCCCATTCTCTTAAGAATACCCTCAGACAGGTCCGAGCCAAAATGATCTGCAAAAGAAACAAAGCAAGAGTTAAGCGAGGAATAAATCAAAGTTCAAAATGTAAAACATTGAGAGCAGAGATGGGCCTCACACCAACCCCACTCACCCTGCGCTAGGGCCGGTATGAGGCCGACATGGCAGAGCAGCTCATCCTGAAGAATGATCTGCGTTGGGGGAATCCATCTTTTCGGCACCCCACTCTTGTCCGCCTCAAAAAGCCTCATCGCCAGCTTCTCATTCGCAGTAAGAGGGACCTTGCTGGCGTCCATCTTAAGCTTTTTCCGGGTAACCCATCTGTCATGCTCCGCCTTAGTCTCGCACCGCAAATTAACTTGGTGCTGAAAGGACCGGGGCAGTGGATAGTCATCCGGCACCTCAAGGTACACCCACCGATCTTTCCAGTCTTTACAAGAAGAAAGCTTATCAACGGAGACGTAACCCGGCTCCATTTGCACGCTGTACCATCCGACGCGACCAGCAAACGACGGCCGAAGGTGGTGTAGCCGACGGAATAAATTAACCGTTGAGACTTCCCCCTTGAAGAGACAGAGCCAGACAGAGCCGACTATGGTCCTAATAGCCAACGGGTGCAGCTGGGCCACGGCGACGTTCATGGCTCTAATGATGGCCATAACGTAATCGTTCAGCGGAAACCGGAGCCCGTACTCCAGGTGCCCGGATGTATACGCCAATATGACCCGGGGGAGGGCAACAGACGGCCTGACCCTCCTCAGGGATAACAATTTTGTACCCCCTGCCGAAGTAGAAATGACCCTCGAAAAATGTCTCGCCGGAACAACTGGCGAACTTATGGGTCCAAACACGGTCAGGGCAGACCTTACAGGCGTCACCGTGATCCATGATGTACTGCCTCCCCTCATTAGGACGAGCCCTTTCAGCATCATCATCAAAGTCATCATCAACATCATCATCATCCTCCCAATCCTCCAAAGCCTTTGGATCGACTTCGGGAGACGGAGACCTGGGGCCCCCAGACCTTATCGGGATGGCGTCTAGTATCTCCTCCTCATCAAGACGCGACGGGGAACGCCCCGGCGCACGGTTACTAGAACCAGGATCAGCAAAAGACATGGTAGCAACAATTAACAAAATAAGAGTGAAAAATTTGTTTGTTTACCTTGAAGAAAAGCACTAGCCGAAGTAACGACTCTGAAGATTAGAAGAGAGAAGTCCTTGAAAGTTTAGAGAGAGGAAAATTTTAGAGAGAATGAAATTGGTTCCCAATTTCAGGGACTAACTGCCCTATTTATAGGGGAATGCCCATGAAGAAGGACCAAGAAGAAGGACCAATCAGGGCACAGCCCATGAAACGTCAGCCAATCAGGGAACAGACACGTGTCGGACATGCAACCACGGAATGTCAATCGTTGCAACAGTTGAACGTCAACCAATGTAACAGTGACCAAGCGTCTTCAACACGCCCCTTCATATCTCTTTGCCTATTCATCTTCCTCAACAAATTCCCAAGTATCCGTTCTCCGCCGGCCACATGATCGACCAAACTAGGTAGCACCGGCCGGGGGCAATAAAAAACAACCGGCACTCTCAACCCAGATCTCGGCCAGCGTCACTTTCTTTTCCACATCGGATGTCCATTACACATCCATGTGGAGGGGGGATATGGTACGGCCTAAGCATGACCAAGCCGAGGTAGAAGAAGCCGGAGCAGAAAATTTTTACTTACGCAGAATATACGCTCAACATACATCGGAGCCCATACCACGGCATAGACTACGCTGGGGGCAAATTGATGGGGCATATTCTCACCCGCTGACCAAGTCAACATATTGAGCAAGGTCAAAGATATCCACAAGCAAGTCAACGACTTAGGCAGCCTCACCGACGCAGCCTGTCGGCCTGTCTCTTGTGCCTCGGCTAGGACAACTAGCCAGCCGGGGCACATATCCGCGAGCTCATATCCAAGACCCCTCGGCGGCGAGTCAACAGGGCCCGCCGGCCTGCCATGGGTCCCTCGGCCGAGGGTAGATCGGTCTTTCCACCTGCTAGCCACTTGGCCACTTGGCCACTACGTGACAAAAGGTGGAAGTCTATAAATACTCCTCAACCCTCATTGAGGAAAGGATCCACAATTTAACCTAAGGATCACTATTCATCTGGTAATATCTTCTTTATCTCTCTACAATACATACTTAGCCAAGTAACAACAACTTCTCTCTAAGTTTACTAACTTGAGCGTCGGAGTGAGTTCGCTCGGTCCAAAGCCGAGCCCTCAGTTTGTTCATTGTTTCAGGAGACCGATAGGAGGATTCGACCAAAGACGTAATTCTACAAGCACGGGTGGTAACGAATAACTGCTCTAGAATTACACCCGGAACAAATATAATAATAATAATAATAATAATAATAATAATAAAAAATATGTTATGAATAATATTAATAATAATAAATATATTAATAAAATAATAAATATAATAATAATAATAATAATGATAATGATAATAATAATAATAATAATAATAATAACAATAATAATAATAATAATAATAATAAATGTATTAAATATAAATATAATAATATAAACAATACGAATTAATTATTAATAAATATAATAGTAATATAATAAATATAAAAATAATATAATAATAATAATAGTAAATACATTAATATAAAAATAATAATGATATCAATAAGAATAATAATAGTAATGTTGAAATAAACTAATATGAACTGAACTGAACTGAACTGAACTGAACTGAACTGATCTGAACTGAACTGAACTGAACTGAACTGAATTGAGCTGAACTGAACTGAACTGAACTGAATGGAGCTGAACTGAACTGAATGGAGCTGAAATTAAGTCCAAAAGAACAGGGCCTTATTATCATTTTATTAGACTTGATATCAAAACATTTGTAACCACGATGATTCTTGGGAAAACCAAGAAAAACACACGGAGTAGACCGAGCTTGAAGCTTATTAATTGTGGTAGACAGAACTAAAGGATAACAAAGGCACCCAAAAACACGCAAATGGGTGTACGAGGGGTCTTTGAGGTAGAGCATTTTTAAAGGAGTCATTAAGCCTAATGGTTTTGCTTGGAAGAATGTTTAAAAGATAAGTGGCCATTTGTAGAGCATGATGCCAAAAAGACGCGGGAACGGAAGCATGGAGAAGCAAAGTACGTACAATATTGTTAATGGAGCGAATTTTTCGTTCGGCTTTTCCATTTTGCGGAGAAGTATGCGGACAGGATAGTCGAAATCACATGCCATGTTTCGCACACAATTCCCAAAAAGGACCGTTGTCAAATTCTCGTCCGTTATCACATTGTATATTCTTTATTTCTCTATGGAATTTTGTCCGTATAAAATTGCGAAACGTAACAAATGTATCAAAGACTTCAGATTTGTTAGAAATTGGGAAAGTCCATAAGAAATTTGTGTAATCGTCTAACAATAACAAATAATATTTGTGACCCGCCGAACTGAGGACCGGAGAGGTCCATAAATCGCTGTGAATAATGTCAAAAGGCATAGTAGTGCTATTATGAGAGACCAAAAATGGTTGTTTAACATGTTTACCAAGCGAACAGGATTGACAAATAGTGTTTCGAGAAATCGATACAATTGATCAATTTATTAAGCCTAAGAGAATTAAAAATAGGAGCTCCAGGATGACCAAGACGGTCATGCCACAAGGACGATTCTAGAGCAGCAAAAGACGCCTGAGGAAAAGCAAAAGTTGTAGAATTTGTATCGGTAATCTGATAAAGCGCACCCCGACTCTCACATCTCAGTAGACGTGTCCCCGTCATGTAATCCTTCACAGAGAAACCAAAAGGGCCAAATTCGACAGTGATCGAATTATCAGTGGTGAATTTTCTAACGGACACTAAATTTTTGACTATTTTGGGAACATGAAGGACGTTTTTAAGGGATAGGGACGGGTTCGTTTTAGTGAGTAACGAGTGACCAGAACCAGAAATTGGAATTGAGTTACCATTACCGACAAATATACAATTATCAGTGCTCGAATTAACATAAGACGAGAGCTTACCTGCGTCCAATGTCATGTGTGATGTCGCTCCGGTATCCATGTACCATCGGGCATCTTGAGGATTAAGACCAAGAGTACACATAGCCGCCTCAATGTCGGTCTGACAAGGAGCTGCTTCAGCATTATAAGCCTGGGGACGAGGACCAGAAAAGGGGCGCATAGGAGCAGGAGGTCTGGACCATGGTGCCGTGGGATAGGGACATGGTGGATAACCCCACGGACCCCAAGGCCAGCCGCCATAAGGACCAAAACCAACCCCACCCTGCCACGAATTGGATGTGACAGAAGGAGAAGGTGAAGCAGCGGCTGTTTGGCTAGTGCCTGTGTTGGTGCCCTGAGATTTGGTACCATTGTTATTGCCCTTACCACCTTTATTGTTTCCCTTCTTCTTGTTGTTACCCTTGCCACCATTGTACTTAGGACCACCAGCAGGGGGACGACCCAGAATAGAGGCTTGGTCTCCATCATCAGCGTGCTTAGCACACATAGCGGAATCGGAATTCGTTGCTGCCTGTTTAGCTAAACCCGCCTCTTCCAAAGTGAGCATGTATCTCGCTTTATAGAAAGGAGGAAGAGGTTGGCTTTGGCGAATAATAGCACCCACGCCATGATACGCACTGGTGAGACCGGAAACCAACTGCAGCACTAGACGGTTATCAATCTAGCTGAGAGGGTTCATCTATCATGATATCAGAGACAGTGTGACCGAAGGTCACGGGTTCAAATCCTGGCAACCTCAAAACTCCTCAAAAACTCGAAGTGGAAACCCAGCACACGGTACGGGGGAGCCGGTGCACAACTAACCACTCTTCAAGCCCGACGGGCATTTGAGTGAGGGAGCGTAATAGGAATATTTATAATAATTGAGCCTCAACCATCACCTTAAGGTTTTGGTTGAGATGGTTCATCTATCACTAACAAAACATAATTTAATTAAGTGAGTTTAAAATTGGAGTGAAGATATCACACATGGCGGTCTCTAATATTAAAATTCACAAATACTCGTTTGTGACGTACATATTCGTCGCAAGCTTGGGACGGGTCAAGTATTATTCATGTGGGATAGATAAGACAAAAGCAAAATGTCTAGGGAGTAATTGTAACACCCCCATACTCCAAGTGCCTTACCAGGACCACCCAGGGATAAGAATGTTACCATCTCGGTTACCCGAGGCAATGATAATCAAATAAACAATAATGAAACAACGTTTAAATAGAAATACTTAGTGAAAGGTTACAATCTCAAAACCAAAACCAAAAGTACGAATACATATTCTCAAACTGACTGTTTATTGATTTAACTGAAATGTTTATGAAAACTACTAAGCTACAAATGGAAGACTTCTATCATCGGATCGTGGCACATCCCAAATATCCCGCAAAGACTCAACTCATACCTGCTCAATATCTGCTCACCATCCCCGAATGGATCACCGCGGGTTTTAAAACAATAATCGGGTCGATCTACTATTTACATAAATTATATAACCAACGAACGAAAAACAATACAGCTCGTACAATCATACACAATCATCCACTCCACTCCATCTCCGTCACCGATCGTCCACTGGACCCACCACGCCAGATGGGGGACCGCAGGCCGTACCCACCAAATCCCCGCTCATCATACCGAGCGATAACCCTGTCCCATTAATGTGCACATCCTCTTCCGTGGCGGGTTCCACGAAGGGCGAAACTAGGGCGTGAAGCCACTCCCGCAAGTGACTCCACTCAGCCGAGAACGCATCTCGAGAACCATAGACAAACAATCACAATCACAATCACAATATCAACAACCGTCTGAATCTATCAACAATGTATAATCATAACCGTCTGAATCAATCAACCACACTAACTACAGCACAATCACCACACATTATGTAAGTAATACTGAGTAGGTAAACCCTACCTGGAAAGTACAACAATCAGACGATCTCACCGCTGATATAAAAAAGCTTCCTCTACGAATCCTCCTCCTAATATACAAACACATAATCACTACCAAGCATACAAACAACAAAAACCCCCAATCCCCAAATTAGGGTTTAACCAACTTTAAAGAAACATCATAAAAACGGTATATTGGTCTTACCCTCGACGCAAGGATCACAACGGTGTAAAGAAAGGTAAAATCCGACCTTCCAAGCTCCGGGATTTGCCAACAATGCGATTAAAGCTAATAACGTAGTTTGCTTTCTCTTCTCATAGTGATTAGGTTTTGAAAAGTGATTTAGGAACAATGACGGAAGTATTATATACTCTAATCGCATTATTAACAAAACCCGAGAAAACCACCCCCGTAAACCGGCTACTCGATCGAGTAGCTAAGGTACTCGATCGAGTGCCCCGTTACTCGATCGAGTACCCACGTTACTCGATCGAGTACCCAACAGGTCAGAAACTATTTTATTCCGCAACACGCCCATGCTCGACAGAGTAAGACCTACTCGATAGAGTACCCCAAGACTCATAAATACGTAGTATTACAGTCTTCCCTCCTTAAAAATAACTTCGTCCCCGAAGTTCAAACCACCACAAAACAAAGACACACACTACGCATTCCCGACTCAACAACCAAAACAAAACTCAACATAAAACATGTTACTAACCCAAACTCAACCCGACTCAACGACAACAACCATGCCGACACAACATAAAAAGAGTATAAAACTCATAAAAACTCTTTGCGATCATCTCCTACCCCCCCTAAAAGAAACAAGGTTACGTCCCCGTAACCATACATACCTGATAAAAAAGGAAAGGGTAGCACTCTCTCATGATATCCTCTGCCTCCCATGTAGCTTCCTCAGTCTCGTGGTTAGACCAAAGGATCTTAAGCAAAACTGTCTCACCACTCCTAGTCTTCCTGACCTTCCGATCAAGAATCTGCTTAGGTACCTCAAGATATGATAAAGACTCATCTAGCTCTAAGCTCTCTGCCTCTAACACATGTGACGAGTCACTCACATACTTCCGCAGCTGCGATACATGAAACACATTATGCACTCTCTCTAACGCAGCAGGTAAAGCCAGACGATAAGCAACTTCCCCAACTCGCTCTAAGATCTCATAAGGACCGATGAACTTCTGACTCAGCTTGCCTTTCTTCCCAAATCTCATAACCCCACGCATAGGAGACACTTTCAGAAGAACCTTATCCCTAACTCGAAACTCTATATCCCGCGATGTAGATCCGCATAACTCTTTTGCCTATCCCGAGTGCTCTTATCCGTTCCCCGATCATCTTAATCTTCAACCATCTCATGTACCATCTCGGGTCCTAGAACCATTTGCCTCAAGATCTGTCGTCCCAACAAATCGGACTCCTGCATCTCCTCCCATATAAAGCCTCAAACGGTGCCATGCCAATACTAGTGTGATAGCTGTTGTTGTAAGAAAACTCTATCAAATCCAACCTCTGTTCCCAGCTACCACCAAAGTACATCACACAAGCTCGTAACATATCCTCAAGAGTTTTGATTGTTCTCTCGATCGACCGTCATGTCGCGGGATGAAAAGTCAGACTCATCTTCAAAGTTGTTCCCAAAGATTCCTGCAACTCTTTCCAAAACCTTGAGATAAATATCGCATCTCTGTCAGACACTATGTCCTTAGGGACTCCATGTAACTTAAGCACATTCTTCCTGTAGGCCATAGCTAATTGTGCTTTAGTCCATGTATCTTTCATTGGCACAAAATGAGCTGACTTGGTCAGTCGATCCACTATTACCCGTATCATGTTGTTACCCTGTTGACTCTTTGGCAAACCCACGATAAAATCCATAGAAATGGATTCCCACTTCCACTCAGGTACCTCTAAAGACTGAATCTTACCTTGTGGTCGTCGCTGTTCCCCTTTAACTCTCTGGCATGTCAAACAACGGGCCACAAACTCAGCTGTTTCTTTCTTCATCCCAGGCCACCAAAACGTGTTCTTTAAATCCTTGTATAGCTTGTCACCACCTGGATGTACTGAATACGGTGTACAATGTGCCTCTGTCATGATTGTCTTTTTCAGCCCCTCATCATTAGGGACACACCACCTACCATCGAACCTCAAACTACCATCTGTATGAATGGAGAATCGAGACACTGTCCCTTTCTCTACTCCAGCTCTCCACTCAACCATCTTAGGATCCAAAGCCTGTTTACCACGAATATCCTCATAAAGATCAGGCTGTACTGTCAAATCTCCCACAACATCTCCTCTCTGCATCATATGTATACCAAACTTTCCCACCTCATCTCTCAACCTCATCAAAGATAGAGATGTACACAAAGAATGTACACTCTTCCTACTCAAAGCATCTGCAACAACATTGGCTTTCCCTTCATGGTAGATAATATCCATGTCATAATCGCCAATCAGCTCCATCCACCTCCTCTGTCTCTCGTTCAACTCCTTTTGAGTGAAGATGTACTTGAGACTCTTGTGATCCGAAAATACCTTAAAGGTCGCCCCATAAAGGTAATGCCTCCAAATCTTGAGAGCAAACACCACTGCGCCCAACTCTAGATCATGTGTAGGATAATTCTCCTCATACGGCTTCAATTGCCTAGAAGCATAGGCAATCACCTTACGGTTCTGCATCAACACACATCCTAACCCATTCTTTGAGGCATCTGTATAAACCTCAAAGTTCTCGATCCCTTCAGGCAATGCTAAGATAAGAGCTGTGGTCAAACGCTCCTTTAATGTTTGGAACGCCTTCTCACAACTGTCATCCCAACGAAACCTGTTCTCTTTCCTCATCAAAGATGTCATAGGTCTAGCTATCTTGGAGAAATATTTCACGAACCGTCTGTAATATCCAGCTAAACCCAAGAAACTCCTAATCTCAACAACATTCTTTGGTGCTTCCCACTTTGTCACTGCCTCAATCTTCGCCGGATCCACATCTACTCCCTCCTTAGAGATCACATGCCCCAGAAAAGCAACTTTATCTAACCAGAACTCACACTCAGAGTCTGCAACACAATCCTCAAATGCTCCTCATGCTCCTCCTTAGTCTTAGAGTAGACTAAGATGTCATCGATAAACACCACCACGAACTTGTCCAAAAACTGTCTGAAGATTCTGTTCATCAAATCCATAAACACAGCCGGTGCATTAGATAACCCAAACGGCATCACCACGTACTAATAATGACCATACCTCGACGTGAAAGCGGTCTTTGGTATGTCCATCTCTCTAATCTTCACCTGATAGTATCCCGACCTCAAATCGATCTTGGAGAAGACTGATGCACCACTCAACTGATCAAACAGGTCATCTATCCTTGGCAAATGATACTTATTCTTCACCGTCACTCGGTTCAGCTCTCTGTAATCTATGCACAACCTCAAACTCCCATCTTTCTTCTTCACGAAAAGAAATGGTGCTCCCCACGGCGATACACTAGGTCTAATGTATCCCTTCTCTATCAGATCATCTAACTATTTCCTGAGCTCCTCCATCTCTTTAGGACCCATCCGGTACGGTGCCTTAGAGATGGGCCCCGTCCCCGATTTCAACTCAACGGTGAAGTCTATCTCCCTCTTCGGTGGCAACCCCGGAATCTCCTCTGGAAAAACATCTGCAAACTCTCCCAACACTGGTATCTGATCAACTGTCGGACTCTCTATCCGGTCATCTCTTACATGGCACAAGATAAAAGGGCACCCCTTCCTCAGATAAGACTTCAAGGTGACAGCTGCAATCAACTTAACTTTGGGTTTGACTAAAAACCCACGATAAGACACACTAACACCCTTAGGCCCTCTCAATGACACTTTCTTTTGATGACAGTCTATCTTAGCTTTATACTTTCCTAACCAATCCATCCCGACTATCATCTCAAAACCGTCAAAAGGAAACTCTAGCAAGTCTACAGGCAGATCAACTTGCCCAACTATCATAGATACATCTCTAAACAACCTCCCACATGATACAGACTCACCCGAAGGTATAAAAACTTTCTCACTTACAGACTCATATACCCTCAAACCCAACCGTTTAACATGACTCGAAGATACAAACGACTGAGACGCCCCCAAATCAAACAAAACAAAGGTAGGAATACCGTTAACAAGAAAAGTACCGGTGATAACATGTGCATCCTCCTCACCGCTTTCTTGTCCATCATGAACAGCTTTTTCACTAGTCTTCCGTCCACCTCCCCGGACAAGATTAGGCTGATGTGGTCGGCTTAGCACCCGACCCCTGATTGTTGTTGTTGTTCGTAGCTGGTTTCTGATAAGAATTACCGCCATTGCGGTTACCTCCACCCTGATAGCTCTGACTTCCCCGATTAGACCATGACCTACCTGGTCTGTTGCTCACATAACTCTGTGCAGGTCCTTGAGAATAGCTCCCCCGAGCCGACCCCTGAAAAGCTCCCGGTGCACTCGTGCACTCATGTCTCTTGTGGCCTACACCGCCACAGCCATAACAGGTCATCCCCCAACTACCACTACCACTCACACGGCCACGCCCAAAGGAAGCCCCATCACTGAATCCTAACCCAGAAGAAAACCCCTTAGCTTGATTGTGGTTGCCTTTCTTGTGACTAGATTGGCCTCCACCCTCACTCTCAGCCTTTCTTTTCTCACTCACTCTCTCCTGAGCCATCTCAACCAGCCTCTCAGCTCTCCCAGCCCTCTCATAAGCTTCCTTAACATCGGTAAGGACTCCCATGGGTAACTTATCCATAATCTTGGGTGTCAACCCTCTCTCAAACCTCAGCGCCAGGTTCTCCTCACTCAGACCCATATCCTCAGCATACCTAGACTTCTCATTAAACTGCTTGTAATACTCAAAGAATCGACATATCAGATGTCATCTTAAACCCATCAAACTCCTCTCTCAGCTTACTCCTCACATGTTCCGGTATAAACTCCTTCCTCATAGCTCTCCGAAACTCGTCCCAAGGTATAACAGGTAAGCCCTGGTTCGCATACATCTCCCTAGCACTCACCTTCACCGTATCCCACCACTTGCCAGCTGCGTCCCTCAGGTAGAACGCAGCTTGTTCTACTCTCATCTCATCAGGACAATGAACCAGGTCCAGAATGTTCTCCATCTCACGATGCCAGTTGTCAAGAAGGTTTGGTTCCCCGGTTCCCGTGTACTCTTTTGGGTTAAACCTCGCTATATAGAGACTGATCTTAGAGTGATCAACCTCCTTATCCTTATTCACTTTCTTTAAGGCCTCGGTAAGAGCATCTTGATGCTTCAACATCTTAACGATATAATCCATATTCATGGTCTCAGCTCTCGCATAGTAAGCGTTTTTCTTGGGCGGCATCTTGAAACTATATAAGAAAGGGTAGACATAAACATACGCACTATAACCCCAAAACAGGAAAACAGACTGCCCAGAACACACTCGATCGAGTGCCCAAACTTACTCGATCGAGTAAGAGGCTACTCGATCGAGTGCCCAACATACTCGATCGAGTGCCTCGACTCCAGAACCCAAACAGACCTTCTGACCTCTAACATACTCGACCGAGTAGCCCGGCTACTCGATCGAGTGCCCGAGGTACTCGATCGAGTGCCCAAAAACACGATTCTGGATTCAAAATCGTCAAATACCCACTCGATCGAGTTAAACACACTCGACCGAGTATCTCACCTACTCGATCGAGTACCCCTTACTCGATCGAGTCATGCTGACTTGCATTGTAATACTTCGTATTTATGAGTCTTTGGGTACTCTATCGAGTGGGCCTTACTCTGTCGAGTAAGGGTAAGTTGTGTTTTAGAAAAGTTTCTGACCTGTTGGGTACTCGATTGAGTAGCTGGGATACTCGATCGAGTAAGGGGGTACTCGATCGAGTACCTTGGGTACTTGATCGAGTAGCCGGTTTTACGGGAAGTTTTCTCGGGTTTTGTTAATTATGCGATTAAGATATATAACCTTCCGTCATTGTTTCTAAATCACTTTTTCAAAACCTAATTTACTGTTTAAGAGAGAAAGCAAGCAAGTCCACCATATTAATCGCATTGTTAGCAATTCCTGGAGTTTGGGAGGTCGGTTCTCATCGTTGGTTATACCGTTAAATTCCTTGCGTCGAGGGTAAGATCTATGTACCCTTTTTATTGTCTTTCCTTTTATTTGGTTAAACCTCAATATAGGGATTTGGGGGTTGTTGAGTAGTATGTGATTTGGTAGCATTTATATGTTGTATGATAGGAGGAGGGTTCATAGAGGAAGCTTTTTGATACAGCAGTAGAGACCGTCTGATAGTGTGCTTTCCAGGTAGGATTTCCTACTTGGTATTAGTCCCATAATGGGATGATTGTTGATGTGTTGAGATTGGTTGTTTGATATAGTAATTGTATTGTGACGGTTGTGATTGTGATTGTGATTGTTGTCTGTGGTTCTCGAGGCGTACCCTCGGCTGAGTGGGGTCACTTGCGGGAGTGGCTTCACGCCCTATTTCGCCTTTTGTGGAACCCGCCACAGAAGGGATGTGCACATTAATGGACAGGGTTATTGCTCACTATGTGGAGCGGGGATTTGGTGGGTACGGCTGCGGTCCCCCATCGCAGGGTCTGTCCAAAGTGGACGTCGGTGATTGAGATGATTGGAATTGGTTGGTTGTGTATGTGTGACAGTTAAGCTGTCTGTTTATCTTATTGTATATATATATATATATATATATATATATATATATAGTAATAAGATCATCTAAGTCCATGTCTTACATTTGAGTCCATAAGTTCTCTTTAGAGCCATTGGATGAGGAAGATGGAGGGTTGAGATTGAAAGAAAAAAGGAGGGGATTAAAGCTCATTAAACCCACTCTCTCACTACCTATACTAATTAATCACTAACTCTTCCTAATTAACTACTAATTTAATATATATACTTTTCCAAACACCACTTCTCTCTCATATCTCATAATTTCACTTATTTTTTATCTCTCAAAAACCTCTCCTCTCTAAAAAAACCAAACAAATTCAAAAACAAAAAAATCAAAAAATTTCCCCCCCTTTTCTCTCCAACCCAACCCACCGGCTACCACCACCTCCCCACCCCGCTGCCACTGTTTTTCTTCCCACCGCCAATAACCGACCACCACCACCGCATACCCACACCCACCACCACCACCCCAACCCACCCGACCACATTGCCACCACCCATCCTACCACCCACCAACCACACAACCCACGACCCACTTATCTCTCTTCTCACACCGCCACGACCAACCCCGACCAACCTCACCTCCCTTCTCCATCGACTACCAGCCACCCACCACCGGTCTCCACGCCTTCCTCCACCTCCTCACCACTACAACACCACGACCCGCCAGCCTCCACGCCTTCCCTCACCTCCTCTTTTCCGGCCACCATCAGCTCCTCCACACGTCACAACCAAACGCCTCACCGCCATTTTTCTTTGTTTTTTTCTCCAGATCTGGAAGTGTTTTTTTTTTTTCTTTTTTTCTTTTTTTTATTTAATGTTTTGGTGGTGGTGATGTTAAATGATGGTGGTGTTTGTTTTATTTTTTTTATCATTTTTCTTTGTTTTTTTCTCCAGATTTGGAGGTGTTGTTATTTTTTTTTTTAGTTTTGGTGGTGGTGATGTTAAATAATGGTGGTGTTTTGTTTTTCTTTTTTTCTTATGTTTTTTTTCTGTTTTTTGTTTTGGTTTTAGTTTTTAAATTTTTTTTTTTGTAAATTTTGTCTTGAATCACCCACTGTTATTGTTTGTTGGTGGTTATTTATTTCCAAATTTTATTTATCTCATATTTCGTTTTTGCCTTTGTTTTTTTTTCTCTTTTAATTTAAGTTTTGGTTTTTTTTTTTGTTAGATTTGGTCTCGTGGTTTGATGTTTCAGATCTGGTATTTTAGATATAGGTTTTGAAAATTACACTTTTTGTTGTTAGAATTACACTTTTTTTTTTGTTAAAATTACACTTTTTTCTGTTAAAATTACACTTTTCTCCATTAAAATTACACTTTTTGTTGTTAGAATTACACTTTTTTCTAATGAAAAAAGTGTAATTCTAGCAGGAAAAAGTGTAATTCTAACGGAAAAAAGTATAATTCTAACAGAAAAAAGTGTAATTCTAACGGAAAAAAGTGTAATTACAAAGAAAAAAGTGTAATTCTAGCAGAAAAAAAGTGATTACCGTTAAAATTACACTTTTTTCTTTAGAATTACACTTTTTCCTTTAGAATTACACTTTTTTTCGTTAGAATTACACTTTTTTCTGTTAGAATTACACTTTTTTCTGCTAGAATTACACTTTTTTTCATTAGAATTACACTTTTTTCTGCTAGAATTACACTTTTTTCGTTAGAATTACACTTTTTTTCGTTAGAATTACACTTTTTTCTGCTAGAATTACCCTTACTTCTATTGGACTAATGTTACACTCTCAATGGACTTGGTTATATTCTCATTGGACTTATGGACTAATGTTACACTCTCAATGGACTAAAATTACATTCTCAGTGGACTGAAATTATACTTTTCTTGACTAAAATTACACTTTTCTGGACTAAAATTACATTCTCCTGGACTAAAATAACAAATTCATTGAACTGAAATTACACTTATATGGACTAAAATAACACTTTTTGTTGTTAAAATAACACTCTTAAAATGCTAAAATTACAATAACTTGTGATAAAATGACAAAAATTCAAAATATTATTCGTTAAAATCACTCGAAAAAGATTGAAGTTAAACTTGTAAAACGCTAAATTCTCGAAAATATTTCTTAAAATTACACTTTTTGCCGTTAGAATTACACTCGTAAAATCCTAAAATGTCGAAAATTTGTCTCGAAAAAAAAAAAAAACAAATCGAAAACTTGTCTCGAAAAAAAAAAAAAAAAAAAAAAGCAAACAGAAAAATGTTAACAAAATTTTCATAAACTTTGAAGTATAAGACAAAATATAGTGTTAATTGTGTATGATAATGAATTAGTGAATGTATTATTAAAACTAGAGAGAGAAGTGAATTCATTAGTGTTAAGTGTGTTTTTTGCTTTCAATCTCAACCTTCCACCATGCATGATCCAAGGGTTGTGGGAAGGACTTATGGACTCAAAAAAAAAAAAAAGGGACTTAGAAGAACTTATCTATATATATATATATATATATATATATATATATATATATATATATATATATATATATATATATATATATATATATATGAGTTGTGTGATTAGTACTGACCCCGGTTGTTGTTTTGTAAACCTGCGGTGATCCATTCGGGGATGGTGAGCAGATATTGAGCAAGAATGAGATGAGTACTGGGATAGCTGGGATTGCCACGACATGATGATAGGAGTCTTCCGCTGTAGCTTATTAGTTTATTTACATTTCAGTTAGAACAATCAGTTTGAGAACATGTACTACACTTTTGGTTTGGTTTTGAGAATTGTAACTCTTCAATAAGTATTTATATTTAAACGTTGTTTCTTCATTGTTTATTTGACTATCATTGCCTCGGGTAACCGAGATGGTAATATCTTCATACCTGAGTGTCCTGGTAAGGCACTTGGAGTATGGGGGTGTTACAAATGGTATCAGAGCGACGATGCTGAAACCTGTAACCAATGAACCTAATGAACATAGCGAGTCAATTAAAATGAACCCAGGGTAAAGGTTGTAGGAGCTAATGCAAAGGCTTGGGAGACGTCCTGAAGCCGCGAACTCGCCCTACAATTTTGAACCGGTCACATGGGGGGTGTATATCAAGGTCATATGTGTTGTTTGGTTAACTTGTGTGTGAATGTGATGAAGTGTGTGTAATTGTTGGATGTTTGAAGTAGAAATTTGAGAATGTGAAGAAAGGTTGATGATATATGGAAACTTGTTGTTGGAATGATAACATGTTGGATGTTTACAAGGTGGCGTTTAATAACATGATATAATGATCTCGTAGATCGTATGAAAAGATGCGTAGCATTATACGTTTAGTTATGATATAATATGTGGTTTTATGAAGTTTTTAGCATGTTAGTATATGACATAGCATGCGGGTAGCGTTTCTGAGTTAGCATGACTCGATCGAGTGGGACTGACTTGATCGGGTGGGTTTTGATGATTTCGAGTCCAGAATCGTGTTTTTGGGCACTCGATCGAGTACCTGGGGCACTCGATCGAGTAGGGGGTCACTCGATCGAGTAGCCTAGCTACTTGGTCGTGTATGTTAGAGATCAGAAGGTTTGTTTGGGGTCTGATGTTGGGGCACTCGATAGAATATGGAGGGCACTCGATCGAGTAGCCCGTTACTCGATCGAGTATGTTTGGACACTCGATCGAGTGGGTTCTGGACATCGTGTTTTCGTGTTTTGAGGTTTAGTACGTGTGTTTATGTCTACCCTTTCTTATATAGTTTCAAGATGACGCCCAAGAAAAACGCTTACTATGCCAGAGCTGAGACCATGAATATGGATGATATCGTTAAGATGTTGGAGCACCAAGATGCTCTTACTGAGGCTTTAAAGACTGTGGGGAAGGATAAGGATAAAGATAAGGAGAAGGAGGTTGATCATTCTAAAATCAGCCTCTATATAGCGAGGTTGAACCCGAAAGAGTACAAGGGAGTTGGGGAGCCTAACCTTCTTGATAGTTGGCTTAGAGAGATGGAGAACATATTAGATTTGGTTCACTGTCCTGACGAGATGAGAGTGGAACAAGCTGCGTTCTATCTGAGGGAGACAGCTGGCAAGTGGTGGGATACAGTGAAAGTGAGTGCTAAGGAGATATATACAAACCAAGGTTTACCTGCTATACCTTGGGAGGAGTTTCGTAAGGCTGTGAGAAAGGAGTTCGTACCGGAGCATGTGAGGAGTAAGTTGAGGGAAGAGTTTGACAGTTTTAAGATGACCGCCGAGATGTCCGTGGCCGAGTACTACAGGCGGTTCAATGAGAAGTCTAGGTATCTTTGAGGACATGGGTTTGAGTGAGGAGAATCTGGCGTTGAGGTTTGAGAGGGGGTTGACCACTAAGATTATGGATAAGTTACCCGTGGGAATCCTTACTGATGTTAAGGAAGCTTATGAGAGGGCTGGGAGAGCTGAGAGGTTGATGGAGATGGCTCAGGAGAGGTCAGGTGGTGAGAAGAGGAAGTCTGAGAGCGAGGGTGGTGGCCAATCTAATCACAAGAAAGGCAACCACAATCAGTCTAAGGGGTTTTCTTCTGGGTCAGGGTTCAGTGCTGGGGCTTCCTTTGGGCGCGGCCGTGGAAGTGTTAGTGGTAGTTGGGGAATGACCTGTTATAGCTGTGGTGGTGTAGGCCACAAGAGACATTAGTGCACAAGTGCACCGGGATCTTTCCAGAGACCAGCGCAGAGCTATGCGAGCAACAAACCGGCTGGGTCATGGCCAAACCGGGGAAGTCAGAGTTACCAGAGTGGAGGCAACCGCAACGGCGGTAATTCTTATCAGAAACCACCAACGAACAACAACAACAATCAAGGGTTGGGTGCTAAGCCGACCACTTTAGCTAGTACTGTCCAGGGAGGTGGACAGAAGACCAGTGGAAAGTTATTCATGATGGAGAGGAAAGCAGCTGAGGAGAATGCACACGTTATCACCGGTACTTTCCTTGTTAATGGTATTCCTACCTTTGTTTTTTTTGATTCGGGGGCTTCTCAGTCGTTTGTATCTTCAAGTCATGTTAAACGGTTGGGTTTGAGGGTATATGAGTCTGTTAGTGAGCAAGTTTTTATACCTTCGGGGGAGTCTGTATCATGTGGGAGGTTGTTTAGAGATGTATCTATGATAGTTGGGCAAGTCGATCTACCTGTAGACTTGCTAGAGTTTCCTTTTGACGGTTTTGAGATGATAGTCGGGATGGATTGGTTAGGAAAGTATAAAGCTAAGATAGACTGTCATCAAAAGAAAATGTCTTTAAGAGGTCCTAAGGGTGTTAGTGTGTCTTATCGTAGGTTTCTAGTCAAACCCAAAGTTAAGTTGATTGCAGCTGTCACCTTAAAGTCTTATCTGAGGAAGGGATGTCCTTTGATCTTGTGCCATGTGAGAGATGATCGGATAGAGAGTCCGACAATTGATGAGATACCAGTGGTGGGAGATTTTGCCGACGTTTTTCCTGATGAGATTCCGGGGTTGCCACCGAAGAGGGAGATACGGGGCCAATCTCTAAGGCACCGTACCGTATGGGTCCTAAAGAGATGGAGGAGCTCAGGAAGCAGTTAGAAGGTTTGATAGAGAAGGGATACATTAGACCAAGTGTATCGCCGTGGGGAGCACCAGTTCTTTTTGTGAAGAAGAAAGATGGGAGTTTGAGGTTGTGCATAGATTACAGGGAGCTGAACCGAGTGACGGTGAAGAATAAGTATCCTTTGCCAAGGATAGATGACCTGTTTGATCAGTTGAGTGGTGCATCAGTCTTTTCTAAGTTTGATTTGAGGTCGGGGTACCATCAGGTGAAGATTAGAGAGGTGGACATACCAAAGACAGCTTTCACGTCGAGGTATGGCCATTATGAGTATGTGCCGTTTGGGTTGTCTAATGCACCCCCATACTCCAAGTGCCTTACCAGGCCCACTCAGGTATGAAGACATTACCATCTCGGTTGCCCGAGGTATGATAATCAAATAAACAATGAAGAAACAACGTTTAATTATAAATACTTAGAGAAGAAGTACAATCCTCAAAACCGAACTGAAAGTACAATACATGTTCTCAAACTGACTGTTCTAACTGAAATATAAATAACTAATAAGCTACAGCGGAAGACTCCTATCATCATGTCGTGGCAATCCCAGCTATCCCAAGACTCATCTCAATACCACTCAATATCTCGCTCACCATCCCCGAATGGATCACCGCAGTTTTACAAAACAACACCGGGGTCGCATACTAATCACACAATTCAATATATACCAACAATAAGATAAACAGACGACTTAACATCACACACACACACACAATCACACCAAATCCAATCATCTCAATCACGACATCCCACCGGACCACCACGCCAATGGGGGACCGCAACCGTACCCACCAAATCCCCGCTCCACATAGTGAGCGATAACCCTATCCATTAATGTGCACATCCCTTCTGTGGCGGGTTCCACAGAAGGCGAAACTAGGGCGTGAAGCCACTCCCGCAAGTGACCCCACTCAGCCGAGGCCACGCCTCGCGAACCATCAACAACGATCACAACCACAATCATAATACAAATATTATATCAAACAACCAAATACAATACATCAACCAATATCCCATTATGGGACTAATACTGAGTAGAAAATCCTGCCTGGTAAGCACACAATCAGACGGTCTCTACTACTGAATCAAAAAGCCTCCTCTATGAACCCTCCTCCTATCATACAACACATAAAGACTACCAAATCACATACTACACATAAACCCCCAAATCTCTAAATTAGGGTTTAACCAAATCAAAGGAAATACAATAAAAAGGGTACATAGATCTTACCCTCGACGCAAGGAACTCAACGGTATAATCAACGCTAAGAACTGAGCTTCCAAACTCCGGGGATTGCTAATTATGCGATTAGGATGAAGAACTTGTTTGCTTTCTCTCTTAAACAGTAATTTAGGTTTTGCAAAAGTGATTTAGAATAATGACGACAAAGCTTATATACCTTAATCGCATATTTAACAAAACCCGAGAAAATTCCCTCAGAAATGCTACTACTCGATCGAGTACCCAAGGATACTCGATCGAGTACCCCCCTACTCGATCGAGTACCCCAGCTACTCGATCGAGTACCCAATAGGTCAGAAACTTTTCCAAAACGCAACTTACCCTTACTCGACAGAGTAAGGCCTACTCGATAGAGTACCCCAAGACTTATAAATACGGAGTATTACACGTGATCTCTAGGGAGGGAGTAGCTGTGGATACGGCAAAGATTGAGGCAGTGACAAAGTGGGAACCACCAAAGAATGTTGCTGAGATCAGGAGTTTTCTGGGTTTAGATGGATACTACAGACGGTTCGTGAAAGATTTCTCCAAGATAGCTAGACCTATGACAGCGTTGATGAGAAAAGAGAACATGTTTCGTTGGGATGAGAGTTGTGAGACGGCGTTCCAAACATTAAAGGAGCGTTTGACCACAGCTCCTGTCTTAGCATTGCCTGAAGGGAGCGAGAACTTTGAGGTTTATACAGATGCCTCAAAGAATGTGTAACGCCCCGTAAATTTCGGACCGTTAATATATTTCGAAAATAATTAATTAATCAAGTAAAATTTGACAATAATGTATTTAAAGTAAAAATAATTCAAAGAAATATAATTTTATTATATTTTGGAGAAAAGTATTTATTTTGATAGTTTTGAAATGTTTAAAAATAGTTTAAACCGTGTAAAATCTTTTATTTCGAAATAAGGGCGTATCGGGGGGAAAATGACAATTCGTGTGAACGTTGGGTAAACGAATTTGGAGATGGGTCGTATGAATACTCAATTTTATTGTAATCTCGTGTTTAAGAACTTTGGTCTTGACGGAATTTGCATTTGACTTACGGATTTAATTATTATTGAAACGAGTCAAAACCGACTCGAAAAATCCCGACTCAAACCCGACTCCCTCCTTTCCTTTCTCCCTTTCACGCATCAAACCCCCTTCCCCTTTAGTTTTTTCTGTTTTTCCTTGCTTCCCACCGTCATCTTCAATCTCACAAAGACCAAAACACCTTTTTTGGTAAAATCAAGCTCAAATTCACCATATCTCCTTCGTTTCTTGTCCGTTTTTCGCGAAATTTACCTTTCCGGAATCCTCTCGCCACGATCTACAACTTAGTATGTTCTAATTTCAGTTTTCATTAAGTTTTTTTTAGACCAATTTTCGGAAATTCGGTATTTGTGCTTAATTATTGTGTTTTTATTGTTTAATTAGGTGAAGATTTGGAAGACGAGTTCGGGGATTCGTATATCGTAGAGGATAGCGGCTAGTTGTTGTTTAGGGTTTGGGTTTTGAGGTGCTAATTGCTCTTTTTCTAGCTTAAGGTAACATATTTCGAGTTACTCGACGAAAGATCGTCACATGTTTTTGATTTTTGTATGTTTGGTGAATTTTTGTTTGGGTAGTAATTTTCACATGTTAAACTTAGTTGCATGCAAGCTTAATTTGTGCCTTTTGGTAGTTTAAATTATCAAATTTGAATTGGGGACGATTAATTAATTTTCAGACGGTCTTATAATGTATAAAAATGAAAAAAAAAGAGAAGAAATGGTGCGGCAGCGGGCCCGGCAGCAGCCGGCAGGCCCACGGCAGCCCCGGCCGGTCTTGGGGTTGGCCCGGGTTGGTCCGTGCTTGTTTTGCGGTTTTTCGTACAATATTGGTCATTTCGGGTTAATTAATATTAGAATAGTATAAGTAACAAAAAGAGTAGTAATTTGAATTGAAGTATACTAGTAACAAAAATTATGTTAATGGAAAAAAATTGTGCTTATATTAATAGTTATCACATGTTAGGGTAGTTTACAAAAGGAAATTTGTAATTAATAGGCTCAAAATGAATTTTATAGCTATAATTGAAATGTTTTGTTGATTGTGCTTGCAAAACTCGAGCCTTAGTCCCTTTGATGATGCGATGTCAATTAATTGAGTGATTGGTCAGCCGCAATTTGACCCGTACCTGTCGCAGGGCTGGGGTTGCGGGTAAAAATTCGGTTGAATGATTTAGATAATCGGCCTTTTTCTTGTTTTAGGCCATTTATTATATCTCTATTTCACATGTGTAATTAGTTGAATTTAAATAACTTCTTATTTAGTTAGTTGAAATTAAATAGCTTCTTATTTTGTAGTAATGGCCCTAGATTTCCCTAAAGCCTTTAATATTGTTAAAATTGCTAGAATTGGAAGTTAGTATTGAACTCTTATTGAGGAACTGTTGGATTGTATGCTGTAAATAGACATTTATATAGCCTTTCACATGATAGAATATTAGAATTTATGTTGGTAAGTAGGACTTTTTGCCCTCTTAAGGTTAAGTGGGTGTCTTACTTGACTTGTGTGGTGAGTCTTGGGTGGTGTGGGTTAAAATATTCAAGCTGGGACTAGCTGTGACTAGGTCCTAGGTGAGTATTTCGGCCTTCATCATAGATAGGTCTTTATAGTCTCTGACGAGTATATGTTCACTGCTTGATAGCCTTTGTGTTCCTGACTAGTGGATGTTTATCCAAGTTGGGGCATGACCTCAGGTACTAATTTTGATAGTATGGGGTCAGCTTAAGTATTAGCCGACCCTTCGGCGGTGTCCTTAGGGTACTCACTTCACTTTGTTTTAAAAAAAGTTGTGGGTCTTGGGTGCGGTGGTGTGTATCCGCATGTCTAGGTCTGCGCAGATTTTAGGCTAGGGTTGTGTTGTCTCTTGGCCATGTTTTCTTAATAGTAACCGCTGAGCCAAGATACCGGTTCGATTACCTTCCCTACCTCGTGGTATAGACTTGAGTTACAAAGTGACTATTGACGGGACTAAGAACTTATGCCTGTCTTTGTTATATTGCCCTTTCTTGTATGGTGATTTTATGAACTGTAATAGGTGAGATGTAAGCCGGTTCTGATTGATAAAGTTTGGATTACTATTTGTTATCTGATTCACATGATAGTTTAGTTTGGTCAGTTTAGGGGTCATTTGTTAGAATACATGATAAGTAAATGGTTTATCAAATTGTTTACATGTTACATTACATGTTACATTAATTTTGACGATTCGTGGCTGGGAGGACTCGAAGTTACTCCCCACTGAATTGTGGCTTTCGTGTTTGTATAAAATGCGATTGACAGGTTGTGGATGCTTAGTTGGGGTCACAGACGGGCTAGTGAGCAAGGAACCTTGGACCTAGTTTTGGCTATTCTATTAGTAAACTTTTTATACTTTTGGTTTGTATATAATTTGAAGGGACATATGTCTCCCTTTCTATTTTTGGTTTGTATCCTTATATTCCCGCGTCTTTAGTTATATATGTAAGTTAGTTTATCAGCTGTTGCAGGGTTATGACACTCTTCTTGAGTTGGAATTGGTTGTGAATGGTTTAGTTAGAATTTTTTTTTGAAATTGCAGGTTTTTGGACTAGTTGAACCATTTACAAACATATCCTACCAGTTTTTCTGTAGAATTTACGTATATAATTAAGGCTAGATTTGAGGGTGTCACAGTTGGTATCAGAGCCTATTGCTCCCGATGCACGTTTGTGCACCCCACTTAGAATCACTTGACCTTTAAATAATAAACTTGAGAGAAGGGTAGGATGGGTAGAATTAGGATTTTATGTGGTAGTCTGTTTGTGATTGTTAATTGTTAGGTTTGTTGATTGTTAGTTATTAGTTTTGGTGCCACTAAAGGTTGGTTATGCCAAATGTAGAATGCTTCCACTTTCTTGATGTTTCTTTTCGTATTCAGTGTATCTTACCTTAATCTTCCATTTTCGTTGGTCATTCGTCTTTCAAATTCCTCTTATCTCGCCTAGGTAACTACCTTTCAATTCTTTCTCCCGTTTCATCTTAGGTTCGTTTTCTTCTTATAATAAAGTCCATGTGGACACCTTCTTTTTATACCGCAGGATAGTTCCCTTGTTCAAGAGAACCCAGTGTTGAGAGAGTGTATCATTGGAGGGCGTGAACGAGTGGAGAAATTGATTGTTTAAGGTTTGAGTTGTATAGGAGAATATAATTTGGGATCCTTTGGTTAGTCTTGTTAGTTGTGCTTGATATGAGAATTTAGTGAATTGAGAAATACCTTGGGATTTATGTCTATAGAGAGCTTGTTTGTTATAGATGATTCAGTATGGGTACTACCTTAGAACATAGGATGGAATGAACCTAAGCTACTTCATTTGAGAGTCTCAATATTTCTTGTGGAGAATTAAAGGTATGATAGTTAGCCCTAATCCTTGTGGGCCTTGAAAGGAATACAATAGGACATTGATGTTGATTAATGGATTGGTATTGTACTTTGGAATTAGTTAGTTTGTTAAACCTTTTAAGTTGACCAAATCTAGTATAGAGTAGCCCTTGTTGACCTTATGAAACATATCTGAATTTGGGAATTTTGGTGGAATGTTGTTCGATATAGTTCGTGAGTTAAAGGATGTGATTCCAATTTATGGTATCGGAAACTAGAAGTATTAAGTGGTGAGATGATGGAGTAAACAAGCCAGGGTACTTGGAGATGACATAGTAAGTGAAGTTCAATGACGAGAATTGTAAAGGAGATACTTTGGGACATGGATGGTAACAAATGAATTTGTGTGGTGAATTGATTTTGGCTCTTAGAATCAATTGAGTTGAGGAATACTTACCATTGTGGAATCCTTGTTAGTCCTACGATGTAGTAGACATTTAGGGCTTTGTTGAGCACCTTAGTGAAGTAACCTTATCATATCGATCATAAGCTTTGATGAGTGTTTAGTAAGCGGTAACCCTTTCATTGTGCCGCTTCTATTCTCCTTTCCTTCTCTTTAACGATCGTTGAACCTTGTCTTTATGCTAAATTTTACGTATCTTCTTCTTTCCCGAGATATCTTCTTAACTCGAATACCTCTTATTTTTGTCAACCGTTATCTTTACGGTCGACTCCTTAGTTTCCTAACTTGCGCATGCATGCACCCTTCAGAAATGTTTTACTTTTTCTCTATTCCGTTATCACTCCTTACCTCCTTAGTATAGTTGGTACCCTGTTGACCATGTTTACAGAGTTTGTAAGATGTGATTTGAGGATATAGGTTTGACTAAGTAGCCGAGTTTGGGTTGGGCTTTCATAATCACTTTGGAGATGAGGGTTTGATAATGTATATGTTACCGTGTGAGATATGTTAAAGGTGGGATTATTAGTTGGTCTTAGTGAGCGATATTGATTACTATTGAGGTAATGGTATGGTTGACACCAATTGTTAGGCTAGGGAACATAATTTCAATTAATGGTTTTAGGAACTCTAAGGTGATATAGTGTTGTTACAATTATGACCTTGTTCCTTGAGAATTTGATGGTAAGTAAGTTTAGGATATCAAATTTGAAAGAATACTCCTTGGGGATGTTGATGACCAGAATGGATTGGTGATGTGATTTGGTATTAGTTGGCTCTTGAGAGTTCTTGAGTTGAGAGAGACTTAGTATTGAGAAGAATTTGTTAATCCTATAGTTTTATAGACCTTGAGGTCGCATTGAGTGCTTGAGATGATGAGACAATGTTGGAGCTGGGTGTAGTTCTGCTTTTGAGAATCCTTAATAAGTAAAAGGATAGAGAAACTTGAGATCCTATTGATTTTTCATAATTTGAGGTTGATATGTTACTACCTTGTTTTGAAATGAGAACCTTGTGGAATTTTTGAGGAACCTTCTCTTGGGAGTGATGTTGTTATTGGAGATATGAGTGTCTGGCGTTTCCTTGGTGTCTAATCTCCCTTCTTCCTTGATCATGAGCGTTACCGCTCATATCTCTCTTCCTTACATCATCATACTCCTCTCGTAAGTTTGATGTTGGTAACCTATGAAACTCTATCTTTGACATCCTTGTAATTATGACTTTAATTCTTACCCCATAAAATTCATCATAGCTCTTTTTGATCGCTTAAGCTTGAATCCTTTTAGCGGACTGCTCCTATGATGTCTAAGTTACTTTTCACTTCGGGGAATTTCTAAATATTTCAAGCTACTAGTTCGATTCATTCTTGAAAGTTTATGTCACTTCTGCAAACCTAACCTATTTTTAAGGATTTGAAAATGAAATTTTGATTTATTTCCGTAAGGTATTCCTTTTTCTTACTTTTGTTCCGAGTTACTAAGCCTTAGTTAATCATAATTTAGTAAGATATCGTTCTTACTATAGAATTTTAAACTGAAATTTTGAAAATACTTTTATGATTTTCAATGGTTTTAACATTAGTGAATGTTGAATCTCGTTGTTAGTGACGTCCCAATAATGGGTTTTCTCATTTATTGGTGTAGAAATATTTTTATATCTTGATATGAATATGGATGTTCTTGTCTGATCAACAAGAGTATCACCGTTTCATTGAAAAAATACCTATATTTTCTTATAACTATAATTTCTCCTTCTAAGTTTCGAGGACGAAACTTTTTAAAAGGAGGGGTGATTGTAACGCCCCGTAAATTTCGGACCGTTAATATATTTCGAAAATAATTAATTAATCAAGTAAAATTTGACAATAATGTATTTAAAGTAAAAATAATTCAAAGAAATATAATTTTATTATATTTTGGAGAAAAGTATTTATTTTGATAGTTTTGAAATGTTTAAAAATAGTTTAAACCGTGTAAAATCTTTTATTTCGAAATAAGGGCGTAGTATCGGGGGAAAATGACAATTCGTGTGAACGTTGGGTAAACGAATTTGGAGATGGGTCGTATGAATACTCAATTTTATTGTAATCTCGTGTTTAAGAACTTTGGTCTTGACGGAATTTGCATTTGACTTACTTGATTTAATTATTATCAAACGAAATCAAACCGACTTTCAAAAATCCCGACTCAAACCCGACTCCCTCCTTTCCTTTCTCCCTTTCACGCATCAAACCCCCTTCCCCTTTAGTTTTTTCTGTTTTTCCTTGCTTCCCACCGTCATCTTCAATCTCACAAAGACCAAAACACCTTTTTTGGTAAAATCAAGCTCAAATTCACCATATCTCCTTCGTTTCTTGTCCGTTTTTCGCGAAATTTACCTTTCCGGAATCCTCTCGCCACGATCTACAACTTAGTATGTTCTAATTTCAGTTTTCATTAAGTTTTTTTTAGACCAATTTTCGGAAATTCGGTATTTGTGCTTAATTATTGTGTTTTTATTGTTTAATTAGGTGAAGATTTGGAAGACGAGTTCGGGGATTCGTATATCGTAGAGGATAGCGGCTAGTTGTTGTTTAGGGTTTGGGTTTTGAGGTGCTAATTGCTCTTTTTCTAGCTTAAGGTAACATATTTCGAGTTACTCGACGAAAGATCGTCACATGTTTTTGATTTTTGTATGTTTGGTGAATTTTTGTTTGGGTAGTAATTTTCACATGTTAAACTTAGTTGCATGCAAGCTTAATTTGTGCCTTTTGGTAGTTTAAATTATCAAATTTGAATTGGGGACGATTAATTAATTTTCGACGGTCTTATAATGTATAAAAATGAAAAAAAGAGAAGAAATGGTGCGGCGGCGGCCCGGCAGCAGCCGGCAGGCCCACGGCAGCCCCGGCCGGTCTTGGGGTTGGCCCGGGTTGGTCCGTGCTTGTTTTGCGGTTTTTCGTACAATATTGGTCATTTCGGGTTAATTAATATTAGAATAGTATAAGTAACAAAAAGAGTAGTAATTTGAATTGAAGTATACTAGTAACAAAAATTATGTTAATGGAAAAAAATTGTGCTTATATTAATAGTTATCACATGTTAGGGTAGTTTACAAAAGGAAATTTGTAATTAATAGGCTCAAAATGAATTTTATAGCTATAATTGAAATGTTTTGTTGATTGTCAGCGAAAACCGAGCCTTAGTCCCTTTGATCGATGCGATGTCGATTAATTGAGTGATTGGTCGTCGCCGCAATTTGACCTGCACTGTCCGCAGGTCAGGGTTGCGGGTAAAAATTCGGTTGAATGATTTAGATAATCGGCCTTTTTCTTGTTTTAGGCCATTTATTATATCTCTATTTCACATGTGTAATTAGTTGAATTTAAATAACTTCTTATTTAGTTAGTTGAAATTAAATAGCTTCTTATTTTGTAGTAATGGCCCTAGATTTCCCTAAAGCCTTTAATATTGTTAAAATTGCTAGAATTGGAAGTTAGTATTGAACTCTTATTGAGGAACTGTTGGATTGTATGCTGTAAATAGACATTTATATAGCCTTTCACATGATAGAATATTAGAATTTATGTTGGTAAGTAGGACTTTTTGCCCTCTTAAGGTTAAGTGGGTGTCTTACTTGACTTGTGTGGTGAGTCTTGGGTGGTGTGGGTTAAAATATTCAAGCTGGGACTAGCTGTGACTAGGTCCTAGGTGAGTATTTCGGCCTTCATCATAGATAGGTCTTTATAGTCTCTGACGAGTATATGTTCACTGCTTGATAGCCTTTGTGTTCCTGACTAGTGGATGTTTATCCAAGTTGGGGCATGACCTCAGGTACTAATTTTGATAGTATGGGGTCAGCTTAAGTATTAGCCGACCCTTCGGTGGTGTCCTTAGGGTACTCACTTCACTTTGTTTTAAAAAAAGTTGTGGGTCTTGGGTGCGGTGGTGTGTATCCGCATGTCTAGGTCTCAAGTGATTTTAGGCTAGGGTTGTGTTGTCTCTTGGCCATGTTTTCTTAATAGTAACCGCCGAGCCAAGATACCGGTTCGATTACCTTCCCTACCTCGTGGTATAGACTTGAGTTACAAAGTGACTATTGACGGGACTAAGAACTTATGCCTGTCTTTGTTATATTGCCCTTTCTTGTATGGTGATTTTATGAACTGTAATAGGTGAGATGTAAGCGGTTCTGATTGATAAAGTTTGGATTACTATTTGTTATCTGATTCACATGATAGTTTAGTTTGGTCAGTTTAGGGTCATTTGTTAGAATACATGATAAGTAAATGGTTTATCAAATTGTTTACATGTTACATTACATGTTACATTAATTTTGACGATTCGTGGCTGGGAGGACTCGAAGTTACTCCCCACTGAATTGTGGCTTTCGTGTTTGTATAAAATGCGATTGACAGGTTGTGGATGCTTAGTTGGGGTCACAGACGGGCTAGTGAGCAAGGAACCTTGGACCTAGTTTTGGCTATTCTATTAGTAAACTTTTTATACTTTTGGTTTGTATATAATTTGAAGGGACATATGTCTCCCTTTCTATTTTTGGTTTGTATCCTTATATTCCCGCGTCTTTAGTTATATATGTAAGTTAGTTTATCAGCTGTTGCAGGGTTATGACACTCTTCTTGAGTTGGAATTGGTTGTGAATGGTTTAGTTAGAATTTTTTTTTGAAATTGCAGGTTTTTGGACTAGTTGAACCATTTACAAACATATCCTACCAGTTTTTCTGTAGAATTTACGTATATAATTAAGGCTAGATTTGAGGGTGTCACAGAATGGGTTGGGATGTGTGTTGATGCAGAATGGTAAAGTGATTGCCTATGCTTCTAGGCAATTGAAACCTTATGAGGAGAACTACCCTACTCATAATCTGGAGTTGGGTGCGGTGGTGTTTGCTCTCAAGATTTGGAGACATTACCTTTATGGAGCAATCTTTAAGGTATTTTATGATCACAAGAGTCTCAAGTACATCTTCACTCAAAAGGAGTTGAACATGAGACAGAGGAGGTGGATGGAGCTGATTGGCGATTATGACATGGAAATCATCTACCATGAAGGGAAGGCCAATGTTGTTGCTGATGCTTTGAGTAGGAAGAGTGTACATTCTCTGTGTACAGCTCTATCTTTGATGAGGCTGAGAGATGAGGTAGCAAGGTTTGGGATACATATGATGCAGAAAGGTGATGCCATGGGTGATATGACAGTACAGCTTGAGTTTTATGATGACATTCGAGGTAAGCAGGCTTTGGATCCTAAGATAGTTGAGTGGAGAGCTGAAGTAAAGAAAGGGACAGTGTCCCGATTTTTTATTCATACAGATGGTAGTTTGAGGTTCGATGGTAGGTGGTGTGTCCCTAATGATGAGGAGTTGAAAAATACTATCATGACAGAGGCACATTGTACACCATATTCAGTACATCCGGGTGGTGACAAGCTATACAAGGATTTGAAGAAAACGTTTTGGTGGCCTGGGATGAAGAAAGAGACAAATTTGAGTTTGTGTCCGTTGTTTGACATGCCAAAGAGTTAAAGGGGAACAGCGACGACCACAAGGTAAGATTCAGTCTTTAGAGTTACCTGAGTGGAAGTGGGAATCCATTTCCATGGATTTCATTGTGGGTTTGCCAAAGAGTCAACAAGGTAACAACATGATTTGGGTAATAGTGGATCGACTGACCAAGTCAGCTCACTTTGTTCCAATGAAAGATACATGGACTAAGGCACAATTGGCTATGGCCTATCGAAAGAACGTGCTTAAGTTACATGGAGTCCCTAAGGACATAGTGTCTGACAGAGATGCGAGATTTATATCGAGGTTTTGGAAAGAGTTGCGAATCGTTGGGAACAACTTTGAAGATGAGTACAAAGATTTCATCCTGCGACGACAGACAGACAGACAGACCGAGAGAACAATCAAGACTCTTGAGGATATGTTGCGAGCTTGCGTGATGGATTTTGGTGGTAGCTGGGAACAGAGGTTGGACTTGATAGAATTTTCTTACAATAACAGCTATCACACTAGTATTGGTATGGCACCGTTTGAGGCTTTGTATGGGAGGAGATGTAGGAGTCCAATCTGTTGGGACGATAGTGCTGAGGCAGTGATTTTAGGACCAGAGATGGTGCATGAGATGGTGAAACAGATTAAGATGATCAGGGAACGGATGAGAGCAGCTCAGGATAGGCAAAAGAGTTATGCAGATCTACATCGCCGAGACATAGAGTTTCAAGTTGGGGACAAGGTCCTTTTGAAAGTGTCTCCTATGCGTGGGGTTATGAGATTTGGGAAGAAAGGCAAGCTAAGTAAGAAGTTTATAGGGCCTTATGAGATCTTAGAGCGAGTTGGGGAAGTTGCATATCGTCTGGCTTTACCAGCTGCATTAGAGAGAGTACATAATGTGTTTCATGTATCGCAGCTGCGGAAGTATGTGAGTGACCCGTCACATGTGTTAGAGGCAGAGAGCTTAGAGCTTGATGAGTCTTTATCATATCTTGAGGTGCCTAAGCAGATTATTGACCGAAAGGTTAGAAAGACTAGGAGTGGTGAGACAGTTCTGATTAAGATCCTTTGGTCTAACCACGAGACCGAGGAAGCTACATGGGAACCAGAGGAAGCTATGAAAGAGAGTTACTCTTTTCTTTTTGATCAGGTATGTATGGTTACGGGGACGTAACCTTGTTTCTTTTAGGGGGGTAGGAGATGATCGCGAGCAGTTTTTAAGAGTTTTTATACCCCTTTTTGTATGTTGTGTCGGTATGTTTGTCGGCATGAGTTGGGTTAATAACATGTTTTATGTTGAATTTTGTTTCGATTGTTGAGTCAGAAGTGTTATGGGAGTACCTTAGTTTAGTAGTGGTTTGAACTTCGGGGACAAAGTTCTTTTTAAGGAGGGAAGACTGTAATACTCCGTATTTATGAGTCTTTGGGTACTCTATCGAGTGGGCCTTACTCTGTCGAGTAAGGGTAAGTTGTGTTTTAGAAAAATTTCTGACCTGTTGGGTACTCGATCGAGTTGCTGGGATACTCGATCGAGTAAGGGGGTACTCGATCGAGTACCTTGGGTACTCGATCGAGTAGCCGATTTTACGGGAAGTTTTCTCGGGTTTTGTTAATTATGCGATTAAGATATATAACCTTCCGTCATTGTTTCTAAATCACTTTTGCAAAACCTAATTTACTGTTTAAGAGAGAAAGCAAGCAAGTCCACCATCTTAATCGCATTGTTAGCAATTCCTGGAGTTTGGGAGGTCGGTTCTCATCGTTGGTTATACCGTTGAATTCCTTGCGTCGAGGGTAAGATCTATGTACCCTTTTTATTGTCTTTCCTTTAATTTGGTTAAACCCTAATATAGGGATTTGGGGGTTGTTGAGTAGTATGTGATTTGGTAGCATTTATATGTTGTATGATAGGAGGAGGGTTCATAGAGGAAGTTTTTTGATACAGCAGTAGAGACCGTCTGACAGTGTGCTTTCCAGGTAGGATTTCCTACTCGGTATTAGTCCCATAATGGGATGATTGTTGATGTGTTGAGATTGGTTGTTTGATATAGTAATTGTATTGTGACGGTTGTGATTGTGATTGTGATTGTTGTCTGTGGTTCTCGAGGCGTGCCCTCGGCTGAGTGGGGTCACTTGCGGGAGTGGCTTCACGCCCTAGTTTCGCCTTCTGTGGAACCCGCCACAGAAGGGATGTGCACATTAATGGACAGGGTTATCGCTCACTATGTGGAGCGGGGATTTGGTGGGTACGGCTGCGGTCCCCCACTGGCAGGGATGGTCCAGTGGACAGTCAGTGATTGAGATGATTGGAATTGGTTGGTTGTGTATGTGTGACAGTTAAGTTGTCTGTTTATCTTATTGTATATATATATATATTGAGTTGTGTGATTAGTACTGACCCCGGTTGTTGTTTTGTAAACCTGCGGTGATCCATTCGGGGATGGTGAGCAGATATTGAGCAGGTATGAGATGAGTACTGGGATAGCTGGGATTGCCACGACATGATGATAGGAGTCTTCCGCTGTAGCTTATTAGTTTATTTACATTTCAGTTAGAACAGTCAGTTTGAGAACATGTACTACACTTTTGGTTTGGTTTTGAGAATTATAACTCTTCAATAAGTATTTATATTTAAACGTTGTTTCTTCATTGTTTATTTGATTATCATTGCCTCGGGTAACCGAGATGGTAATATCTTCATACCCGAGTGGTCCTGATAAGGCACTTGGAGTATGGGGGTGTTACACGCATAAACTACCCGCATGTTATCTCACATCTCCCAACATACTAAGCAACATTATAAACGCAACATGTGATATAGCTAAGCATGCAATTCTACCAAGCTTTTCATATAATCACCGAAACAGTTATGTAATATTATCAAACGCCACATAGTAATCATCCAACATGCTTTTCTATTTCAACACAGTTCTATATATCTCATCAATCTTTCATTCATATTTTCAGCCTTCTACTCCAAGCATTCAACAATTACGACATACTTCATCACATCCTCACACAAGCTGACAAACAACACATACGACTTGACATACACCCCCCATGTGACCGGTTCAAAATTGTAGGGCGATTTCGCGACTTTAGGACGTCTCCCAAGCCTTTGCATTAGCTCCTACAACCTTTACCCCGGGTTCATTTTAATTGACTCCCTATATTCATTGGGTTCATTGGTTACAGGTTTCAGGATCGTCGCTCTGATACCATTTTGTAACACCCCCATACTCCAAGTGCCTTACCAGGACCACCCAGGTATAAGGATGTTACCATCTCGGTTACCCAAGGCAATGATAATCAAATAAACAATAATGAAACAACGTTTAAATAGAAATACTTAGTGAAAGGTTACAATCTCAAAACCAAAACCAAAAGTACGAATACATATTCTCAAACTGACTGTTTACTGATTTAACTGAAATGTTTATTAAAACTACTAAGCTACAGCGGAAGACTTCTATCATCAGATCGTGGCACATCCCAGCTATCCCAGTACTCAACTCATACCTGCTCAATATCTGCTCACCATCCCCGAATGGATCACCGCAGGTTTTAAAACAATAATCGGGGTCGATTACTATTTACATAAATTATATAACCAACGAACATAAAACAATACAAATTTCGTACAATCATACACAATCATCCACTCCACTCCATCTCCGTCACCGACTGTCCACTGGACCAGCCCTGCCAGTGGGGGACGCAGCCGTACCCACCAAATCCCCGCTTATCATACCGAGCGATAACCCTGTCCCATTAATGTGCACATCCCCTTCCGTGGCGGGTTCCACGAAGGGCGAAACTAGGGCGTGAAGCCACTCCCGCAAGTGACTCCACTCAGCCGAGAACGCATCTCGAGAACCATAGACAAACAATCACAATCACAATATCAACAACCGTCTGAATCTATCAACAATGTATAATCACAACCGTCTGAATCAATCAACCACACTAACTACAGCACAATCACCACACATTATGTAAGTAATACTGAGTAGGGAAACCCTACCTGGAAAGTACAACAATCAGACGATCTCACCGCTGATATCAAAAAGCTTCCTCTGCGAATCCTCCTCCTAATATACAAACACATAATCACTACCAAGCATACAAACAACAAAAACCCCCAATCCCCAAATTAGGGTTTAACCAACTTTAAAGAAACATCATAAAAACGGTATATAGGTCTTACCCTCGACGCAAGGATCACAACGGTGTAAAGAAAGGTGAAATCCGACCTTCCAAGCTCCGGGATTTGCCAACAATGCGATTAAAGCTAATAACGTAGTTTGCTTTCTCTTCTCACAGTGATTAGGTTTTGAAAAGTGATTTAGGAACAATGACGGAAGTATTATATACTCTAATCGCATTATTAACAAAACCCGAGAAAACCACCCCCGTAAACCGGCTACTCGATCGAGTAGCTAAGGTACTCGATCGAGTGCCCCGTTACTCGATCGAGTACCCACGTTACTCGATTGAGTACCCAACAGGTCAGAAACTATTTTATTCCGCAACACGCCCTTGCTCGACAGAGTAAGGCCTACTCGATAGAGTACCCCAAGACTCATAAATACGTAGTATTACAGTAGTAATCTGTTTTGTCTTATTATCCATATGTGTATTACTTGACCCGTCGCAATCCGTCACAAGGAAGACTTGCTGATTAAAATTTTGGTGTACTTTATAAGCCAATGAGCTAATCCACCCATTATCAATTAATTTTGGGATTGGACCTCCTTAATCTTATAAAATAGACAATCTCTCCTCCTCGATGAGTGATGTCCTAGCCCATGCACCGAATTTAACAATTGGTGCATTGATGCATTCTCATTTAGTCCGATTGTAAGCTTATACTCCCTCTATTATTTTATATATGTCATTCTTACATTTTGAGACAGACACTTCTCTTTTCAATATACCTTAATTTTTCTTGACTCGGAACCTCTCAAATCTCATCCAAATTTTAATAAACAACGACAATTATTTGCTCATACAAAATCCACAAAATGTTACGAGATATTACGGTATATCGTGATATACCGCAATCGAAAGAATATTATTATTATAGAATAAGGTATATTATGCTACTATTATTAGAAGATACGATATTATCTTTAGAATCTTTGGAGTAGTATAAATGTAATACCATTGTAATTGTTTGAGATACGAACGAACGATTATCAATAATACTACGATTACCTTAATGCGCTCCTCCCTCTCCGATTCTAATACAAAATCCTATTTTTTTTCTCTTAACTCGGAACCTCTCAAGTCTCAAGTCTCATCCAAGTTTCAATAAACAGTGACAATTAATTGCTCATACCAAGTCCAAAAATCCACAAAATCGTATTTTTTCCTTATTGTGACATTTCACACGTTCTCAAAAAACGAGTAAAAAATGAGTGTAATTCTCAAGCAAATTCAACTTATTACTTGTACACAATTAACATATTCAATGCACGCATATATCTTTTTCATTCCTCTTCGGTAATCATACATTTAACATTTTCTATCCCATAACTTTTCACATTCCACGATTCTTTAATTCCTAATTTTTCCCAAATCGTGTGTAAAAATTGTGCATATAATAATCTATATATATATATACTACGAGTATATTGCAAGATTAAGTGACAAATCAAATAAAGTTTCAAATTTGAGTTATAGTAGTGACATTGTCCGCTTTATTGATGGGTTACACCAAACACAATCAATTGGTCACTCTTATGTTGTGCGTAACGTTACTTAACGCCATGTTCGAGCCAACAATGTCACAATATAACCTCAAGAAATATACGGTTCGTGTCATTAGTCACACGGTAACCGATCCGATCACAGTACGCTGCCAATCCAAGGACGATGATCTTGGTACCCGTGTCTTACAATCGGGTGAAGAGTTCAATTGGACCTTTAGAGTGAATTTTGTGATGACGACTTTGTATTTTTGTCATTTTTATTTGAAGGAGAATGATAAAAGTTTGACGGTTTTTCAAGTGAATGCGATGGGTTTCATGTGTGATCGAGAATATGTATGGGTCGTTAATGAAATTGGGATTTCTAAAGGTTGTGAAGGTGAGGTTCCGCAAATAGTAACCGGATGGTAATCAATAATCATAGATTAAGGATATCAAATTGTGAAAACATTATTTCTTGAATTTTCATTCTATTTGTTGTTATTGGAAGATGATTAGTGATGTTTTTTCTTAATTTTGTTCTTTTATTATGAATTATGTATGTCTCGTCGTCTCGACTCTAAACAACTGTTATGTGTGAAGTTTACTCTTCTTATGAATGGACTCGTTTTCATCATTCGCGAAGTTTAAAGTCAGAAAAAAGCATCAAGTCTCCATGGTAAACTCAATAATTTTTTGGATTAATTGATAGGAATACTCTGAAGTATCGCCGTACCGCTCAAAATACTCCAAACTTTATTTTAACTACCAATAAAACCAACTAATAATCCCTTTCGCTTTTAGTGCAATATGTGACCAGTTACCTGCTAAATAGGTGAAAAATTTTCTAACTCTCCTAACTCCTCTTTTTCCTTTCTTTTCTTTGTTCACCAAATCAGTAGTAATCACCATTAAAGAGCTCTCTCTTTCTCTTCTCCAACTTAAAAAAACTCCATTGATGATTTCAATTCACCAATGCCATGGATGGCCACATCCTCTCTTAGCTCTCTTCTCATAACTTTCTGAAAACCCCAATACTTTTATCACACCAAATCCCTCAAATCATCATCTTCATATATCAGAAACCCTAATTTGATCAATTATTACAATCAACAACTTCAAGATTCAAACTTTTGTACGAAAATATGGATATGGAGCAAAAGCAAGCTGATTTAGTCGATCAATTTGTGAAACAAGCGTCGGAAAGTAAGGGTCTTCCTTCTCTTCCATTATCGTTGATGGGTAATTGGGTATTAATTATATGTGCTCAAATTTGAAAACGGATCAAGGAGGTTTACCAGCCAACCCATCAGGGACGAAGCTAGGACAAAATAATGACCTGGGCCGATTTAAATTGTCAATGATCCTCATTTTTTTTATAAGTCGTGACACCATTATTTAGCACGGTCCATAAAAATTTCTCTTTATTATTTATTTTTTGTATTCTTGGTGAAGGCTATTTTAATAAATAAAAATAAAAATTGGAACATAGCTAGTATGATTTTTAGAGTATTGTATTAACACAAAATCTCATTGAAGACGAGCGATATCCGTCACAAGCTTGTGACGGATACCGTTTCAATTCCTCTCACAAAATGCCCATTGAGAGGTGAGTGAGAAGCACATGGGGGGTGTCACACCTTGTCCCCTCTCCCTTTTTGTGAGAGGTCACAAGCTTGGCAAGACTAGCTGTTATATTAAACATACAACTAAATTATTATAATTATACATTTCCTTCTCCCATATTTTATAAAACATTGTAACAATAGCTTTATTATATGATTAAAGCAAATAAGTCTTGTATAAGATAATTATATTTAGAGTAATGTTTAACTAAGGTGAGACCTCTAAAGTTATGAAATTATTTACTCCGTACCAAACAAGGACTGCTCATAATGATAAACAGTTCCCTATTCTATTAGAATAATCGTTGACGAAAATGAAATTTTAATAAAAATTATACTCCGTACTTTAATAGTGAAGGGACGGATTATAAATGTATAGTAGTACGGAGTATATGTCAAGGAATAAAGAATCTTTCAAAAAAAAAGTCAAGTATAATACGTTAGCACTTAACCTCTATGGAGTATAATTGTAAAAAAAAAAAAAAAAGCCTATGATGGGCGCTCTCCAGGGATCGAACACGTGAACAACAAGGCATCCACACTCCCAACATACACTTAGCCGCTATGCTAGTTAGAGAAATTTGACTAGTTTTCTACTTGTAGTCTATATATTCCTAGAGTGATCACCCGGGCCATGGCCCATTTGGCCAAAGCCTAGCTTCGTCTTTGCAACCCATATGGGACTTAGACGCCTGTGTCTTATGTGAGTGAAGAAGTTGATTCATTTATAGATCTGGAAAATAGAAAGATGATTATGCATCTGAAGCTAATTCTCTCTGAGCTTAATTTCCGGTGCTTCATAGCTGAACTTGTGATCTTTTGGGGAGATGCTTTGATGTCGGAGAAGGTGATGATAAGACAACAATTCCTTTGTATATGCTTCTCGATTTCCGATAATTCTTATATAATACTTACATTCTATTAAAAAAAACAACAAATATGTGCTCAATTTAATGGAAATTCCAAAGTTGTGTTCTTTAGATTATCAATATGATGATGAATATTTGTTTGATGAAAGAGATTTTATGTGTACGGATGAATTATAATGTTTTCTAGGTGAGTTTATAATGTACAAATCTAAGTTACAAACTTGGGTGAAATAAATTGTTGTTGAGATGGAAGAGAGATAAAATTTGTAAAAAAAATGGTAAAGGAAGGAAGAAGGGGTAAAAAAAGAAGATGAGCACTAAAAGGAAGAAGATGAAGATTGATGGAAGGGAAAAAAATGGGGTACGAAAAAAATTACCTGCTATAGCAAGTTAAAAAATCACAAATTCTGTTCAAAGTGAAAGGTGGTATTAGTTGATTATATTGACAGTTAAAACAAAGTTTGGAGTATTTTGAGCGGTACAGCGATAGTTCAGAGTATTCCTATCAATTAATCCTAATTTTTTTCGCAATATGGTACTGAGTATTATTAATTTGGTTTTTCTAACATGTGCCTTTAGACATACATTAATAACCCAAATGTGGTAAATTTAGTGTTATGCCTTATTTGAGTTGGTATTGAAATAATTTTCTCAAATGAGATTATGACGTGGAAAATATATACTGTAATCTCCTCTAACACGCGCATTCTTAAAAAAAACAAATTTGTAGTAGTCGTTTGACCCGACCAATAACAAGATCAGAACTGAGTTGTTTTAAATTGGGCCATTCTTAACTTGCAAGCTTCTCTTAGCTTGTTCTATTGCACAAAATGTAGTCGTTATAGAGCCAAAGGATGGCGCACTTACAAAGTGAGATCGTCTCATGCAAGAATTACTTGTTGAAATAAAATAATAATTGATAGTTGTTTCAAAAACGAATTGCCATTCATACTACTAGGATTTATAATGCTTATTAAAGATCATTACAACGGATCTAATTCTTGACAAGAATTACTACTAAAACTGAAAGGGTTCATTCAAAGGCCCACTGGTGCTCCTTTCTAATCTCCGCTTCTTCTTCCGGGGTGAAGTCGTTTGTAATGTTGAATACCTTCCTGACTTCCTCTGGTGTCATATTTTTGATCATTTCGGCCACCGTTTGGCAGGTCAACTCCAGGAGACTCTTGATGTTCAGATAATTAGCTGCCTGAGATATCACCATTCACAACATGTTAGAATAAACAATGTCACAGTTGAAGCCGGGACTCGAATGAGATGGTCTATGACTCTATGTGAGACAATCTCATACAAATCGACATCTTAAAACCAGAATTATTTCGACAATTTTTTATCCGCCAAGAATTTCATACAGTACTAGTTTTATACCCGTGCAAAAAATGCATGGGTCATAATAGCAGGGGCTATCATTAAATACATGAACATATAATTGAGCGTGAATAAGTGTTGGAGATTCGAATATTTGATAAATATTAGGTTTGAATATCAGATAATAAACAACCGTATTTTATTAGAATTATATTAAAGATATTTGACATGTTAGACCCGTTGAATGTATGTAAATTGCAACATTTTATATAAATTGTAATATTTTAATATATGTTTTAACATAAGTAATTAAATAAGAATAAGAGATAAGAGGAGGAATTAAGTTGAAGAGAGAGGGTAATTAAATAGAATAGGAAACATGGGGGCACCCCAAGTGAAACTCAACAGCGAATCAAAAATTAAGAAAAAACTTGGCTTTTATACTATCTAGATTATTCAACAACAAAGATACTCAAGTAGTAGTAGTAGAATTAAACTTCAAATCCCTAGAATTACGGCATAACCTAGCAAGGATCAATACAAAAAGAAACCCTAAGTCAACGCAAACCAATTAATTTGAAAGTCAACGAAACCCTTAACTTCAATTTACATAATAAGACGGTATGAAACCATCTTTTTATTGATGAAAAAGACCGTCTCACCCTATAAAACCGTCTTACACAACAGTTATCGAATTACGTCAACAAATTACAAGCGTAATTCAAAAAACCAAAAAAAAGATAAGAAGGTGAACATACCAAGCAGATATCAAAAAGGGTATTTTGGTCAACTTTCATAAATTCCTCATCCCACTTCTTAAGTTCATCATCACCTCCAGCAACCCCAAAGGTACTAGTTGTTGCTGTATCAGCGGTTTTCGCAGCGGCAGCATCGACATGTTTCTTACAATACTCGATAACCTTAGACAATGTTTTAGCAGTAACATTAGGAAGAGGAATTGCATTGTCAGCACATTCATCTTCAATCATATGCTTTATTGTTTGAGATTCCAACGCCACAATCTCGTCCACTTCGAAATCCTCGCCGTCTGATGATTTTAACATGATCTTCTTTGATGTTGTTGTTTCCGCCATTGTTGTTCTTCTTACTTTTTTTGTTTTTTGTGATGGAAGAAAAGTGTGGGGTGAGGTGGGTTTATATAGTTGAACGGATTCTTCGACGGATTTTAGGAAATAGCTAAAGTTTAAACGGTTTAGGTTTCGGATTTTTCTAATTAATTAATAACGAAGTAGGAGACTTGGAAAGTGCACCAAAAGAGACTTGGATTGCGGCTTAATTTGGTATGTAAATCGGATTTTTAATTCGGGTTTTGAGAGTAAAAGTGGAACTTTATATTGGGTAAAAAAACTAACCTAATTTGTGTTTCAGTAAAGATGTCCAAATAGATCGATCAAAAGTAATATAGACCCCGTGCAATGAATATTGGACTGCTCGTCATCGTTTACTTAAATACCTAAAAGGAACAATGATCTATATCTGCATTATAGTAAATTTCCTGCTGTGTTAGAAGGATATTGTGATGCAAATTGAGTTTCAGGTAACGATGAGATCTGTTCTACTAGTGGTTATGTCTTCACCATGGGTGGAGGTGCTATATCGTGGAAGTCTACTAAGCAGACTTGTATTGCATGCTCCACCATGGAATCGATGTTCATAGCTCTTGAGTTGGGAGGACAAGAGGTTGATTGGTTGGAAAACCTATTGGCAGATGTACCAGTGTGGGGAGGACGGTAGACACCGGTCTCCTTACATTGTTGTGACTCACAGGCAACTATTGGTGTTGCTAAGAATAGTGTCTATAATGCGAAAAAACGACACATTCGAATCAGGCATGCTGCAGTTAAACAACTCCTTGATAATGGAGTGATCGGTTTGGACTATGTGAAATCTGAAAACAATCTTGCTCATTCCCTTACTAAGGGGTTGACTAGGAGACTATTCGTTGAAAGGTCGAGGGGAATGAAGCTTAAGCCTTTAACTCAAGAGTGACTAGGTCTAAAGTCTCTATTCCTATGGTGTTGTATGATTCATAGCCTTAAAAGGTGGTGCTTTTGAGACGCACTTGATGAATTATACACCAGGTTGGACTTATGTCCTTAACGGCTCGTGTGAGAAATTCTATCAAGAAGCACTTGAGCCACTAGGTGTGATGATCATAAGACTATGAGAAGTCTTGTGAATACACCTATTAGTACCAAGGTAAACGGAAGGCTCTTAAGGGCATATTGCACTTTGAAATCGCAGAACGATCAAAATCTGAAGGTATGATATGTGTTGTAGGGGTTTTGACCGAAGCTCAGCTAGGAATTCAAATTGCAAGATATTCACTTACGGTAAGTAAGTTGTTTCCTGATTTCACTATATTAAAGTGTCAAGAAATTCTCCTTTTTCATTCTTTTCTTCGCTACCAGATGGGGATTCTTGGAAATGTTGGCTAGGAAAAGCCAATGTTTTTTTTCTTCCTTGTCCAACATTGGTGGATCCTCTCCCATTTCTCTTGTTTACATTGACCATTGTGCTTTATTGGTTAATTCAGAGAACAAATGGGCTTTTGTTGTGTGTTTTGTTCCCGTGGGTTTGGGTCCAAATACATACACGCGCGCGTACGCTGGCCCAAGTGGAGTTACTAGTTAGCCTAAAAGGCTATAGGCTACGCTATGCTACATAAACGATTAGAGTGAATTTCGAGATGACGACTTTGTATTTTTGTCATTTTTATTTGAAGGACAACGACGATAAGAGTTTAACGGGTTTCCAAGTAAATGCGATGGGTTCATGTGTGATTGAGAATATCTATAGGTGGATTACGAAATTGAGATTTCTAAAGGTGGTGAAGGTGAGACTTAGCAAATAGTAACCGGATGGTAATCATAATAATAGAAAATAAATATAATAGTTGGGTCTCAACCATCACCTTAAGAATTTGGTTGGGGTTCAACTATTATATTTATCCTATTAAGATAAAGGTTGTGAAATTGTGAAAACATCATTTCTTCAATTTTAATTCTATTTCTTGTTATTGAAAGATGATTAGTTATGTTTTTTTTGTATGGAGTTCTTTTATTATGAATTATATATGTCTCGATTTAATAACAATTTTTGTGTGATTAGTCTACCTATATATTAGGGTTATTTAATGCCAATAATCAATGCTAAGCCTCTCCTTCCCCATTTAATCCATCCTATTGATTATTCCATATTAATCCTATCGTTACTATCATTTAACTCATATTACTACGGTGGAAGGGCAACCTGTTACAAAGGTCACCCTTCATTTTAATCGCCCAAAAACTTCTTAAACACACCTTTCACCCACTTTTAATCACTTTTAACCTTTCATCTCCCTCTCACTTTCTCTCCCTTTTTCATCTTCTTCCTTTTTCATCTTCTTCATTTTTAGTCAATGCATCCCCTGTAATAACCCACGGTAATTGAAGAGGTCCAGTGATAGGCTTAAATGACTAGTGCTTAAAGGGATTGTAAGTACTACTCATATCAACAAAGTGCACTTTCTTTTATGGTCATCCATGCGAAAGAACTCCAAAGTTAAGCGTGCTTGGCTGGGAGTAGTCTTAGGATGGGTGACCTCCTGGGAAGGTTTCCGGGATGTGCATGAGTGAGGACAAAATGCGCTATAAAGGACCCGTGTTGATCTGTGGGCCATGTACACAGCCTGGTGAGCTATCATAAGTAACCGCTCCCGACCTCGTTTGGGCCGGGGTGTTACATCCCCATTATCGTCAATATTAAGGATACATTGAAGGTTCGATATCTGCACATTCAAGCTCCACCATGGGTCGGGTACAGTGGCGAATACAGAAATATTTTTTTGTGGTGTCCCCTAAATATTATCTCATAAATTACAAAAAATAAGTGTAGAAAATAAAAAACATGTCTTATATTACACATTAATTTTAAAATCAAGTACATCGTTACATCTAAGCGTAGTGAACCCTACGTGTTTTTGTGTTTTGAAAACGATGCATGATACTTTCAATAGAAATTGACTCACATATATCTCTTTCTATATAAGTCACTAAGCAATCATTCAAGTATGTATCGCTCATTCGATTCCGTGACTTGGTCTTGATGTACTTCATAGCCGAAAAGGCTCTTTCCACTATAGCAGTAGCAACCGGAAGAATCAAAGCTAGTTTTATCAATAAGTACACATGTGGATAAATAATATTCTTTCTAGTTTCCACCATGACTCTAGCTAGATCTCCGAGTCCTTTGAGCCCTGCAAATGCATCATGACACCGAACATCCACGATATAATTTTTCAGCTCACCAGATAGAACTCTCACGAGAACAACATCAAAGTCATATGGATAAAAGTTGGCCATTTCCTCTATCTTTGACAAATTAAAAGCACGAAATTTATCCTTTGGACTCAAGCAACTAACACAACGAAGTAACTCTGTATTCACTTCATCAAAACGGTCATTAAGCTCTTGAAGCTGCAAGTCGACAACAGAAAAAAAAAACATCTCTACGATAATGATGCAGATTAGTGTTTTGTGCTGCTCTTCGTTTTGGCCTTCCCGGAGCTACATAATTGTCATTCATTTCAACAACATCAATATCACAAGAATAACAAAATTGATGCACTTTTTCTAAAAGTTCGTCCCACTCGTTATCTTTCATCGCCTAAAGGCGTAGTTTGCAAGTTTCTACTAAGTGCATAACATTCACTATCTCTTGTTTTTCCCTTTGCAAAGCCACTGATAACTCATTCGTGATTGCAAGAACGTCAACCATCAAGTGCAAAATGATAACAAAGTCAAATGAACGCAAATATGCCATAAACCCACGTGCATTCTTCTTATGTGTCGAGTTGGAAACATCATTATAGAAAATTCAAGTACATCAATAACATCAAGAAAACTCGCTTGTAAGTTCAGTACAGATCTATAGTGAGATCCCCATCGAGTGTCACCTGACCTTTTAATACCAAGTTCTTGGTTCAAACCTTTACCCATTTCAATTTCTCCATTACTTATAGCTTGTGCAATTCTGATAGCTCGTAACTCTCTAAACACGCCACGTCGCTTGCAAGAAGACCCAATGACATTTACCACATCATAAACCAAATCAAAAAACCAAACCACATCTACATGACCTTTTGCAGTAGCTACAAGTGTAAGTTGCAATTGATGAGCGAAACAATGAATATAATGAGCAGATGAGTTATCTTTTTGTATCAAAGCTTTCAACCCGCCAAATTGACCTCGCATATTGCTAGCCCCATCATATCCTTGCCCTCTTACTCTAGATAAGCTGAGTTTATACTCGTCAAATAATTCATCAATGGCCGACTTAAGAGATATGGCTGAAGTATTGGTAACATGTGTTATTCCAACAAAATGTTCAACTAGTATTCCTTCTTTATTAACAAAGCGTAAGATAATGGCCATTTGCTCCTTATAAGACACATCACTAGATTCATCAACTAGTATAGCAAAGAAGTCATCTCCAAGCTCCTCAAATATAACTTTAAGAGTCTCCAATGAGATGGCATTAACAATATCTTTTTGGATACCGGGTGAAGTTAATTGTAAATTACCAGAGCGTTTTTTCATCATCACCTTTTTTATGTCTGGACTTAAGAACCCAACAACTTTTAGTAGTTCAATATAATTCGATCGAGTAGCCTTGGGTACTCAATCGAGTAGCCGGTTTACGGGGAGTTTTTCTCGGGTTTTGTTAATTATGCGATTAAGATATATAACCTTCCGTCATTGTTTCTAAATCACTTTTGCAAAACCTAATTTACTGTTTAAGAGAGAAGGCAAGTTTGTTCTTAATCCTAATCGCATTGTTGACAAATCTCGGAGCTAGAGGTGTCGGATTTCATTGTTCTTGGCATCATAGTGTTCCTTGCGTCAAGGGTAAGTCCTACATACCAATTTTATAGCGTTTGGTTGACTTTGTTTAAACCCTAATTTTGGGATTGGGGGTTTTTATGATTTGTTAAGGTTAGATTGTGATTATGTGATTATGTGATAGGAGAAGGATTTGTAAAGGAGAGGTTTTGAGACAGCTGCTAGATAGTCTGATGATTGTGTTGCTTTCCAGGTAGGATTTCCTACTCAGTATTAGTCCCATAATGGGATGTTGGTGATGTGTTGTATTCAGTTGTTTGATATAATGATTGTACTGTGTTTGTGGTTGTGATTGCTGTTGATGGTTCTCGAGATGCGTTCTCGGCTGAGTGGGGTCACTTGCGGGAGTGGCTTCACGCCCTAGTTTCGCCCTCCGTGGAACCCGCCACGGGAGGGGATGTGCACATTAATGGACAGGGTTATTGCTCGGTATGATGAGCGGGGCTTAGGTGGGAACGGCTGCGGTCCCCCATCGGGCAAAATGGTCCAAAGTGGACGATCGGTGATTGAGATTGTTGGGATTGGTGTGGTTGTGTGTGTGTGTGACGGTTAAGCTGTCTGTTTATCTTATCGTTGATATATTGAATTGTGTGATTAGTACTGACCCCGTTTAAATGTTTTAAAAACTGTGGTGATCCATTCGGGGGTGGTGAGCAGTATTGAGCAGTATGATATGATATGACGCGTACGGATAGCCGGGATGAGTCATCACGTGGCGTTAGAAGTCTTCACGTGTCGACGGTGTCTTATAGCTTTGATAGTTTTAGCAGTAGACCGTCTGAGAATGTTTTATTTCAGTTTATTAGTTTTGGTTTTGATCATGTAATCACTTAAACTATTTACTTTTAAATATGTTTCTTTATTGTCTTATGAATATCATTGCCTCGGGTAACCGAGATGGTGACATTCTTATACCTGAGTGGTCCTGGTAAGGCACTTGGAGTATGGAGGTGTTACAAATGGTATCAGAGCAACGATCCTGAAACCTGTAACCAATGAATCTAATGAATCTAGGGAGTCAATTAAAATGAACCCGGGGTAAAGGTTGTAGGAGCTAATGCAAAGACTTGGGAGACGTCCTAAAGTCGCGAACTCGCCCTACAATTTTGAACCGGTCACCATGGGATATGTGTCGGGATCGTTATGTGCATATTGTGTGCTGTGTGTATCTATGTAGTAGTATGTTGCATGAATTGATGATGATGACGTGAATTGTATGTTGGTTGATTGTAAAGCATGAAAGTATAATGATTGATACATGTAATTTGGCATGTTATAATTATGTAAGGAAAAGTGTTCTGTTTATATATATATATATATATAAAGCGATGCGTAAGTATACATGTTGTTGTTGTTGTTTTGAGTAAGAGTACAGAAAGTTGGGAGTGTGAGTTGAACATGTGTTGGGTGAATATATTGAACGAATGTGGTGGATAAATATGTGGCATGATGGATGAATTAGTGGAAAAAGATGAATAATCGTTGTATGATAATATGATTTATGATTAAGCATGTTATATAATGAAAGTTATTTTATAATGTTATTATGCTAGTAACATGTGAATAGGGGACTTGATGTCATGTATTTGTGATTTTGTTTACGAAAGGTGATAGAATAAAAGCATGTGGGAAGCTATGATTGGCAAGCTAAATGAATTATGTGCATGATAAATGTTATTGATTGGCTTTTTGTAGGTCGTAACATGTGGTTAGGGATAGTGGTTTTACAAGTATTGAGTCGCTTTTATTCGCTTTGTTGATGTTTAAGTTGTTTGAAAGAGAAAATCGAATAGTTATGTCGTCTGATTACAGCAAAGTTGTCTTTAAACTGTTATAACTTGAGATGCGTAAATGATTTTAATGTGATTCCAATTGGAGGTGATAGCTTGTTCTTTTACGATTCTAACGATAGGTCACACGCCCAAAGCGACCAAGAAATGAGTGAGTTATGGCTGTTTTACGAAAACTGGACAGTGCTGAGAAATGCGTAGGTACTCGATCGAGTAGCCTTGGTACTCGATCGAGTAGGGGGTATTCGATCGAGTACGCCAGTTACTCGATCGAGTGTCCCTGGTAATTTGTTTTACGTGCTTCTGATCTTCACCTACTCGATCGAGTAAGTCCCTTACTCGATCGAGTGGCCTGTACTCGATCTAGTGACTCCTATTGTGGGTCATATGCTTATCTTTTGACTTCGTTGCATATTATGTTTAATTCAAAGGCGTTATTTTGCTTCTTTATGCATTGTTTTACATGTATGTTGGTCTTGACGCGTAAGTTACCCAATTTTGTGGTGTAAAGAGTGGCACCTATGATGAGTATGAGTTCGGTGGGGAGGACATGATTTATATGTGTTGGGATTGGTAAGACTTAATTGAGGCATAGAGCATGTTGTGTGAGACGAGATGAGTGACATGATTGTATGTTGAGTAATGAAAATGTAAGTGAATGTGGGCAAGGCATGATGTAAGTTTAAGGAACGTGAGAATGAAAAGATTGAAAGAAAGGATATGGATAGTAGTAACCTGAGATGTATAATAAATTATGGAGGGAGATGGCTAGAAACAGTGTTGAGTAAGAACATATGTAATGAAAGGTCGTTTGGAAATAGTGGTATATAGCGAACTTAATGGGACATGTCGCGACGTGGATTTGCAGGTAGTGACTGAGTTTGGAAATTTGTGTTATCGAGAGACGAAACTACTGTGTGATTTCCTTGGGTAATTAACGGTATTAAATGAATTCTGATTTCTAGAGATGAAAAAAGGGAGATGCAATTGTTTGAGCATTAAACGTTGATTCTATGGATAGATTAGTGGCAAGTGTTGGTGATAGCATAATAAGAGAAGATCCATGGTAAGAAAGAGTGAGATGATGTCGGTAGAAAATAATGGAATTTGAGTTTTGGAGCAACGAAGGGGTAACTGGATTTCTAAAGAGTTAGCTAGAAGGAACAAGGAGTTGAACTATTAATTGGTATTATTGAGTGTAAAGAGAAAAGAAGGATAAAAGTAAGCTGAGGAAAATATTCACCGGAGTTATGTGATATAAAGGTAAGGAATCATTGAAATGTGTGATAGCGTCACGAGGATGTTAGCTAAAGGTTATATAGGAGTTTCAGGACAACATGATTGATAATGAGTTTCGAGGAATTAAGGGAGCAAGAAGTTGGTGGAGTATTGGCACGATACGAGGTATTTGGTGGAGAGTTGGATGACAACACAAATAAGATAGTATTGGGAATTATGTTGAGGTAATTTTGTGGATGGGTTTGATGTTCGTTATTTGGAATGATAACCAAAGATAGGAGAAAAACCGTGTTATTTTGATATGAGTGTAAGAGGTTTGATATACGAGCAGTGGTGGTATTGTGGTGTTGTCACTAGTGGTTAAGAGTGATGGTATATTAGAAAGGTAGCAATTCTAAAGAGTTTGATTTGGTAGGGACCTGATTGTTGTGTATGATTGTGAGAGGGTATAAAATGTGGTTAGATGAGGCGGATGCTAATAGTTGAATAGTAAAGGTATGGTTATATTTGGCAGGAAGTGATGGTTGTGCGAATGGGGGAATATGTTATGAGGGGCATATGAGTTAAACTCGGGCGACAGGTAACCTTTATCGAGTGGTAACTTACGTGGTCAGGATTGACTAGTTGGTTGTGATTACGGGTCTATGATATGTGTAAATGTTTGTGTGAGGTTCTGACCTCACAAGAAGTGGTATGGTGTGATAATTATAAAGTTGTTTTATGAATGTTCTGTAATATATATGTTGGACACGGTAATTTAATTGAATGATATCCAAAAAGGTAATAATTTGATTAATTTGACATGGCTAGTTATAATTTTATGTGTATTAATAAAACATGTGTATTCCGTGAAATGGTAGAGATGATGTTCATGAGATGCTTATCTGTTTATTCATATAATATGTTGCGTTGTGATTAAGTAAAGTGGATTTGAGTAAGTTTTCTTGTCCGAAAGGTTATTTCCGAGTCAGTATTTATGGAATTGTATGTAGTTGTGATGTCTATCGATGTGGTGGTGGTGCCTCAGGTGGTGATCCAGGCACGATATTTAGTGTTGTGATGCGGGTATTTTCGCACTACGGTGTGGTTGTTGGTGGCGGTATTGTGATGCCGTCACCGGTTGTGGAGGAGTAGGCGGGATGATTATGATTCGAGTTTCGAAAGTACATACCAGTTATACATAGTTAGTTGTTTTGTTTGATGTTGCTCCCTGCGAGTTTCGATTTACGAGATAGACAGTTGTCTTGTTTATCGATGTTTTCTTTACCAGGTTAAGTTGGGAATGAGGGTATAGTATGATATGAAATAGAGTCGTATATGTTTTCGTTGTTGTCATGCTATAGTGATGTTCTATTGATGGGACACGGTTGTGAGAGGTTGTTACAGTAATTTTGATCTTGTTCTAAATAAGGCTTTAGTGGACATGATAATGGCAAGTGATTCGTAGAACATGTGTGGTAATGATCTGATATATGCAGGTGGTTCATAATCCTTTGTTGAGACAGTGAGTGTAGGGTGTTGAATAATAAGTGTCGTGTTAAGTTATGTATGAATCTTGCGGTAATGAATGAAAGAACTTGAGGATCTAGTGTGAGTGTACGTAACAAGTGTGGAGCGTGAGTTATGCTTTTGATGATGGGAGTTTCATATAGTTTATATAGAGAGGTATATCATGTTGCGGTAATGTGGAAAGTTGAAGTTTTGAGTTAAGATAAAGATTTTGAGGTATAGGTTAGGTGGTGTGACGAGTGAATTGAAGTATGAGAATTGTTTAAGTAAGAGAGCCTTGGATACATGCATGACGAGTGTTTAGAGTATAGGTGGTTATCTATGACATGTGATGATGATGAGAATAATGAGAAGATATAACTAAGGATATAGTATTAGTAGGTTACGAGGACGTAACATTTATCTTAAGAGGAGTAGGATGCGATAAAAGAGATTTTGATGATTGTTCATATGGTAGTATATTTGGAAGTAGAGTGTTGGTGTAGCATAAGATATGGATTTGTATATGTTGTGGTTGATAGTGTTAAAAGGTCACGGACGTGCTTGTAGTAGTTGATGTTAGGAATGCGAGAATACTTCGATAGTGTTGACAGTTGAATGATGAGATTATGAGTGTGAGTAAACTTCGAGGACGAAGTTCCTTTTAAGGGTGGTAGAATGTAACATTCCGTTTGATGTCTATGAGTGTCTTGATTTTGGATTTGATAGTGGATGATATTATGGAGCTAGCAGCGTTAGAGGATGGTAGTTGGTTATGTATGGAGTGGGTGTCGTGAGAGATACATATGTGGTGGATACGATATCGTGAGTCATGTTAGGGAAGTAAACATAGTTGGTGGAGTGGGTGTTAAAAGTTCATGTTTTATGTTTGGTCGAGTTCTTGAGTTCTTAGTTATGTTGTTGTGTCTTGGTCGAGCTAGTATGGTTGTTTTTTTTATGTATGGGTTGAACTTCGGGGACGAAGTTCTTTTTAAGGAGGGAAGACTGTAATACTCCGTATTTATGAGTCTTGGGGTACTCTATCGAGTAGGCCTTACTCTGTCGAGTAAGGGTGTTTTGCGAAATAAAATAGTTTCGACTGTTGGGTACTCGATCGAGTAACTAGGGTACTCGATCGAGTAAGGGGGTACTCGATCGAGTAGCCTTGGGTACTCGATCGAGTAGCCGGTTTACGGGGAGTTTTTCTCGGGTTTTGTTAATTATGCGATTAAGATATATAACCTTCCGTCATTGTTTCTAAATCACTTTTGCAAAACCTAATTTACTGTTTAAGAGAGAAGGCAAGTTTGTTCTTAATCCTAATCGCATTGTTGACAAATCTCGGAGCTAGAGGTGTCGGATTTCATTGTTCTTGGCATCATAGTGTTCCTTGCGTCAAGGGTAAGTCCTACATACCAATTTTATAGCGTTTGGTTGACTTTGTTTAAACCCTAATTTTGGGATTGGGGGTTTTTATGATTTGTTAAGGTTAGATTGTGATTATGTGATTATGTGATAGGAGAAGGATTTGTAAAGGAGAGGTTTTGAGACAAATTTGCTAGATAGTCCGATGATTGTGTTGCTTTCCGGGTAGGATTTCCTACTCAGTATTAGTCCCATAATGGGATGTTGGTGATGTGTTGTATTCATTGTTTGATATAATGATTGTCTTGTGTTTGTGGTTGTGATTGCTTGTTGATGGTTCTCGAGATGCGTTCTCGGCTGAGTGGGGTCACTTGGGGAGTGGCTTCACGCCCTAGTTTCGCCCTCCGTGGAACCCGCCACGGGAGGGGATGTGCACATTAATGGACGGGGTTATCGCTCGGTATGATGAGCGGGGCTTAGGTGGGAACGGCTGCGGTCCCCCATGGCGGGGTCCAAAGGACGATCGGTGATTGAGATTGTTGGGATTGGTGTGGTTGTGTGTGTGTGACGGTTAAGTCATCTGTTTATCTTATCGTTGATATATGTATTGAATTGTGTGATTAGTACTGACCCGTTTAAATGTTTTAAAAACTGTGGTGATCCATTCGGGGTGGTGAGCGATTATTGAGCGGTATGATATGACGCGTACGGGATAGCCGGGATGAGTCATCACGTGGCGCTTAGAAGTCTTCACATGTGTCGAGACGGTGTCTTATAGCTTTGATAGTTTTAGCATGAGACCGTCCGAGAATGTTGTATTTCAGTTTATTAGTTTTGGTTTTGATCATGTAATCACTTAAACTATTTACTTTTAAATATGTTTCTTTATTGTCTTATGAATATCATTGCCTCGGGTAACCGAGATGGTGACATTCTTATACCTGAGTGGTCCTGGTAAGGCACTTGGAGTATGGGGGTGTTACATTTATAGTCTTTTTTATCTTGTTCGGAAAACTCACTACACACCGTACGAATAGAGTTCTTCTCATCTTTTAGATTTTCATACCTCTCCACTGCAAGATTATGAGCGCTCTTAACACCACCTACATGTTATATCAATCTATCTTTCTTGTTCCAACAAGAAAATCCCTCCAAAACAAAAGCATCTCCACCTCTCAAACCTTCAGGCTTAAATAAGTAGCAAGGTAAGCAAAACAAAGCATCCTTTTTCTTACTATATTCTAACCAATTTTGATGAGTCTCAAACCATGTAGCATTAAATCTCCGAGATCTGCCCCCTATGATTTTAAATGGAAATTCATGTTTTTAGGCTGAATAGGACCAACTTGTATGTACCTTTTTCTTACCTCATCTTGTATATCGGGATGATATTCAGAAATCTTTCTCCTTTCCCCTGGGTCCATTGGCAGATTATCAAAATCAACTTCTATATTAGGACTCGCATTTGAAGATGTTCCCCTCACTTCTTGAGATTGAGGCAAACGAGTACTTCTTATCACAAACTTATCCATAATACTGAACAAATAAACAAGTTTTGTGATTATTTACTGCTACAAGACATGAATTTTTAATAAATTGAGGCATTTAGTAATTTAGGTTACTCAATCACTAGAAATTACTCTATTTCATGTATATAAAGACATGTCAAACAACTAATCTATTTAATTTATCATATCAATTAAGCTATAGAATCACAAGAATCATATTATTTAAGAACAAAATATATTACAGAAAAATAATTAACAATTTACTGAAAAATAAACTTAAATACATAATCATACATATTAAAATCGAAATTGGAACTTAATTCAATAATTGATCACAAAACTGAAATCAAGGTTGATACTTCAAATATATTTGTTAGATTTAGAACTTTGTTTGATCGAATACTTGATTAGATTTAGGGTTTATTTTCACTTCTCTAGTTTTGTGTTCTTTTGGGGATAAACAAAAGTAGATAAAGAAGAATAAGAAGAGTCCAAGACCCCACTTTAATGTACTCTTATGTATATATTATTTAAATATCAATTTTATAAAGAGTAAAAAGGTCCACCAAAAAAGAAATTGTGGCAGTGTACATGTGATGGGTATTAAAAAATTATTTTCTTCTTGGTTATGAGATAAGGAGAAGAAACAAGTGGTGTCCAACTGTGTTGATTGCGGGGTCTTTCACAATCATCAGTACATATTTCTTAAAAAAAAATTGCTCTTTCCGTGGTCCAAGGACCCCTATACCTTCAAGGTGCGTCCGCCACTGGTCAGGTATGTATATCTTATTTGACAAAATTTGTAGGGTTTTCATGTAGTTATTGCGTTAAATTTTTAGGGTTTACTCTGTTTTCCCCTTTTTTGAATTTGAATTACTTTATACTTAGTTATAATTTTACTTTTATTTTGTCGCAAATGGTTTAGGGTTTTTCAATTGATATTAATTTTTTGTTTAGGGAACACCAAATGATTTTATAATTGTCAAATTATGGTATGGAGGATCATTTGCTAGGAATGAAGTAGGACTGGTGTATAAGGGTAAGATATTTAGGACGACTGCTGTAGATGAAGATGAATTTTGTTGGTTTACAATATTTGAAGAGGCAGAAAAATGTGGTAGCTTTAATAGAGAATCTGATGCAATTTATTGGTTTATTCCTGAAGTGGGATTACGAAGGGTAGTTGATGACATTGGTGTTAGTGGTATGTTTAAATATGCTGTTGAACACAGGATTGTTGAGTGTTATTTGGTTCCTGGTAATGAATTGGCCCAATTAATGCATATGCTTGAAGTGGTTAGAGGGGAAGGAAATGCTAAAAAATTGACTCCTAGGAGAAAGGTGGAATCTAGTAAAGGTAAGAGGGTAAAGGGGTGGAATCCAGTATGAGTAAAAGGGTAAAGGAGGCATCTTTTAATGAAGCATCTTCTGGTAAGATTACAACTGAGGGACCACCTCCCAAAGATAGCATTGAATATTCAGAAAAAAGTCATCAAAACAAAGTTGGCCACATTAAATCTCACCCCTCTATCAAACAACAACAAAAAAAAAGCCGTGAAACCCTAAAAGAATCATCTTCCCAAAAGCTAAAAACAAACCCTAAGCCCACCATTCCCTCACCCAGATCTCCACCAGAATAACCACAACCACCACCTGAACAATTTTTTGACTTCAATGACATAACTATATCAAGCCTCTTTGCTTCATATGAGGAAGATGCAGACTTGGCATGCCTTAATGCAGATGCTGAGTTAGAGGATGAAGATATAAGTGAGCATGAAGATCCTGGTTATGACCATGATCTTGATGAAGATATAAGTGATTCAGAAATTGATGCTGAGGAGGGTGAGTTTGAAGATATAGAGGGTGAAAATGAAGTTGGGAATGGAAGGGAAACTGATGTTGTAGTTGAGCAGGGATTTACAAAGGCACAATATAAGTCTGATGGCAACTCAGAGGATGAAGAATTAAAAGAGGCTAGACAGAGGGTGAAAGATTGGAATGCAAAGGTGATTTAAGTAGCTAAACAACTAGAATTACAAGTAGCAACAACATTACTACCTAGCCATGAAGCTCAACCTACTGGTGAGGGTAGTGGTACAAGAAGAGAGCCTGGTGATGGTATTGTAAGTGATTATGATGACAGTGAGGATGAGGTAATCACACCAGGTGAAAGTGATGAGGACCCTATTCCAGGAAGGAGGAGAAGATACACAGTTCATGTGGTGAATGAGAGGACAGACTTCTCAAAACTTAAATGGTGTGTTGGGATCAGATTCCCTACAAGGGAGATATTTAGGGAATGTGTGATTAGATACGCCATAGGACAAGGAAGGAACTTGACATTTGTGGTTAGTGATGAGAGTAGATGTAAAAGGCTTGGTGTGAAATGTAAGAAAGGGTGTGCATTCATGTTGTATGGTAGCTGGGACAACAGCAGAGCTTGTTTTGTTGTTAAATCTGTAAATCCTGCTCACAACTGTCAAAGAACAATGGAGAGTAGTAGACAGTTGAAGTCATCTTGGCTTGCAAAGCAGTTACTTGAAGTGTTCAAGGCAAGACCTCACTGGCCTGCTTCTGAGATAATTGATACAATTAGAAGAGCTTATAAGGTAATGGTGAAGAAAGGATTTGCCTATAAAGTCAAGCACTTTGCTCACAAACTTCTTCATGGGTCTATGAAAGATCACTACAGCAAAATAGGAAGCTATATGGCTGTCCTTCAACAACAGTACCCTACCAGTGTATTTACATTGACTACAGTGCCCTCAAATGTGAGCTCAGTACCTGTCTTCCAAAGATTATTTGTTTGCTTTGATGCACTGAGATAAGGATGGTTGGATGGTTGTAGGAAATTGCTTTGTGTGGATGCTTGTTTCTTGAAAACATTCCTAGAGGGGCAGTTAATAAGTGCAACAGGAAGGGATGGGAATGATCAGATGTATCTATTGGCATTGGCTGTTGTGGAGGGTGAAAATAATGACAGTTATGAATGGTTTTTCAAAGAATTGAAGAAAGCAATATGAGAAGTAGATGGTCAAGGTTGGACTATTATCTCAGATGAGCATCAGGTTAGAAGACTCACTACCTTACTCTTAAAGTATTAATTTTGTTGCTTTCTAAAAGTATTAATTTTGTATTCTTCGAAATGTATTAACAAAATTTACATTGTTTTCTTCTAATTGTAGAGCATAATTTCCATGGTTGCACAAGAGTTTCCAAAAGCTGAACATAGGAGGTGTCAGGCACATTTTTGCCAACTGGCATAAATCCTACAAGGGAGATGAGATGAAGATACTCTTCTGGAATTGTGCTCTAGCATATAGCCAGGCAGATTTTAATGAAGCAATTGCTGCTTTGAGAGAAGCTGATCCGAGCAGCTAATGCATTCATGGCTGTTAATCCTAATCTTTTTTGTAGAGCCTTCATAAGCACAGTGACAGTGAACAATGTCATTGTCTATAATATGGCCGAGACATTCAATGCATATATAATCAATGCTAGATCAAAGCATGTGATTTATATGTTAGAAGACATAAGAACAATGCTGATGGTGAGGTTAGCCACTAAAAAAAAGGAGATGTTGGCAGTAGATGGTGTTATATGTCCTAATATTCAAGGGACACTGGAGAAAGAAAAAGAAAAAGCTGCCTACTGTACAACCCTACCATCAGAGCCTACACTGTACCAAGTGAAAGATGGAATTGATGAAGTGAATGTGGATCTGGTGGCTAGGACCTATACATGTAGGAAGTGGGATGTAACTGGAATACCTTGCCGTCATGCTATTGCTGCCATTTTTGACAAACATGATGAAGCAGAACAGTTTGTGCATCCCATGTACACAAGGGAAACTTATCTAAGGGCTTACAACTTGTCAATTGCTCCATGTCCAGGGGAAAGGCACTAGCCTAAGGTACAAGCTCCCATGATTCCTCCACCAATCAAGGTTGGACCTGGTCGTCCAAGGAAGAAAAGAAGAAGAGATCCACATGAGGATCCCAGAAAAAGGAGGAAAATTGACAAAGCATGGGCTAGAGATGACATGTTCTATATGTAGGTCAAAAGATCACAACAAGAGGAAGTGTCCTCAAAAGGACAGAGTGTTATTACCACCACCTGCAAAAAGAGGAAGAGGGAGACCTAAGTCTTCAAATGTTGGAAATAGGGAAGAGGAAGGAACCTCAGAAACCCACCATGGTGCTACTGCTAACCCCACCAGGATAGGGAGGGGTGGGATAGTTGTAATGCCAGGAAGAGGAGGAAGGGGTGGTACAAGAGGAGGAAGAAGAGGTGCTGCAAATGGAGGAAGAAGAGGTGGTGGAAGAGGAGGAAGGGTAATGATTTTGCCAATCTGTTTTTAGTTTGTACTGTCAGTTTGTGCAAATGTCTGTTAAAACAATCATTAATATTGTTTCTTGTTATGCAGGCACCACAAGGCTTAGGTGTGTTAATAAATGAACAAGGTTATGCCTTCATAAATTTGTCAGGCAGTCAAGGTGGACCTAGGAGCATAACTCATGGTGAAGGGAGCAGTCAACCTTCAACACAAGTATCTTCAAACCATGTTTGAAGACAATGACAAGTCTTGAAAGGCTGAAATTGCTAGCTTTTGATTTTAGGGTGAACATTCATCTGTAACAGTTTAATGAGATTTGTATTTTGAAGTTTGAACAACTGATTATGGTTATGTGTTATGTTTATGGTTATGGTTATTGTATGTTGTATTTTGAACAAATGCTCATGTATTTTGAAGAAGCTTATTTATAGAAGCATGAGTTTGGTAAACAACTTCTCAATTACATTCATCATTCAAATTACATTATCTAGATGCAAAGCTTTCATACATTACTCATGAATATCAAATAAACTGCAAAAAACAACCAAGACATGAGTAATCCTGTGATGGCTAATTTTTTGTCTAAACAATGTTAGTTTCAAATCTTGATTCCATCAATTCCTCTTTCAATAAACAGTTTTTCAATTTCAATTTCTCAATCTTCTCTTCCAATCTTCTCTTCTCAATCAACAACTTTGCAAACTCCTATCTTCATGATCATTAAGCACCGCCTCATCATCTTCTAACTCAAAGAACTTGCATCCATTATTCTACAATATTGAAAACCGCAATAACTAAATTTGTAGCCACAATTACTCAAATTCTAGAAAATATCAAAAAAAAAAAAAAACTGGAGGTAATTGGTGTTCGCATAACAATGGTTTTTTGTGATTTCGTCTACTGGAATTCGTTGAAGAAGAAGAAGCAGAAGACCAGGCCGCCTTCTTCATTGTTAAATATTTTCAAATTTAGACAAGATAAATGTTAGGGGCGAAAATTTTATAGTGAGGATGAGAGAGAGAAGAGAACAATGGAAGAGATGATGAATAACCCAGAAAAATGAGACAAGAAGAGGAGATGAAGGATAGAGATGAACGTCTTAAATAAGGGAGGAAAAGGGTAATTAAGAGGGTAACCTGCTAATTAGTAAACTTCACCTCTTATAACAAGTTAAATTTACGCCTGGTGCAATATGAGTTAAATGATAGTAAAGATAGGATTCATATGGAATAATCAATAGGATGGATTAAATGGGGAAGGAGAGGCTTATGATGGATTATTGGCATTAAATAACCCTATATATTATAGGGTATAGCTAGAGTATCGAATACCAGTATATCACAAAATTTGAAAACGTTACTAATACATGAAAATTATAAAATAAATTTCCCTTTATTTCCAATTTTCCATCACTAACTTATAATTTTCTAATTAACAAATATATTTCTAGGCATTAAATTCTACGGCAATATATTATAATATTGCTATTTTCAAAAACAAAATTTAAACATGGCAGTAGCGAACGAGAGACGATCATTTATTCAAAGGCCCACTGGTTCTCCTTTCGAATCTCAGCTTCTTCTTCGGGTGTGAAGTCGTTTTTAATGTTGAATGTCTCTCTGATTTCCTCTGGTGTCTTTCCTTTTATCATATCGGCCACTGTTTGACAGGTCAAGTCCAGCAAATCCTTGATGTTCAGATAATTAGCAGCCTACCATGACACAATCAACAAATAATTAGGATAAACAATCCTACCTTACACAACAATTATTGAAATAAGTAAACAAATCACATGGGCAATCAACAAAAGCAAAAAGATGAAAACATACCAAGATGAGATCAAAAAGGGTACTTTGGTCAACTTTGACAAATTCCTCATCCCACTTCTTAAGCTCATCATCACCAACGCTGGCAGTAGTATTTGTACTAGTAGTTGTTGCATCTGCGGTTTTCGCAGCAGCAGCATCGACATGTTTCTTACAATACTCAATTACCTTAGATAAGATTTTAGCAGTAACATTAGGAAGAGGGATTGCATTGTCAGCACATTCATCTTCAATCATATGTTTTATTGTTTGAGATTCCAATGCCACAATCTCGTCCACTTCGAAATCCTCGCCGTCTGATGATTTCAACATGATCTTCTTTGATGTAGTTGTTGTTTCCGCCATTGTTGTTTTTGCTTTTTTTTTTTCCTCTGTTTTTTGAGAGAGTTTTTTCTGTGATGGAAGAAAATTGTGAAGTGAGGTGAGGTGAGGTGAGGTGAGTTTATATAGTATTAGTATGAAGGAATTCTAAAAGGTTTAGGATTATGGAAATTTTAACTTTAATTGGTTTTTATTTTTAATTAATTAATAATTAACAAAGATGTAATGGAAGTAGGAGACTTGGAAAGTTTACCAAAAGAGTTAAAC